>NC_091736.1:16355086-16658116 GCF_030179905.1 Drosophila bipectinata | reverse complement strand
TTAATTTTTGAAATAAAATTTTATTAGTTAGCAAATAGACTTTTAGACTGAGCTACCAGACTTAAAATCAACATATCCTGTGTCACTTTTAAACAATAAAAGGCCTTCTTTAGTCCCATAAGTCCGCTAATAGGACTTAAGCTTTCTTAATCCCAGACACCAGTCAAAAGCAAAAGTTAAACGAAGAAAATATTCCATCCATCCCAGTCCAATCTCTATTTGCTTTAATCCTCAGAAATCTGAATCAAACATTTAACTTCGATTTCATTCATAACCGCCAGGTTTCTTGGGGAAATCTCTCTGGTGAAAAACCCTTGTCAAAAATATTTGTGACAGGCCAAAAACTTTGCGCTTAAAAATAAATCAAAACTTTTCATTCCACCATCAAGTTCCCTACTTTCCTTCGGGGTTGCCGTTTAGATAAAAAATTCTGATAATTTGTATATACGTTTTTAGCCATCACTTTTTCTTTATTTTTGCATATGTCAACTTTTGCCAATGGGCCCAAAGACTTTTGCTGGCCTCAACTTTATGTCGAGCCGAGGCATGGCATTACTCAGAACCTTCTCCTGATAAGAATTTTTTTTTCATTTCTTATGTTCGGTGTTAAGATTTAAATGTGTTGGGCGGTGGGTGGGCACATGTTTTTTTTATACATTCTAAATCTTAAAATAAAAAAGAAACAACAATCAAAAAAATTATGAAATACAAATTATTATCACAAAAGACTCACAAAATGTTATGTATTGTTCACCAACGCCATCGTGACATGTTGAGTATTGTGCGCATATAATTTGCTTACAATATTATTTTCAGGGCTAGAAAATATTTTAAATGTGTTCTCTTAAAACTCACTCCCAATATAAACATACTTACTTTTTCATACAATTCTGAGGGTACCACCAACCAATTTTAAATCGTTGCGCACATTTTATTTCTTCGTTAGTTGGACCTGCCAGCAAAGTAGAAAATTTTCGGCCCTTTAAATTTTTCATGAGATCGCCAGCCGTTCCCAGAATTCGTCCTAGTGATATTATTTGATAGCGACTTTCGAATCTACGGATCTTGAAGTTGTTATAAATTGAATATTTAATGCCACTTGTTGTTTTAAGTTCAATGTAAAGACTGTAGTTCCCATTAGTCGTTATCCTGTGAATATTGTCAAGGCCTATGAAAAAGGACGAATCCCTTTTTTGACAGTGGGGTATATAAGAGGAATTTTGGGAAAGCTGGTATGTGTCGCTGCCGAATCCCTTTTTGAAATCTTCCATATCTTTGTTGAAACTATTGTTACATTTCTGTAAGTCCCAGTTCAATACTAAAATTTGGTTTGAGTTTTGAATTGCTTCATACTCTAAGGCTGTAGCTACATTTTTGAGTTCACGGTTCAACTTGCGAACAACTAATTTATTGGTTAAGTTTTCAGTTGAAACTGTAATATTCTTCCTGAACCGGGATATATTTCTAGACCACTTTCTCATGAAGGCACTTTCATTCTGAACTTTCTCCCTAAGATAAATCTCCTTTTCCATAATATCTAAAGTAGCTCTAATAAAAGTATTATCGGCCCGAGTGATCTCAGCTTGGCATTTAAGTAGTGCATCCTCGTAAGTTTCGTTTTTCGAATTTGTATTTTTGTTTTCCTTCACATTTTGATGTTGAGATTGATTTTTTAATCTGTTATTTATCGAAGTAAGAAGGTTTTTAATATCCAGGTGCCATTTACTCAGAATTTCGGGTGGATTCCTGTTTCTTCCTTTCGATTTCCAGTTCATCATTTTTAGTTGGCAATCGTCTTTTTCTTCACGGATTTTTTCACACTCCTCTCTTTCTATATCCCATAAACTTGAATGTTCACTTTTATTTCCGAGGTCCCCTAAATTCTTTATATCAAGATCGAACTCTTGAAGCTCTTCGTCCTTTTTTTTTATATCCGAATCAATGCTTTCAAGTTGGTTTAGTAATTTCTCACGTGATATACTTGTTCGATTTTCTGATTGTTCCACTGTAAGCCGTTGTATTTCTTTTTCCTCTATTTTTTCTATAAGGGTTTCAATTTGGTCTTGTTTTATTTTAATATCAAGGTTTAAATTATAGATTTCGGACTCCAAATCGTTAATTTGCATTTCGAGGTTTTTCAACTTGCTCTTTTGTTGTTCCCAATCATTGGGAAGATTCGATATTTCTTTATCTAAATTTTCTAATTCTTCATCGCGTTTCGCAATTGATTGGTCATAACTTTTCAGTTGCCTAAGGAATTCCTCTCGGCTAAGTCTGGTTTCTTCCTCGAAGCACAAAACTTCAGTGAAAATAAGTCCAAGAAGGCAACAAATAAAAAAATTGTTAAACATTTTAAGCGAAGCTCGACAACATTATCGCACGATGTTAAAAAGTCAACTGAAACTTGTTCAACGATTGACGTTATAAATATTGAGAGAGTCTTCGTTCTTTCTGAAAAAAAATATTTTATAAAGTGGGACTCTGTCAAAAGATTTGAGCGCCAAACTTTATTACTCCCTTGCAGAGGGGATAAACAATGGATTCGGTTTCAGTTACTTTAATCTCCGCGCTTGACACTGCGTATTGTATCGCAAAAAACTTGTTTATCACGCAATTAGAGTTTTCGAGATTTGTAGATAAATGGAAGCAATGTAAACGACCTTACCCATTGGACTAGATCTTGTCTAGCGATTTCACTTAAGCTGAGCGAGAAAAATGTCAGGCAGACATGCTGACTTTTGAATCAAGGAGAACAAAAGCCAGAACATGAAATCGCGATTAACCCACACATACATACAATTAAAAAATTAATTGCCATAAATTTCAAGAGAAAAAACATTATTTTTCAACATTATTATATAAAAAAATACATATTTTAAAATAATTCCTAATGACGGAATCATAATAAAAAAAGTTTCCAATCGTTCGCTACTTTTGTACTTAAAAAATGGCAATTAGATTGTGCATAAATTGGCTTATTTAAAAGGAGAAAACAAGGTAAAAAAGTTAAAAATACTTAATAAAAAATACAATTTTATTATTAATTTTACACTTTTGGTTATAGGACTTTACCCCAGAATATCTTGTGTTGGATTAATAAAGATTTACTCTGCGTTTGCTTCTGGCACATGGTTTTTTTGTTGATAATATATAGCTACAAATAAAACTGAAAAAAATATAAAACAATTCATAGCTTATTATTCATACTCACAATTTTTTAAAAGTTTAATTTTGAACTGACGACATTCTAATAAGTTGATTATTATACGCATTCAATTTGAAGGGCTAGAAAATGACACAAGTGGGTTATTTCAAAAATCACTCCTTTTATAAAGTTACTTACTTTTTTACAGAACTTGGAGGGAAGTATAAATAAATATTTATAAAAATCGAAAAAAAACTTTAATTTAATCTTACTTTAATCCATCTTACGGATTATAAATCGAATGTGTAATTTTATGTTGCAAGATCAATAACAGATTGGAGTGGCAAAGGTGAGTGGAATTCGGAGATAGCTGGTATATGTCACATCCGATTTTTTTTTTTTGGTAAACGTAACTTTCTTGAAATTCTTTTTACATGTACTTAAATTCCAACTTAACAATAAAATTCGTTTTTAATTTGGAACTGCTTTAGTTATCAGTAGTTTTAAATGTATAGTTTATCTTTCCAATTTTACGTCCGCTTTTACTGATGTCTGTAATATTTTGCCTATACCGTATTATTTTTATGGACCAATTTCCTTTAGAAGTACTTTCATTCCGAACTGTACTAAGCTGTTTTTTAATCAACTGCAAAGCAGTTGTAATAATAGAATTATTGGAATGAATCTTAGCTTGGCATTTAAATACCGTTCCATTTACAAAATTTGTATTTTGATATATCGTCGCATTTTTCATCGTCGGAATGCCGTTACCTTTAAATTCAGTTTCTAGACTGTCTTTTATTGTAGTTAGAAGGTTTTTTATATCCAGCTGCCATTTACTTATATTTTGGAGGGGATTTCCGTATTTTTCTTTCAAATCGTTGTTCAACAATTTTAGTTTGCAATCTTCATTTTCAACTCGAATTTTTTCACACGTATCCCTTTCTACTTCCCATATATTTTGTTCCATCTTATTTCTGCGGGCCTCTAATTCATGGTCTATCTTTTTTAACTCTTCTTGCTTTTTTTTTTTAACCGACTCAATGTTTTCAAGTTGGCTTAGTAATTTCTCTTGAGAGGTTTCTTTTTCATTCGACGATTGTTCCACTTGTAATCGTTGAATTTCTTGTTCCTCTATTTTTTTTTTGAAGCTATCAACTTCTTCTTGTCTTATTTTTATATCACGTATTATATCATTTTTATCGGACTCCAAACTATTGATTATCGTTTGTAGGGCTTTCAACTTATTCTTGTCTTCTTCCCCATTTTTGAAAAGACCCGACATTTCTTCATCTAACTTTTGTAATATTTCGTCTTGTATCGCGATTTCTTTGTCATAATCATTCAATTGCTTTAAAAATTCCTCTCGGCTTAGTCTAGATTCCTCCTTGATGCATAAAACATCAGTGGAAATAAATCCAAGAAGGCCCCAAATCAAAAAATATTTAAACATTTTATGCAAAGCTCGAACGACAATCTGCGCGCGAGTTTCAAGAGGCAACTGAATCGACGATATCTCTAAATTCGTTTTTCAGTCTAAAAAATTGTTATAATTCTATTTATAATAAGTATCAAATGTTTATTTTTATTTACTTTGCTGCCTAATCATATGGCGCTGTTATCACTTAGAAGGAAACTAAGAGAACTGAACTATACATTTGAAGAATTTTATGACATAATAATTTATGTTTGTGTTTATTTATTTTCAAATTTGCCATAAAATACACACATTCTTACACAATCATTCATCAATCTCGACTGACTTTTGAAAGTCAACAAACTGCACGAAATTGATGAAGTCTGAAATGCTTTTAAGCTGCCAGGGGCAAACTTTTTTGACAACACATGCAAAAACTTTTAAACCCTTCAAATCGTTATGTATATGTTAACAAATCAATTGCATAAATATGTCAGAAGTATACAATTTTCGTCACCCAAAAAAATAACTTTTATTTTTGGGACAAGGAAAGAAATAATTTCAAACAATTTGATTCAATCAGGGTCGTAACGATATCGAAACGGAAAAGGCCTTTGTCACCTTTTAGAAGAATAGAAGTTTGCCAAAAAACGTTATTTTAACTTGTTCCTTTTTTTTCCTACCCACCGCCATTTTCTACTCCCGAGTTTTCTTCATTGTTTGCTCTTGAAGAAAAATGCGTTTTTCATGCTAATGTCAAACCTTAATAGATGGCTCCAGTCCCACGTTTATTCCACTTATTCAGCCCCCAAATCCATGCACCCCGCCAAACATGTGTTCCCGGATTTTCCTGTGGCATTTCCATTTTGGGGACAAGCTTAAGATTGGGGCCGGAATTGCCTGAGTTATTTCACTCTAGAGGGTTTTTCAGTCAGACCTATTTTATCGAGGAGGCGTGGTTTCTCAAATGGCCCAAGTCATTTAAGGCAATTGCGTTCAACTTCTAGCAATAAAGTGACCCAAACGAAGAGATCTTTAAATAAGTCAGAGTTAGTCATTACCTTGAAACGTATTTTTGTTTGGCCAACTTTTGTTACCAAAACCTAATTAGCTTCATCCAATAGAAGCCATTGCTTACCAATTGATTTGGGATTTCCATACCTTGCACTGTTTGTTTATCCCCAGTATTGACCAATGCTGAGGCCTCTCATAATGAAAACAATAAACATAACTCGGCTCTGAAAATGTGGCCAAGGCAGAATGCCACAAACAAGCAAATAAACTCAAGAAAATACCTTAGACAAGCCAAGAGAAATGCAACAGCTGCGAAACCTATATATAGTAGGATACTGCCAAACAAAGATCATTTTGAAATATATTTCCATATATTGTGATGACGTCTTTTTTACGGCATATTTACTTTTGTTTGTTGATGTGGCACAAAAAATATTTATTAACTAGCCAGCAACAGCAACAGAAACCGAAATGTTGACTTGTTCCGACCGCAGAGGGTAGAGGTCGGAGTGCCAGGACAGGCATTGGGATTTCAGCATACTTGCACTGGATTCGGGCTTCGGGAACAGTTTGGACAGGACAATTGATGGACAAACATATTAGATATGTATATCTATATGTATATGTATATAAACGGGAAAGTGTGTGTATTTGCGTGCGACCAAACACAGACATAGTTCAGTTAACTGAAACACACACACGACAGTTATTTGCTTTTATGGCAGACTGAGCCTGTCCGCCCCCAGTCTCCTGTCTGAAATCTGGACATGTTGTGTACGTCAGTTGGTTGAACAGTTTATCCTGCATATAAACTTCAACAGCAAACACAACATGCTCCCCGGTTTAGGCCATAGTCGGAGCTCCACACCCCATACCAGCCACCATTCCACTAGCCTACAACTATTTCCGCTTACTGCTAAACAAATCCCAGCCAGCAAAACAAAGGAAGTACAACACTACGTATACGCAATATTGGCAGTTTGCATATTATTGGAGATTCGTCATTGAATTGACGGGTTGAAGGGGACGTATTGAAGGATGGAGTGTGTTTGGGGCCAGGACCCACATAAGCTAATGTCTTTAGTCGAGTCTCATTTAATATGTTGACAAGTTGATAAATTGTTTGCTTGACTACAGAAATCGCCATTGGGTAAGCCTTTGATTGAACAGGGAATTAAATGGCTAGTGGATAATATAACTATAACTTTTGGCAAATAATTTTTTTCTGGCCAAAAATCATTTTTTCAAGAGGGTGCCAAGCGATAAAATTGATTGAAAAAATCCCATAAGAGGCATAAAAACGAAGATGTCACCAGCTGTCGTACGAAATCTTAATATTTGATGTCGAAACACGCAGTGTGGCAGCAGCTGTGACCCCAATAGGATGCCAAGGATACCACATTCTCACCCACTGAACCCACTCCATGACTTTTTTCCTACAAAATGGCAAACATTAGCAATTTAATGCATTGGCCAAAATAAAATGCATAAATTTGATATGCTAAATTAAACCTGCAAAAAGGTTTCGGGCTGAAGTGGACGAGGTCCTGCATACAAAATCAGTTGGGTTTTGTTGATTATAACGATGCTGATGATGGACTCGCCTTGATTTCCATGTGATTTAGTTGGGCCTGAGATGAGTGGTGGGCTGAAAAACCTTTGTTGGTGGGCTGTAAAGCGCCAAAAACAATTTAATGCTTCATTGAGAACCGCATATATATATGTACATGCCTATATAGTGGCTAAAGCGATCCCTGTGACTGACAGCACAGACATATCTTGGTTTTCCTTTCCTTTGGATTCACTTTTTTTTGTGGTCCCTAAAACATGTCAAACGGAATCGAAATGAAAGAAAGTACGATAAAATACAACGCCACTGTGCGATAAACATATGAAAAATGCACATGCGGTGAGCCAAGTTCAATTCCAGAGGCCAAAAGTTTACGCCACTTAATAGAACTTGACGCAAATTCAATTACAACATTTCGACCTCTCACCACACATCCTTTCACATACACTCACCCACCCACACAGCAACTCCCCGGAAAAACTTGCAAAGAAATTTGCGGAAAAACGCCGGCAGTCAACTTTTACTCCAGGCGGGGCTTGATATTTTTTCCTTATACCCTTACTTGGGGGTGGATGTTTTTAGTAAATAAGCGTTAGAAATTAATAAACGGAGTGTTTTGATATATAAAAAAGCTAGTAAGCTAGTTAAAACCAAAAACTTTAAAAAATTTAGTTTGTTTCTTAAAGAGTACTCCCAGTTCTTAATAAAAATACTACTTTCCGATTGTCTTCCACTGATTTTTGTAAACGTTGTCGCGCCAAAAGAGGGTGTTCCCCTTGAAATAGAAATCCAGGGAGTTTGGTTAACCGAAGAAACTCCATTTGGAATTGAAGTTTTTCTTGGCCTGCGGAGGTCCTGCGGATAGGCCGCTCACACTTTGGCTTTATTTCACTGCAATTAGCAAATAAAACTTGGCATATTTTCGGAGGCTAAATGAGGCGTGGTCGGTTTGGTCGGGCGGTTGACTTGAAAAACTTTTGCAATCACTTTCGTTTGCATTCATTATTGGCCAAAGGGAAAAAGGATTCCAATACCAGCTCGGGTCAACTTGAAAGTCAACAAAAAAGGATTCGGGAAATCTCTTCCTAAACACTTGGAAAACTTTTCGTTTTCTATTGATGAATTGTAAGTGTGAGTGTCAATGCCTAGGAGGAAATGCATAAAATTAATTAAAAGAAGTTATGCTTCAAAGTTTTCTGGAAATAGCGGAACACTTAAAAGTAAAATTAAAACAGAAATTAAATTTGTATTTGGGGTTAATTCCAGATAGACCGCCACCTGGTGGGAGTTCTACACACTATTCAGTATCTTACTTGATGATTTTGGTATTTTACATGATGTCTAGCTGCCGTCGTTAGCTGTGTAGATGGCGCTTGTTAATAATACTTTTATTTTCAACTATTTTTATTTAAGATTTTTTATTCTTTTTAAATTTATAGTATATATGAATTTTTTTAATTTTGACTTTATATTAATTAATAATGTGTTTTTTAATACTTCACTTATTTTAAATAAATTTCCTTCAGTTGGCTTTAGAGTATTTAAATAATGAAAGTAAAAAGTTACTTTTCTGTACTCTGTACTTTCTTTTCTAAATATTTCCACCTACTCTTGATGTTAAGTACACTATAAAAAAATGGCCCATTTCCGGCCACGTGACGATCTTATCCTGTTACCCATTCAAAGCCACCAAATTCCCCTCAAACTCGGCCGA
This sequence comes from Drosophila bipectinata, assembly GCF_030179905.1. NCBI lineage: Eukaryota > Metazoa > Arthropoda > Insecta > Diptera > Drosophilidae > Drosophila > Drosophila bipectinata. The sequence continues at coordinate 16,649,256 of NC_091736.1, read as the reverse complement.
TAATTCTGGAATTTCTGGACCAGTTCAATTCTTCCACGAGTATAAATACGTGACCTCGCGAGACATTTAGAGCCAAAGTAACTGACGCCAACAATGCAGTCGGTTGGCAATTTCGGAGTGGCACTGACCTTTGTGCTGGTCTTGTGTCTACTAGCCAGCAATGTGGAATCGAAAAAGAAACCCCGTCGAGTGGTAATCCGCATCAACAGGGAAACGAATCACACGAAAATACTCAACAGCCTGCAGAACCAGCAACTAGTGATCGAAAGCAAATTGGAATTGACTTCCTCTTCGGAGGGCACTAGTTCCGCGGGCACAGAAAGTCTGATAAACTCTTATAATACGGAGTTCTACGGCGACATTCAGATAGGCTGTCAGTCCTTCAAAATACTCTTCGATACGGCATCTGCTAATCTCTGGGTTCCCTCATCGAAATGCGAAGAGGCAGTGTGCCAGCAGCACAATCAATACAATTCCAGCGAATGCAGTTCCTACATAGCCAATGGTACATCCTTTCAAATACAATATGCCACACGGGTCACCGAGGACGTTATCCTCAAGGGATTCCTTTCCACGGATACCTTAGAAATAGCAGGACTCACCGTCAAGAATCAGACCTTTGCCGAAATAGTTACGTTGCCGGAAAGTGTCTTCAATCGCTCCCATTTTGATGGAATTCTTGGACTGGGCCTGGAGCAGATTGCCATCGGAGGGGTGACTCCTCCGTTTTATAATATGATCGCCCAAGGACTCGTCGATCAGCCAATTGTATCGCTGAGTCTCACCCGAAATGCCTCGGATCCGAGCAACGGTGGAAAAGTGCTACTGGGAGGCTCGGATCCCACTCTCTACAGTGGATGCCTGACCTATGTGCCCCTGTCGGTTGTCGGGTACTGGCAGATCACGGTGGGCAGCTTCAGCTTGGGGTGCAGCAAGGAGATCTGCTCCAAATTCGAGGCCATTATCGATGCCGGAACTTCGCTGATTGTGGTGCCAGCATGTGCCCTCAAGAAGATCAACAAAATTCTGGGAATTAAGTCCTCTGACAAACGCGACGGAGTTTACACTATTAACTGCAACAAGATCACAAGTCTGCCAGATATTACCATCAATATTGGAAGGAAGGACTTTACTCTGAAGCCCTCCGACTATATTCTCAACTACAGCGGGACCTGCGTGTCTGGATTCACCAGCTTGGCCGGAGGAGCTCAAGACATTAATATTGGAAGCGAGGACAATTGCTGCAGTCCCTGGGTGCTGGGAGATATATTCCTAAGCACTTTTTACATACAACTCGATTATGAGTATAAACGCATTGCTATAGGATCTAGGGTGACTAACTATTCCACCTCCAGTTGCTCTTAAGTCTTAAAAGCTACCTTTCATAATTAATTGTATTTTCTTATTAGAGGGATTTGGTATATAGGCTTATTTACAAACTATTATTAAACTATTAAATTAAAATAAAATATCAAAATCATTTGTTTGGAAAAAACTTATCATTCTTATCAATTGATTACCACATTTTCATTCGAATTTTCAATGGTAACTTTTGCAGACTTTTAATCATAAAGCTCATTCTATTGTTTACAGTTTTTATATTTTGGCAAGATCGATAAGCTCAATCGATCAAAGTTGGTATCTAGTCTGGCATGCCTAATCGATTTTTTGATGATTCAAACTGGTCTTTACGCCAATCTTATAAAAGGCTGTCGCCAAATGGGGTTCTTTAGTCTAGTCCCAGACACAAAAGGGGACCAATCTTTTTTACCAAAAAAAACCAAAAGTTTTTAACCAAAATGTTCAAGTGGCTGGTTCTGCTGGTCGTCTTGGCCGTGGTCAGTGCCGAGATCCATCGCATCAAAATCCACAAGACACAGCCCAAAAAGAGCCATCATGTGGCCCGTCACATCGCCAAGAAGGTGGCCATCCACGTCCTGAAGCACGAACTGCGCCACTGGGTGGGTGAAGCCTTCAACTACGATGACAGCTATGACTACAGCAACGAAGAGCAGGACTCTGACTACACCAACGAGGAGCTGGGCAACTCGATGAACATGTACTACTATGGAGAGATTAGTATCGGCACGCCGCCCCAGTACTTCAATGTGGTGTTCGATACTGGCTCTGCCAACCTGTGGATTCCCTCGGTCCAGTGTCTGTCCACCAACGTGGCCTGCCAGGAGCATAATCAGTACAACTCCAGTGCCTCATCCACCTTTGTTGCCGTGGCCGAGAACTTCACTATCGAGTACGGAACTGGCAGTGTCAAGGGCTATCTGGCCACCGACACAGTCACCATCAACGGCCTGGCCATTACCGGTCAGACTTTCGGAGAAGCCATATCGGAGCCGGGCAACAGCTTCACTGGCGTGGAGTTCGATGGCATTCTGGGCATGGGCTTCCAGCAGATCGCCATCGACTATGTGGTGCCTCCGTTCTACAACCTCTACGAGCAGGGGCTGATCGACCAGCCAGTTTTCGGTTTCTACCTGGCCAGAAACGGCTCCTCCGACGAAGGAGGTCAGTTGACCCTGGGCGGTACCGATTACAACCTTGTCGACGGTGATCTCACCTACGTGCCCGTCACCAAGCAGGGCTACTGGCAGTTCGCCGTCAACCAGATCACCTGGAACGGCACTGTAGTGTCCGGACCAGTTCAGGCTATTGCCGACACTGGCACCTCCCTGATTGTTGTCCCCGCCGACGCGTACACCAAGATAAATGAGCTGATTGGCGCCATCTACATCCAGGGCGAGTGGTACGTGCCTTGCTCCACCGTGGACACTCTGCCGGTGATCACCTTCAACTTCGGCGGCACCAATTTCGACCTTCCATCTTCGGTCTACATCCAGACCTACAACGAGGGCGAATACGACAGCTGTGTCTCCACCTTCACCTACCTTGGCACCGACTTCTGGATCCTGGGCGACGTTTTCCTGGGTCAGTTCTACACCGAGTTTGACTTTGGTCAAAACCGCGTTGGTTTCGGCAATCTGGCTTAAACGAAAAGTAACCAAAATGCAATAAATATATATATAAAATAAGCAATTAAACGACAAACGATAAATAAATACTTTAAAATGTTTCATTTCAATAACTGAATGGGCGTGAGATTTATTCTTATAAAATAAAATTAAATTTCGGAGGAGGTAGTTTGGTAGTGGAAGGTATCCATTTTCAATTGGTTAATTTACTCAAATTGCTTTCAGTTCAAGATAAGATATAACATTTTTTTCAATATTGGCTTAAATGTTTGCAAAATATGGTGTTTGTTATCTTTTGATTTCTTTTTTTCTGCCTTTTGCATTAATAATAACAATAAACAAATGATTTAATGATTTGCCAACGTGCGTATGATAATTACGGCCATAATTAGGAATATTTTTGATAATTTATTTTATAAATTGCATGAACCAACCATATTAGATTATTTTTAAACCTATCAAGTTTATATTAAAAGTAGATAGATATTAAGAACCTTAAGTCCTTAAGTTCTTGATAAGATAAAAAGTTAGTAATTTCCCACACGAATGAGTGATAGCTTTGTTTACTACAAACTTTCACTTCATTAATAAAATTATAAATTTACTTTGACCCCTAAATGACATTAATAATTGCACATCTTATCTTAAACCTAAATCAATTAAAAGTATTTACATAAACCTTTTCCATAAAACTGGCTCCTTCGTGCGCCGTGTGGCAAACTGATAAGGAACATCGATCACATCTGATACCTCCGTCCGGCACTTTTAATGGATCACTTCGTGGTGATCACTTTTGGCACTGAACTCCAGCCGTATATAAGGGTGCGCCAAACTATTTTCTTCAGTCCAATTTCAGGCTAAGCAAAAAACATACCTCAATAAACATGAAGTGGTTGGTTCTTTTCACCATCTTGGGTTTGGTCCTGGCTGCCCAGGCCGGCAGGAAGATGCGCATTGCCCGCCATGTGGCCAAGAAGGTCGCCATCCATGTCATCAAGCACGAACTCAAGCACTGGGTGGGCGATGTCGTCAACTACAAGGATGCTTCTCCCGTCTACCAACTGCCCGCCTTTGGTGATGACTCTTCCGACGAAGACAGTGAGCTGAAGGAACTGAACGTGAACCAAATCTCCATCGATGGAACCGTTGTGTCTGGCTCCGTCAAGGCCATCTCCTCCGCCGATTCTGCCACCCTCCTGGTCGCTCCCGCCGCTGCCTATGCCCAGATCAACCAGCTCATTGGCGCCGTCTTCGTCGATGGCCAGTACTACGTCCAGTGCTCCTCCGTGAAGTCCCTGCCTGTGATCACCTTCAACATCGGAGGCACCAACTACGAGGTTCCCTCCTCCGTGTACATTGAGACCACCACCGAGGGCAAGGTCACCAGCTGCACCTCTACCTTCACCTACATTGGCACCGACTTCTGGATCTTGGGCGGTGATGTCTTCCAGGCTTAGATCTCTCCTGAATTGGATTCGACCTATCAGGTTTTGCTAGTTCGGAAAACGAACTTTCAAAACCATTAAAAAACGATTAAAAAAAATTTAAAAATAAAAAAAAAAAATAATGCTTGAAAATATTTAAGGAATTATCTTTTATTTTATTTAAATTTATTGGGTTTTAAATTCCTTAATTTAAAGGAATCGGGATGCTATTGCCCAGGAATACCTTATGGAGTGTATCATTCAGGTGTTCCCCGATGAGTTTCATCTCCAGACACTAGACCCCTTCCTCAAGTCTTGTGCCCAACTGGAAACTGGAGTGAATGTCAAAAACATTATTATATCACTGATTGAACGACTAGCGGCCTATAATCAGCGGAGCGGCAAGACCAGCGGTAATGCAATTGATGCCATCATACCCGCTGAGGTTGAGCTGTTCGAGGTCTTTAGCGTCCAGGTGGCCAATATTGTGCAGGCACGCACGGATATGCCCTTGGAAGACACTATTTCATTGCAGGTTGCTTTGCTAAGCTTGGCTCAGAAAGTGTATCCTGATCGTGTGGATTATGTGGACAAAGTGCTGGGCACTACCGCACAAATCCTGCAGCGCATGAACATGAACAACATTTCACATCTGTTGTCCGTGAATCAGGAGTTGTCCAGGCTGCTCCGGATCTGCATCGACTTTTACAACAACGCACTAACTATTATCCAACTGAACAACTTCTGCCCCCTTCTGGAAAAGTTCGACTACACCTCCCGAAAATCTCTGGCCTTGTATTTGGTGATGAACATCTTAGACAACGAGACTCTTGTAACCACGGCCGACCAGGCGGACAGCTTACTGACCATTATCACACCTCTTATCAAGGACGATGATACGAACAAGGACAACCCAGCGGCCGCAGGGGTCAACAGTGCAGACGCAGAGGAGTTTGCCGAGGAACAGGGCGTTGTGGCAAGGTTCATCCATCTTATGCGTTCTGATGAGCCCGATATGCAGTACAAAATGCTGCAGACTGCCCGCAAACATCTTGGCAACGGTGGCGGCCCACGTCTGAAGCATGTCTTACCGCCCCTGGTCTTTGCTGCCTACCAGCTGGCGTTCAAGTACAAGGCCATTTCTGAGCAGGACGAAAACTGGGACAAAAAGTGCCAAAAGATTGTGCAGTATTGCCACAGTACCATCAGTGCTTTGGCCAAGGCTGATCTGGCCGATCTGGCGTTGCGCTTGTATCTGCAGGGAGCTCTGGTCATCGGCGAGATTGGCTACACGAACCACGAGACAGTGGCCTATGAGTTTATGACGCAGGCGTTTTCGTTGTACGAGGACGAGATCTCCGACTCGAAGGCCCAACTGGCAGCCATAACGCTGATTATGTCCACCTTCGAGCAGATGTCATGCTTCGGAGAGGAGAATGCCGAGCCCCTGCGGACGAACTGCGCGCTGGCCGCCTCCAAGTTGCTGAAAAAACCGGACCAGTGTCGTGGTGTGGTGGCCTGTGCAGCTCTCTTCTGGAGTGGCAAGCAAAACGGTGAGGAGATGCGTGATGAGAAGAGAACCCTGGACTGCCTGAAGAAGGGTGCTCGCATTGCCTCGCAGTGCTTGGACACTGGAGTGCAGGTCCAGTTGTATGTGGAGTTGCTGAACCATTATTTGTTTTACTTTGAGCGCGGAAACTCGCTTATCACGGTGGCCATGCTTAACCAGCTTATTGCCAAGGTTAACGAAGAGCTGCCCAACCTGGAGCCAAGCGAGGAGACCAAGCAGATCGAGAGCCACTATAAAAACACACTGGCACACATACGCAGTCGCATGGATTCCAACGATTCAACGTTGGAGGTCTCCTTTGCGGGCATCACCCTCAACTAGACCCGCCCACCCACCTTGGACACATCCAGCACTAAACGGAAAGCTGAACGCCAGGAGGGCGTACTGTTAGTTATCCAAATGGCCGCAGGTCGTTATGGCATCAAAATTGCATGTGTGAAAAATGAAATTCCATGGTTAGGAAAGTTGTGGGCCTTCGACCAAACAGCAGAGTGCTTACTGACTTTTGTTTTGTCAATTTAATTTCGATCGCGTATTTGTAAGTGCAAAGTAAGAAAACATTCTTGATTATTTTTCCTGATTTAATTAGTACGATAGCTATGTATGCGTAAATAACCCCAAGCAGAAGATTTGAACTTCACTATCCCCAAATATATCCCCCCCCCTAATGTCCTACTCTCAGCAAGAATATTGTGAAGATATTGTTAAACAAAAATGATTATACAATATTACATACGATTATCGATTATTGCCCGACACGTTATAATTATGTATTAAAAAAAAAAAAAAAATAAATTAACTTGAAGTTATATCTTCTATCGAATATAAAATAACATTTAAAATTAAAAAACGCAGTGAAGGAGCTGAACGTATAAAATTTATATATTCTTGATCAGGGTCACCTTCTGAGTTGATATAAGCATGTCCGTCTATCAGTCTGTTTGTTGTCTCTAAGTTTTAAAGCTATATAAACTCTTGCACATACCTTTCTTTCCTTTGCACGCTGACTTTCCCTATAAGTCGGAACGACCAAGACCGGCGAACTATATCCTATAGCTGCCATATTATTAAATGATCGAAAATGACTTAACTTTTGTTATGCGTCTTTTTAGCTTTAGAGAAGTGGGATTTTCTATGAACTCTATCTTCGGCAAGTTAATAAGACTTTTAAAGCAAGACTTACCAAATTGTATAATCAGCCGGCTATATACTATAGCGCCCATATAACTGAACCATCGGAAGAAACCCACCGTTCGGGTTTTTTATGTTAGAAACTTGGGACTTTCTTTACCCCAAAAAATTCTATTCCAATAATGTTGTATGCTGTATTTCAAAGTGGTATTACAATGAAATTCTCATTAGAATCGTCCAGCTATATCCGATTTTTGCGATATGTTTTCGATCCGACCCAAGATTTCTTTTTCTTTCATGCTAAAAGTTAATTTAGTATTGAATCAAATAATTCTAACTTCTAAAGAATTTCAAATCTAATAACTTGAAAATCAACCTATTCCATACTGATGGGTAATAAATAAAGATGAAGTATGTTACAACCAGACAACCGAATAACATTTTAGTATTAATATTAATATTTGTAAGTCCTAATACTATCGTTATTAAAAGATCTTCAAATTATCTCAAAAAAAGATCAAGTATAAAAACCACTAAGATATAAGATATAGATACAATTGCTTAGTCATTGAAGACACATAATAATTAGATAAAGTAAACAAACAAATGTTACCGACAAAGGAATTCGGCGAGTTGGTGTCCAGTATATCTATCTAATCCTAAGAATTTATGAATTGCAACTTTCTAGCCCGCTTTTGAACCATATAAAAGACCCTTTCCCAGTGCAATTCTCAGTCCAGTTTCTGACTACTTTTTGAGAGCACCTCAAGCAAAGATGTCCAAGTTCGTGATCCTGTTAGCAGTCCTGTGCGTGGTTGTCCTCAGTGTTGAGGCCCGCCATCGCCACCACGAGGAGAAGCACAAGGCCCAGCTAACTCCTGCTGAGGAAGCTGCCAAGAAGGCCAGGCACGAGGCTCGCAAGAAGTTGATCCGCCACATTGTCAAGAAGGTTGCCCTGCACATCCTTCGTGCCATTTTCATGGAAGAGAGCAACATCGCCGATCTGGACCTGGACTTCAGCTCTGAGGAACTTGGTGACTGGACGAGCGATTCCGAAATCGATAACAATTTCTCTTTCGTGAACAAGGTTAATGAGATTTACGCCCACTAATTCGCTCGTGAAGTGGATCAAAGGCATGAACCCCAAACTCGGTTAAACAAAAACAAAAACACAAAAAAAAAATAAATGTTTCAAATTTTGCAAAAAAAAAATTTTTGTTTTCAAGTTTGTAATAAAAAAGAGAAACATTATTCTCTTCCCACTAGGTTATGCAACACAATCAAAAAAAATAAAAGTCATCATTATAAAAAGCCTGAAAATTTGAAAAATAGAAAACTGCGTAGTTATTTTCTCTTAATCTTTTAAGTTCACATTCACTTTTTGTTATCAATGAACTGGAAAATTTGCACCTCAATTTGTTAATGAAGTAGTGGAAATCGGAGCGAGAATTGAAATTGAGAATCGGCGCGTGTTCCCCCGGCTATCGATCAAATGTGATTATTTTATCCGGACATTTTTATAAATTGGCTTTTTAATCTATTTGGTGTTAATTTCCAACTAGCATTTCTATATAAATAGGCGTCGCTCCAGTGTTTCTTCAGTCCAATTTCAGACTAAGCTACAAACATAACTCAATAATCATGAAGTGGTTGGTTCTTTTCACCATCTTGGGTTTGGTCCTGGCTGCCCAGGCCGGCAGGAAGTGGCGCATTGCTCGCCATGTGGCCAAGAAGGTCGCCATCCACGTTATCAAGAACGAGGTCAGACACTGGGTGGGCGATGTCGTCAACTACAAGGATGCTTCTCCCGTCTACCAACTGCCCGCTTTTGATGATAACTCTTCTGACGAGGACAGTGACCTGAAGGAACTGAGCGTGAACCAAATCTCTATCGATGGAACCGTTGTGTCTGGCCCCGTCAAGGCCATCTCCTCCGCTGACTCTGACACCCTCCTGGTTGCTCCCGCCGCTGCCTATGCCCAGATCAACCAGCTGATTGGCGCCGTCTTCGTCGATGGCCAGAACTACGTACAGTGCTCCTCCGTGAAGTCCCTGCCCGTGATCACCTTCAACATTGGAGGCACCAACTACGAGGTTCCCTCCTCCGTGTACATTGAGACCACCACCGAGGGCAAGGTCACCAGCTGCACCTCCACCTTCGCCTACATTGGCACCGACTTCTGGATCTTGGGCGGTGATGTCTTCCAGGCTTAGATCTCTCCTGAATTTGATTCGACCTATTTGGTTTTGCTAGTTCGGAAAATGAACTTTCAATACCATTAAAGAAACATAAAAAAAAACTATAAACAATTAAAAATAAAAATAAAAAAAATGCTTGAAAATATTTAAAAACAAAAATCAGAAACTATTATTCGATTTCTTAATTTACAAATTAAAAATGCAAATTTTGTTTGTTTAATTTTAAAATAAGAAAACTTTAGGTATTGAACGAGTACAAGAGAGCCAAAACAAAAATTTGGTTCTATGTAATAATATGATACACTTCTACTTCTTCTACTTGATATGATTCTATTTCTAATTGATACACAGAGAAACCCTTCCTTTTTATTATACCCTTGCATAGGGTATTATAATTTTGTCCAAAAGTGTGCAACGCAGTTAAGGAGACATCTCCGACCCTATAAAGTATATATATATATATCCTGATCCTTGATCAGGATCACCTCCTGAGTTGATATGAGCATGTCCGTCTGTCCGTCTGTCTGTCTGTCTGTTTCTACGCGAACTAGTCTCTCAGTTTTAAAGCTATCGACTTGAAACTTTGCACACACTCTTCTTTCCTTTGCACGCAGTATATAAGTCGGAACGACCGGGATCGGTCGACTATATCCTATAGCTGCCATATAACTGATTGATCGGAAATGGTATAACTTCGGTGTTTTTAGAGTTAGAGAGTTCAAATATTACACGAGCGATATTTTTGGCAAAATAATACGACATGCCAAATTTCGTAAGGATCGGCCGACTATATCCTATAGCCTTCGTGTTTTTGAAGATAGAAAGCTGAAACTTAGTACATATTCTATTTTTGGTCGACTATGAACGATCGGAAATGGTTTTTGGTAGAAATACCAACTTTCGTATTTTTTAAGATAGAAGTTTTGGACTTTTTTTAGATTTTGTATTGTAATAAATTGGATTATATATTCCTATTCCCATAAGAATCGGCCAACTATATCCGATGTTTGCGATATATATCCGGTTTTAACTGCAAGGGTATATAAACTTCGGCTCCGCCCGAAGTTAGCTTTCCTTTCTTGTTTAATTACATATTCCAAAAAACTAATAAAATGTTGTTGCATTTTCTATGACGACCTCATTTTGGCCTCATTCTCTATAGAATATTTTAAATTTAATCACACTAAGGGTAATAAACTTCAAACCTCCGAACATGAAAATAAAATTTAATAGAAACTGATTCGTAATAATATGTATATCTTTCGCATTCAGGCAGGGCCGTAATTGTTATAATTTTTAAAATAAAAATTATAAAATAAAAATTATTTGTTGATTTTTATGACAAAAATTGAAATATAACTCTTATTTTCAATTTTTATAATAATAATTAAAAATAACTCTTATTTTCAATTTTTATAATAATAATTAAAAATAAGAATTATTTTCAATTTTTATAAAAAAAATAAAAATAAAAATTATGATTCAATTTTTATTAAAAAAATTGAAAATAAGTGTTACGGTTCAATTTTTATTATAAAAATTGAAAATAAAAATTGAATGCGAATAACTTCTGAACCGAGTGGACTATTAAAAAACCGCTTACATTTTTATGATCAGTGGCCTTTATGACCTTTATTTTTATGACCTTTCAAATGATGTATCGAATGTCCTTAAAGGACATAATCAAGGATTCCTTAATAATTCCATAAATAACAGTGTTCGTTACAAAAGGAAGACTCGATTATGTGAATTATGTGAAGAAAAATTTTTTAATAATGGCATCTGCAATGACAATATTACTCTTTATTAAAAAAACAGGTCCTAAAAATGTTTTAATCATGGAATCCTCAATTATTCAATTTATTTAGTTATATTTCTACTAGAAATTTTTAAGTGTGGGCCAACCATGTAAAAGTACACACCGAGTTTCTTAAAATTATGTCGATTATATTGAAATATTTGTTGTATTAAATTCGTTTCAAGCCAAAGCTTATAAAAATCGCCGAAATATAATTGTTCGCTTTGCCATTTTTGAGTGGCTATAAAAATAGGTTCTAGTGCCGCCAACAGCAAGTTAATTTCCTCCCAATTTGATTCCGTTAACTGCAATGTTTCACTTAGATTTTCTTTTCCTATATATACTCCCTATATACGCATACGTTTTTCAACATAGTGTACGTTGAGATCCACCTTGTTGGCACATCTAGTAGAGGTTGGGGATGTATCCATAATTTTAAAATAGTATTGTAATTTTTAAGTGTAATGTTATGCATTTAATTTGTTTACCTATAAGTCGGAGGTCGCAAAGTTTTTATTATGGATCGTGCGCTATCGACAAGGAATCTCCGACTCCTCTCTTTTAGCAGGTCATGAACAGCTAATTGCATGGAATAGGCGGCACATCTAATCGAATGTATAGAGTGAACGCGAATATCTTTCATAAGGTCGTCATCGTCAAACTCGTCACAAAATTCAGAATTCAATTCTTTGTTCATGAAGTCGATCGCTTTAATGACATTCTTACCATTGTCTGAAGTGACAGTATAGACTTGCTCCTTTTTTATTAAAAACTCGTTCAGCACTTTTTCAATTTTCATGCTTCATGGAGCGCAATCACGCCAAGCGTCTTTACTTCAATTCCGTAATCAAGTATTGGACATTGATTATAATCGTTATAACTTCACAAATTTTCATAATTTCCTAATAAAATTGGTCTTGTTTTATTCAGAATTAACGGGACAATATTGATATGTGTCAAAAATGATACCATTTCTTGGAAGTTTGAAGATTGAAGGAATGGTTCATTAGGTCGAGTATAGTATAAAATCGCGTTTGAAATTTTTCTAACACCCTCAAAATCTTGATTTATTTAGAAAAAACGGTTTTTCGGAACTGGCAGCTATAAGGTATAGTAGGCCGATCCTTATGAAATTTGGCATGTCGTATTATTTTGCCAAAAATAGCTCTCCTGTAAAGTTTGAACTGTCTAACTCTAAAAACACTAAAGTTGTACCATTTCCGATCAATCAGTTATATGGCAGCTATGGGATATAGTCGGCCGATCTCGGCCGTTTCGACTTATATACTGCGTTCAAAAGAAAGAAGGGTGTGTGCAAAGTTTTAAGACGATAGCTTTAAAACTGAGAGACTAGGTTTCGTAGAAACAGACAGACGGACAGACAGACGGACAGACGGACATGCTCATTTCAACTCAGGAGGTGATCCTGATCAAGAATATATATACTTTATAGGGTCGGGTATAAAAATGAGTTTAAAATCTACTACGGTATAAGATATATATATAGTTGCTAAGTCATAGAATTTACATAATACTTAGATTTAAGGTACAAAGAAATATTACCGACGAGGGACTTTGGCGAACCAGTGTCCAGTATATCTATATAATCCTAAGTATTTATTCACTTTGAATTTTCACCCGTTTTAGCCATATAAAAGACCTTTTTCCAGTGCAACCCGCAGTCCATTTCCTGACTACTTTTTGAGAGCACCTCAAGCAAAGATGTCCAAGTTCGTTATCCTGTTAGCAGTCCTGTGCGTGGTTGTCCTCAGTATTGAGGCCCGTCACCACCACCACGAGGAGAAGCACAAGGCCCAGCTGACTCCTGCTGAGGAAGCTGCCAAGAAGGCCAGGCACGAGGCTCGCAAGAAGTTGATCCGCCACATTGTCAAGAAGGTTGCCCTGCACATCCTTCGTGCCATTTTCATGGAAGAGAGCAACATCGCCGATCAGGACCTGGACTTCAGCCCCGATGAACTTAATGACTGGACGAGCGATTCCGAAATCGATAACAACTTCTCCTTCGTGAACAAGGTTAATGAGATTTACGCCCACTAATTCGCTCGTAGATTGGTTGAAAGGCATGCTTCCCATACTCGGTTAAACAAAATCAACAAAAAAATAAAAAAAAATTAATGTTTCAAATTCTCTAAAAATTAAAAACATCTTACTTTTCGCTGGGTGGTTGTGATAACGTCATAATTCTCTTCGGACTTGTATATTAAATTAAAACGAAAGTGCGTATGGAAAAAACGATATTAAAAGTCATTTATCAAAATTATTCCTAAAAGCCTGCAACATTTAAAAAATAAACAAAAAACTACCTTCTTATTTTCTTTTAATTTTTTAAGTCACTAAGATAGATTTACGGATTCATTATTTTGTAATCAATGAACTGGAAAATTTGCACTTCAACTTGTGAATGAAGTAGTGGAAAGTGATATCGAAAATCGGCGCGTGTTCTTCGGGCTATCGATCAAATGTGATTAATTCATCCGGAAATATTTTTATTAATTGCCTTTTTAATCTATTTGGGGTCAATTTCCAACTAGCATTTCTATATAAATAGGCGTCGCTCGTCGCTTTTCCTCAGTACATTTTCAGACTAAGCTAAAAACATAACTCAATAATCATGAAGTGGTTGGTTCTTTTCACCATCTTGGGTTTGGTCCTGGCTGCTCAGGCCGGCAGGAAGTGGCGCATTGCTCGCCATGTGGCCAAGAAGGTCGCCATCCACGTTATCAAGAACGAGCTTAGGCACTGGGCGGGCGATGTCGTCAACTACAAGAATGGTTCTCCCGTCTACCAACTGCCCGCTTTTGGTGATGACTCCTACGACTCCGACGAGGACAGTGAGCTGAAGGAACTGAACGTAAACCAAATCTCCATTGATGGAGCCATTGTGTCTGGCTCCGTCAAGGCCATCTCCTCCGCTGACTCTGACACCCTCCTGGTTGCTCCCGCTGCTGCCTATGCCCAGATCAACCAGCTCATTGGCGCCGTCTTCGTCGATGGCCAGTACTACGTCCAGTGCTCCTCCGTGAAGTCCCTGCCCGTGATCACCTTCAACATCGGAGGCACCAACTACGAGGTTCCCTCCTCCGTGTACATTGAGACCACCACCGAGGGCAAGGTCACCAGCTGCACTTCCATGTTCACCTACATTGGCACCGATTTCTGGATCTTGGGCGGTGATGTCTTCCAGGCTTAGATCTCAACCAAACTCAACAAAAAAAAGTAAAATCAATAAAATTGAAAAAATAAAAATAAAAAACATGCATATATGAAAATAAAAGTTTAATAATCGGTTAAGATATGGAACTTTTTATGCATTTATTTGGCTTACATTTTTGATAATATTGTTAAAGTTTTTATAAACTTAAAGATGGGGAATAAACCGGGTTGTTAGTGTTTTTTTGTGATATTTTTAATATTGATTATATTTTAAATCTTAAGCTGAAATTGAGACCTGCTATTTTTAAATAAAGTTCGTAATCACACTTTACTAAGCCCGTTAAATCTTTATTAACAAATAAAAATAACATGCATAACATGCACATCATCCTTTAAATACTTTTTTACGATAAGGTTCAAATATTTTGGTAAATAAATAAATAAAATTTGGTAATAATTAAAATAAATTAGAATTTCTCTTCTTTTGGGATTCATGCAAAAATCTGCTGCCAAGCCCCAATTTAAGTTCGCTCAGCCAAGGGCTCTGCATGTCCTGAAAAAAACGACTAAAAGTTTGACTGTGTATATGATTTATTATTTTTAATATTACTTAACATATAATCTTTTGTGGTTCATAGTTTATTTGGAATAAAAATATTTAATTATGACTAAAACAGGCATTTTAAATTTTAAAAAATATCACTTTAACATATTCTATATTCAAAATTATTCACCCTAAACTGTATTTAAACTTTAAAGCAACAATTTTGCGTTTTAATTTTCAAATTTGTGTACCGCCAAAGCTCGTAACAAAAATATAGTGTTGTGAAATTTAGACTGATCATTAACAGAGTGCTGTTGTGCGCATGGTAATATTATATATCCGAAAATATGGCATAAGGTTAATTTAAGATGTATGTATTAAAAATCAATTAACAATAATATAATAATCTTCCCATTATGATATAGGCATTAGGCGTTTATTGGGGTAAAAAAAGTACCAAGAAATATTGTGCAATGTCATTTATCTAACTTTAATATTAGGAATTAAATTTTAGATTATACATAATTTTGAGAAAATTACTTTAATATCGGTTATTAAAAATCAATTAACATTTTTTAGCTGAATGATTTTTCAATTTAATTAATTCTTCGAAAACTTTATAATAAAAGATAAGATACGAGAACATTTTTTAATAAGCGTGGGGATTATTTTGGACTTGGATGGTACATTGTAATAATTACCTTTTAGAATTCTGACCATTTTGTTGGTAAATGAGGGTTGTTCTCAATTTATTTAAATAGTAGCGAACAAAGTTTATTCATTAGTTCAGTCCTCGACTAAGTTTTGGCAAGTTCTACTGGAAATATGTCCAAGTTCGTGATCCTGTTGGCCGTTTTGTGCGCTGTGGTGCTCGCTGCTGAAGCCCACCATCACCATCATCACCACCATCACCACGAGGAACAGGCCACCACCACCACTACTCCAGCCCCCACCACAACCGTTTCCTCAGCAGCTGCCAAGAAGGCCGCTCGCAAGAAGGTGGTGCACCATGCTGCCAAGAAAGTCGCCTTGCACGTCCTGAAGAAGATATTCCACTTCATTTTCGAAGTTAAGGATTTCCCCGACCAGGACTTGGACTTCAGCTTCGAGGAGTTTGCTGACTCAATGAACCTCGCCGATTTCGATGATGACTCTTCCATGGACAGCGACTCCTTCGAGAACATTGACGAAATCTATGCCCATTAAGTTCTCCGTGTGTAGGAAAATTTTGTTTGAAAATGTATAAAAAATAAAATCTGCTTTTAAAGCTATAAAAACGTTTATGTTTACTGGCAAAACTATTTAAGCTTGGTTCGCAAAGCGTAAAGTTGTGGGTTTATGCGGGGGGTCTTAGACATCTTATATTTTGTACAAAAAAGCTTTGTTATATATTTTTTCTTAAATGGATTTAAATATGCGAAGCATATGCTTAAAATAGTATTTCGCCGAAGCTTTTAATGCGCAGAATGGTTTAAAGTCCAAACTGGTTTTCCCCAGTGTTCAATTAAAACTTCGTTGGCCATAAAATCCTTATATTTCAATGATATATTTTAAACATTTAATCGTGAAACTTTTAAAAAAGTCTGCTAAATAGATTAAGTCTAAATCGTGGATATTAAATGTAGATAAAAATGCTAAGAAGATACATGATAATTAGATAAAGTGTACAACGATATTTTATCGCTAAAGGAATGTTGCGAACCAGAGTCCAGTATATCTATTTAATCCTTTGTTTTTATGAGTTGCACTTTATTTTGTAGCCCGTTTTTTTACCATATAAAAGACCATTTCCCAGTGCAATTCTCAGTCCCATTCCTGACTACTTTTTGAGAACTCCTCAAGCAAAGATGTCCAAGTTCGTGATCCTTTTAGCCGTCCTGTGCGTGGTTGTCCTCAGTGTTGAGGCCCGTCACCGCCACCACGAGGAGAAGCACAAGGCCCAGCTAACTCCTGCTGAGGAAGCTGCCAAGAAGGCCAGGCACGAGGCTCGCAAGAAGTTGATCCGCCACATTGTCAAGAAGGTTGCCCTGCACATCCTTCGTGCCATTTTCATGGAAGAGAGCAACATCGCCGATCAGGACCTGGACTTCAGCCCCGAGGAACTTGGTGACTGGACGAGCGATTCCGAAATCGATGACAACTTCTCTTTCGTGAACAAGGTTAATGAGATTTACGCCCATTAATTTTCTCGTGAATTGTATCAAAGACATGCTTCCCATACTCGGTTAAACAAAAATAACAAAAGAAAAAAATGTTTCAAATATTTGTAAAGAATAAATAATGGTTTTCATAGCAATAAGCAATTTTAATAACATCATATTTCTGAAAAAAAAAGAAAGTGCGTTTAAAAACAACGATATTAAAAGTCGTTCGTCAAAATTTCTAAAAACCTGCAACAAAAATAAAAAAAACAACTGCGCAGTTGTTTTCATCAAATCTTTTAAGTCCATAGGATAGATAATTTCAGTTCGCATTCACTACTTTGTTATCAATGAACTGGAAAATTTGCACTTCAATTTGTTAATGAAGTAGTGGAAAATGTTATCGAGAATCGGCGCGTGCTCCTCCGGCTATCGATCAAATGTGATTAATTCATCCGGACGTTTTTATAAATTGCCTTTTTAATCTACTTGGGGTCAGTTTCAAACTGGCGGCATTTCTATATAAATAGGCGTCGCTCCAGTGTTTCTTCAGTCCAATTTCAGACTAAGCTACAAACATAACTCAATAATCATGAAGTGGTTGGTTCTTTTCACCATCTTGGGTTTGGTCCTGGCTGCCCAGGCCGGCAGGAAGTGGCGCATTGCTCGCCATGTGGCCAAGAAGGTCGCCATCCACGTTATCAAGAACGAGCTTAGGCACTGGGCGGGCGATGTCGTCAACTACAAGAATGGTTCTCCCGTCTACCAACTGCCCGCTTTTGGTGATGACTCCTACGACTCCGACGAGGACAGTGAGCTGAAGGAACTGAACGTAAACCAAATCTCCATTGATGGAGCCATTGTGTCTGGCTCCGTCAAGGCCATCTCCTCCGCTGACTCTGACACCCTCCTGGTTGCTCCCGCTGCTGCCTATGCCCAGATCAACCAGCTCATTGGCGCCGTCTTCGTCGATGGCCAGTACTACGTCCAGTGCTCCTCCGTGAAGTCTCTGCCCGTGATCACCTTCAACATCGGAGGCACCAACTACGAGGTTCCCTCCTCCGTGTACATTGAGACCACCACCGAGGGCAAGGTCACCAGCTGCACCTCTACCTTCACCTACATTGGCACCGACTTCTGGATCTTGGGCGGTGATGTCTTCCAGGCTTAGATCTCGAAAGGAAACCGAAATTAAACCAAAAACAATACAATAATAATATCTAAAATAAAAACATAAAAAAAATTATTCAAACAAAAATTTAACAATATGCCTATCAATATTAAGTTTTTATACTTTTGCAGAAGGTATTATAATTTTGGTGAAAAGTGTGTAAGGCAGTGAAGTAGAAATCCGACCCCATAAACCACATATACATATTATTATCAGCATCTTTTCCTGAGTCAATATAAGAATGTCTTGAACTTCTATTAACTTCAACCTTTGACGACACTTTATAAATCGGAACGGCCAGGATCGGTCCACTTTATCCTGTAGCTGTCATATAACTAATTGATCGTAAATGCAAAAATGTTGATATTTTTCATTTACGAGTATTTGAGTATTTGATGCAGAGTATTTGATGATTTTTAAGATAGAAAGTTGAAACTTTTTACAGATCTTCTTTTAGCACACGGATTTACTAAATTTCAAGCCAATTCACTGTGGTTCCGCCCATAGGCCAAAAGTCAAAAAATCTGATTTGAAAATATTTAAACTTCATTTACACAGTTTTATTCTAAAATGACCAATCTTCAAATTTGCAAACCGGTTTTCGCTGGAAACCTAATGGTACATTCTAGAAAAACCAATAAAAGCAAGAAAACGTGTTCATTTCTGCAGCGCATCGGAGCTCTTGAAAAATATTTCGATTCAAACGCTCACTTCAAATCGGTGTGGCAACTGTTCAAATGCGTATATTAAAATAATTAAAAATGAATTTTGAAGCTCAAAGTATTTATTTTAAATTATGATATTAATAAAAACAAACTAGATTTGTGTATTTTGTGAAATAAATGTTTTGTGAAACCTATTTCTTTGGACCTTTTTTGTGTGTCTTAAATTTGTTTACCTAAAGTTTTAATTATGTTCCCCCACGATTCCCCCATTGAATTATTGAGTTTTTTATCTTTGTCAGAGTTTTTAGAATCTTAAATTGTTAAAGTTAGGTGCGGAAAGTTGCGGATGTGTTTGTGATCGTTAATATACTAACACGACTTCTTATTTTTTTCAAGGCCAAATTATTGCAATTAATTGCAATTAGCCAACTATATCCTTTAGCTACCATGTAGGCAACTTCTTCGATTTTATATTGTTAGAAATTATTTTAATAATAAAATTCTCATAAAGATGAGTCCAACTATATCCGATTCTATATATATTTGATTTTTACTGGATGAGTATATCTCTTATTATAACAGTTAGTATATCAAATTTATTATTTAAGCTATTAATGAATAACAATATTAAGAAACGGAATAATCAAATTCCTTCTTTAAAAACACATTATTCGAAATACGACACTTTTTATTCAAAATTTGTTGTAATGTTTATGCAAATAAATCTAATGGAAAAGAAAAAAGCTCATTTTTTGCTTACACATAATTAATTTTTTAAATAGTAGCTTAAGCCTCAATTAAACCTTGCATACATAGTACAGATAGTTCTAAGATATCAAGCTACGATAACGATAACAATAATTTTTTCTTTAACCATAATATCCATAACCAAACAAAAGAAAAACCCCCACGTAGTCTCACCATATTCAGTAATTCTATTGATAAGATAGGTACTAATGCACTAAAGCATACTCGTATTTATATTAATTCCAATAATTAAATGTCTTTGTTGAAAGCAATGGCTTTGGAAAAAAAAAACATTGGACCACCTACATGAAAGAAATTCCTTGGGTTCAATTCGATTACTGAAAGAGAATATCATTACCCGATATCCTAATTAATGGGTTCGATAATACACTTACTGGCCGTATAAAACTTGACCATTTGTCAGTGGTATCCTCAGTCCAGTTTCAGACTAAGTTTTGAGAACTCCTCAAGCAAAGATGTCCAAGTTCGTGATCTTGTTAGCCGTCCTCTGCGTGGTTGTCCTCAGTGTTGAGGCCCGTCACCACCGCCACCACGAGGCGAAGCACAGGGCTCAGCCAACTCCTGCTGAGGAAGCTGCCAAGAAGGCCAGGCACGAGGCCCGCAAGAAGTTGATCCGCCACATTGCCAAGAAGGTTGCCCTGCACGTCCTGAAGGCAGGACTCCGTGCTATCTTCCTGGACGTGAACGATTTCCCCGACCAGGATCTGGACTTCAGCTCCGAGGAACTTGGTGACTGGATGAACAGCTCCGAAATTGATGATGACCTTACTTTCGAGCACGAGCCCATCGTGAACAAGGTGCCTACTAACGAAATCTATGTCTATTAAATCACAACAATGAACTTAAAAAAAAAATAAACATTTAAATGCAGCAACAGGTTACCGTATTTTTTTTAAATATTCTTTATTCTCACCATTAGCAGTTGGTTAACACAAACATCACAAGGGATAATATAATGACTTAACATTTTCAAATGACTATTCCACGCCATAAAGCTAACCTATCACAAGAAATCCTTGATAATTTTCTATGCGAACTTAAAATAAAAAACCAGCTGCCAATTTCTCGTAGGGCAATTATAATTATGGGATACAACTTATATATTAAAAATAAAATAATAATGCTATGCATTATATAAAGGTACACAGTTGTAGTTGGTCATTCAAGAGAGCTGGAATAAAATCGCATAAGTTGTTTAATATGACGCTTAAGGAGAACGTGAAGAACCTGCTGGGGATATTTATTGAAGCATCGATAGTTTTGAAGGACCCACAGAGGACTCCCTCGCACACCGTCGCCTACTTCGATCGAGCTCAAATGAAGTTTGTTTATCATTACTCTGGAGAATGCATCAAAGTGAAAGTTTAACTTTTAAAGGGCATTTGGATTCTACATGAACTCGGAGGAACGTTGCAAGCCTTTTCTGCTGGCCTGGAATTACTTCTTCATGTTTCAGATGATGATGAATATGGCCTCTTTTACTTATGGACTTTTTGAGTCGCTGAATGACATAGTGCTCTTTGGCCGGGACCTCGCTTTTATAATAGCAGTGCGATAAATTACAGAACTAAAAGAAATAATTTTTAAATTTTCCTTTAAATTTTAGATATTTTTTGAAATATTTAAAATGATCCACTTCTCCATTCACGTCGAGGAAATCGATAAGTTGATCAATGGCCTAGAAAGGTGCTTTAGTTGGGAAACAAAAGGACCTGTGCGGAATGAAGTTCTTTCCATTAAACGATGGCACTTGCTGCTACCCGCTGGGGTAATGGGATCCTGGTTGTTTTTGGTCATAACTTTCACCCTTATAATGCTTTCAACACCTTTTTGGGTAGAGTCCCAGAAACTGCCCTTTCACGTGGCCTATCCATTCGATTTGCACAATCCATCGAAGCACCCAATTGCTCATGCGCTTATTTTCGCATCCCAAGGATGCATTACATTTTATAGCCTTATCTGGATAGTTTTTGCTGACGTTCTAGCTGGTTCCATTTTTTTCGAGCTGACATCCGACTTAAAGATCCTGTGTCTCCAGCTGCGGTTCATGAATCGATACTGTGATTCTGATGATCTCATGCTGGACAAAGAAATAAATCGGCTAGCTTTGTTTCATCAGCAGATTATTCGGTGAGACCAAAACTTCGTATAAATAATTATAAAAGAATAAATGTTACAAGATTTTATTGTAGCCTTGTTGACAGATCCAATGAAATTTTTAATGGCGCTTTTACAATGCAACTGATGGTGATTTTCCTACTGATTTCCCTGTCGGGATTTGAAGCAATGGTTTCGAGGCACGATCACGAAGTGGTTGCCGAGTACTTGGTCTTGATGGTTATGGCCCTAAGCCACCTCTCTTGCTGGTCCAAGTTCGGGGATCTTCTGACCCAAGAGTCCTTGGAAGTGGCAGTAGCTGCCTACGACGCCTATGAGCCAACAAGGGGCAACAAGAGTGTCCACCAAAGGCTGGGACTGATAATTCTAAGGGCCCAGAAACCGCTGTCGATCAAGAGCAAAATCTTGCCACCTTTTACCTTGGTCAACAACTTGGCTGTAAATATTCGTTGATTTATATATTATTTACGCTTTATATCAATATTTTATTTGTAGGTCCTAAATCAGTGCTATAGAATATTTACCTTTTTGATGCAAACGATGGAATAAATAAACGCAGAGTTTTAGTCCACATCTTTGTAAAAAAGTTATTTTAAATTATTTAAAAAAAGACTACATAATATAAAAAGACTACATAATGTTAATAATACAATTATATCTTTTACATATTTAAAAAGACAAAACTTAAGAATATTAGTAATAATAAGAACCTGCTCATAGTCGTCTATGATTGCAAATGAAGCTATTACAAAATTATTACAAAGCCTATGAGAATTTTTAATGAGGAGCAGCTGCTAATTTCTCGTAGTCCAGTCGCAATAATGAGTTATAATGTTCTTTTTTTGTTAGGAAATAAATGCATTATAAAAATTCACGCAGTTACTTTTTGTATTTCATGAAAACTAGAATAAAGTCGGACAAGTTGCTGGCAATGATGTTTAAAGATAATTTAAAGTGCCTTACGAGCGTACTTATCGAAGCATGGATAGTTTTTAAAGACCCCCAGAGGAGTCCCTCGCACACCTTCGCCTATTTAGACCGCGACCAAATGAAGTTTGTTTCTCATGATTTCTTAAGTAAAGGTATTCAAGTAAGAATTTTACTTTTAAAGAGCATTCGGATTCTACATGAACTCTGAGGAACGAAGTAAACGTCTTCTACTGGCTTGGAATTATTGTTTCATTGGCCTTATGATGGTGACCATGGCATCTCTTTGGTACGGTCTACTAGAGTCCCTCGATGACATTGTGCTCCTCGGACGCGACCTCGCTTTTATCATAGCTGTAAGATATTAGGCAAAACCATTATATTTATCATATATGTAAGTAACCCTCATCAATTTCCGTATTTTTTTTTAATTTTTAAAATGATCCATTTTTCGAATAATGCCGATGAAATTGATAAAATTATTGCTGACCTGGAAGAGTTCTATAGATGGGAAACAAAAGGTCCAGTTCAGAAGGATATTCTCGCGATAAAACGATGGCACTTTTTAATTCCTGCAGCCCTAATGGGAACCTGGTTGTTCTTGGTCATCTTATTCACCCTTATAATGGTTTCAACGCCATTTTGGGTGGAGTCTCAGGAACTGCCCTACCACGTAGCCTTTCCTTTCGAATTGCACAATCCATCCAAGCACCCAATCGCTCATGCCCTTATATTTGTATCGCACGGTTATATCACTCTGTACAGCTTGATCTGGATAGTTTTTGCGGAATTTCTGGCCGGTTCAATTTATAATGAGCTAACATCTGCCCTTAATGTCCTGTGTCTTGAGCTGCGGTATATACTTACATATTGCGGACGTGATAACGTCCTGCTTGACAAAGAAGTCAATCGATTAGCTTTGTTCCATCAGCAGATAATTTGGTTAGACTAACTACTGATAATACCAGAAGAGAATAAAATGACATTAAGTGTATTTCAGTGCTGTGGACCGATCCAACGAAATTTTTAATGGCGCTCTGACTATGCAGCTAGTAGTGAATTTCCTACTAATTTCGTTGGCAGGATTTGAGGCTATGGTTTTCAGGCACGACCGTGAAGTGGTTGCCGAGTACATGGTCCTGATAGCCATGGCTCTGGGACACCTCTCGTGCTGGTCCAAATTCGGCGATTTTCTTTCCCAACAGTCCATGGAAGTGGCAGTGGCTGCCTACGAGGCCTATGACCCAACCAGGGGCAACAAAAGTGTCCACCAACGGTTGGGGCTTATAATCCTTAGGTCCCAAAAACCGTTGGCCATCACAAGCAGACTCTTGCCTCCATTTAACTTGGTCAATAATTTGGCTGTAACTTAATATGATTATATATATTAGTTCTTTAATGAAGTTTTCTATTTTACAGGTCCTAAATCAGTGCTACAGAATCTTTACCTTTTTGATGCAAACAATGGAGTAGGATAATTATTGTTGAAGAAAATTTGAAAAAATAAAAATAAAATTTTGGCAAGATTCACTAGATAAACGACACATACTCATAAAGATGTTTTTAAAGCTTCTCCCAACAATTTTCTTAAAACCTGAGAATATATTATTATTTTTATTATATTATTATTTAATAAGAATCTATTAAATATATTAATACTTATCCACGCGGTATTGAAAAATTCTGACCAGAAAGTAATTACTAATGATTAAAGTTACTAATGATAAAATTATTTGCACCTGCGAATTATTAATAAGGAGCAGCTGCCATTTTTCCGTAAAGGAACTACTCTAATAAGGAGAAAGAATATATAAAGGTTTATTCTATTAAATCGTAACAGTTATAGTTCGTATGTGCAACAGATTTTATTGGAAATGGAAGTGAAAGTCAATGAATACTGCAAAAATCTTTTGGGACCATTTTATGAAGTATGGAAAATTCTTGGGAACCCACTGGAAAAACCTTTGCACACTTTTGCATATTTTTGTCGGGAGCATATGAAGTATGTGGAAAATATGAAAACAATTTTTAAACCTACTTAAATATTTTTCTTCAAGAGCCATTGGATTCTACATGAACACTGATAAGGGTCGTCAGCCCTTACTGGTGGCCTGGCATTATTTTTTCATGCTCCAGATGGCAATTAGTTTAGCATCCTTGGGCTACGGAATATTGGAGTCGCTTGACGACATTGTGCTCTTGGGGCAGGATCTGGCCTATACCATAGGAGTGCGAAAAATCAAAGTTTATTAAAATGATTTAACTACTATATAAAAAACTTAACTTCGTTTCAGACTTTTTACATATTCTTTAAAATGGTGCACTTTTCCATTCATGCGGATGATATCGACGAGATAATCGATGGCCTAGAGGAGTGTTATCAATGTGATAGTCAGGGTCGTGGTCTGGAGGAGTCCCGATGCATGAAACGAAGGATCTTTTTTTGGCTTACTGGCCTTAATGCAGCGTGGTTATTTATGGTTATTTCTTTTGTTCTGATAATAATCTCGACACCTTTTTGGCTGGAGGCGCAGGAACTCCCATTCCACGTGGCCTATCCATTCCATTTACATGATCCATCCCAGCACCCACTATGTCATGCCACTATTTTTGTTTCCCAAAGTTGCATTTTGATGTACGCCATGATTTGGACATTATGTTGCGAACACATTTCAGTTACCATCTTTTCCGAATTGACTTCTGCGCTGAAGGTCCTTTGCACGGAGCTACGTGTTGTCCACGAACGTTGTGATGGAAATTCCAGTCTGTTCGCCCACGAAGTATATGATTTGGCCAAGTTTCACCAGCGGATTATCTGGTTGGCAGAATTATATGGCACACTAAAAATAATTTATTGTTCTTAACCATTTTTTACAGCCTCACTGACCGTTCAAATGAGATCTTCAATGGAGCCTTTACTATGCAACTGATTGTCAATTTCTTACTAATTTCGCTGTCGGTCTTTGAAGCCATGGTTTCCAGACACGACCCTAAAGTGGCAGCCGAGTACTTGGTACTGATGGTAATGGCCTTAGGCCACCTATCGTATTGGTCGAAATTCGGAGACATGTTGACCCAGGAGTCTCTGAATGTTGCCGTGGCTGCTTACGAAGCTTACGACCCTACTTATGGCTTCAGGAGCACCCACACGATCATCTGGCTGATTATTCAAAGAGCCCAAACACCTTTATCCGTTAAAAGCAGACTCTTTCCGCCTTTCAATTTGGAAAACAACTTGGCTGTAAATTAATATTCATATAGTATTCATATTAAATTTTAATTAACATTTTACTAGACAGGTTTTGAAACAGTGCTATGGCATCTTTAACTTTTTGCTAAAAACTATGAAGTAGTTCAATCGCATATAATTTTTGTGTAATAATCAAAGTATAACTATTCTCTTATCTATTTACGGGAATATTACGAGATTTAAATCCTTAAAAATATCAAATACCAAACTTATAATAAAGGTTTTAAATACAAAGCTTATAGCGTTCTTAAATATTTATCAGAAATGAAATCAAAGATATAAATTCATAACCTTCTAATTAAATCTCTGTTTCCTTTCATTTTCAAAAACATTTTTAAATACCCGATAAGATTATATAAATGTAAAAGATATGTTATCAATGGAAAAAAATTTTCCGAAATCTCCGTAGACTATCGATCAATTATATACCTTTATCCGAAACTTTTTATCAAAGTGCTTTGTAATCATGTTAGGGTCAGTTTTTAACCTGCCGGCTTTGTATAAAAGGGTGTGCCGGCTCACTTTTCTTCAGTCCAATTTTCGACTAAGCTAAACACATACCTCAAAAAACATGAAGTTTTTGGTTCTTTTCACCATCTTGAGTTTGGTCCTGGCTGCCCAGGCCGGCAGGAAGTGGCGCATTGCCCGCCATGTGGCCAAGAAGGTCGCCATCCACATTATCAAGAACGAAGTCAGACACTGGGTGGGCGATGTTGTGAACTACCAGAATGGAAGCGCTGTGTACCACTTCGCTGACTCAGATGACTCCTCCGTCGAGGATGGTGAACTCAAGGAACTGAGCGTTAGCCAAATCAGCCTGGACAACACCGTGGTGTCCGGCCCCGTGAAGGCTATCTCCTTCGCCGACTCCTCCTCCCTGCTGGTGGCTCCCGCCGAAGCCTATGCCCAGATCAACAAGCTGATTGGCGCCGTCTTTGTCGATGGAGAGTACTACGTCCAGTGCCCCTCCGTGAAGTCCCTGCCCGTGATCACCTTCAACATCGGAGGCACCAACTACGAGGTTCCCTCTTCCGTGTACATTGAGACTTCCACCGAGGGCAAGGTCACCAGCTGCACTTCCATGTTCACCTACATTGGCACCGACTTCTGGATCCTGGGTGGCGATGTCTTCCAGGCTTAGATCTCTTCGGAGTTGGATTCGACCTATCATTTCCATTGTTTTATTAATCTAACTGAAAGGTTGGGTTTTTAAAACAATCTTTTAAAACGCATTCAAAATTAAAAAAATAAAAAATAAATATTTTATACTGCTTACTGAAAATAAAGTTTGTGTCATTCATTTTTAAGTCAATATACAAGCAAATATTTTATAATTAGGTGAACCATCGCTCAATAACATTTTAAATGAGCCGATTTAGCAGGCTTTTTTATATTCGAATTTTTTGTTACCTAGTCTCCGAAGTGGGGATCTAAATAAAGATCCTCTTAGGTTCTGGATTTTTATACACGGTACTCGTAGAGAACAAGGGTAAATTGTAGATGTGTGAATTTCATCTAATTCAAATATACACATAGAGAATGTATGTATGTAACATAGAGAAGAAATCATCTTCGAACCCATTAGGTATATATACTTTATATTATGTATTGTATATATATTAAGTATCCGTCTGTCCTGTTCGTCCGTCCGTCCGTATGAACGGGTGGGTGGATCTCAGAGATTATTGGAGATAGCCCACGCAGTTCAAGTTTGTTTCAATTTTTGCCACGCTAACTCCCGCCACAAAAACTGAAATCTCGTTGTAGCGCCAGTTTGATATTTTTGTTTAATGTTTTGTCGATCTGTTATAATAGGTAATCTTCACCTACTTTAGTAGTGGGCGAGAATCGGGTATAATATAGTCGGAAAACTCGACTTTAGCCGTCTTTTCTGGAAGCTATGTTATATATTGAAACTGATATACGCAATACATTTTGAATATTATGGAAATGATAAAGCCCTAAAACTTTTTGTATAAGCCAGGCATTATCAAAAATCACCTTACTTAATCCTGAATTTATTTAAACAAAACTTATCGACATAACGACTTATTTTCATAATTTTATTGACCGGACCTTGCGGCTTTGCATTACTTAGAAAATTTATATCTACATATGTCCGGCCATTTTAATCCAGGCGTCTTATAATTAATACGAGATAACTGGAAAAGTCGTATAAATATCGTGGGGACGAAGGTATTCTTCAGTTGATTTCCAGGTCTAGCCCAGAAACATCTAAATCAAAATGTTCAAGTTCCTAGTTCTGTTGGCCATCTTCGCCGTCTTCAGTGTGGAGGCTCGTCGTGACGACCACCACGAAGTCCGCCATGCTGTGGAACGCCATGTGGCCCGCCGGGTTGCCATGGGTGTCCTCCGCCGCCTCCCCTTCATGTTCTTGGACTCCGAGAACGCTCCCGCCGAGGACTCTGAGCTGTCCCCTGTTGATGATTCCGATGTTGAGGACCTGAGCCTTCGCCGCAGAATCGCCTGGCACATCATCCGTCACTACGTCCTCGCTGAGGAGTCCTCCGCCGACGACTCTGAGCTGTCCCCCGCCGTTGAGAACCTGAGCCTTCGCAGGAGGATCGCCTGGCACATCATCCGCCACTACGTCCTCGCTGAGGACTCTTCCGCCGACGACTCCGAGCTGTCCCCCGACCACGACTCCTCCGTTGAGAACCTGAGCCTTCGCAGGAGGATTGCCTGGCACATCATCCGCCACTACGTCCTCGCTGAGGAATCCTCCGCCGACGACTCCGAGCTGTCCCCCGACCACGACTCCTCCGTTGAGAACCTGAGCCTTCGCAGGAGGATCGCCTGGCACATCATCCGTCACTACGTCCTTGCCGCTGAAGACGCCGAGCAGCTGCCCGCTGAGGACTCCGCTATTGAGAACCTGAGCCTGCGCCGTAGGATCATCTGGCACATCATCCGCCACCACGTCTTGTAAGATTCCAAGCTTTCCTCCTAAAGCGAGACCGAAGGCAACGAAGCCGCCTTCTGCAGCTGAATTGATATTCGTAACACCGCTTAGAAGGTGATGAGCAAACCTTACAAAATTTTAATGCAAAAATAAAGAGTTGTTTTTATATTCGGATTTGTTTTTAAAAAAGGGTGATAAACAGGGTTTCTTGGAGCAAATGCTTACAATATTTTGTCTAAACAAAATGGACAAAAACTCTAAGATGCAGAATGGTGGGAAATCTGCAGGATTGGGGAAGATATAGCCATCACTGTGCGCCATGTAGGGAAAAACCACCTTTTTCATGGGACCAAAAAATGGACAAAAAATCTACAAAATATTTAGTTTCTAGATTTTGATGCAGATTCGTGGAGAATCGATGTACAAATCGTTTAAGGTATTCCGCTTGAGAATCGGATGATTTTTGGGCAAGATATGCCTTTCGATGGGGGTCCGATTGGTTCCTCAAGTTTTTTTCAGGATTTTGAAGGGGGTCCATCAGAAAATTTGACAAAAAATCTAAAAAATATTTTGTTTCTAGATTTTGATGAAAATACATGGAGAATCGATGCACAAATCGTTTAAGGTATTCCGCTTGAGAATCGGATGAGTTTTGGGAAAGATATGCCTTTCGATGGGGGTCCAATTGGTTCCTAAAGTTTTTTTCAGAATTTTGAAGGGGGTCCATCAGAAAATTTGACAAAAAATCTAAAAAATATTTTGTTTCTAGATTTTGATGCAGATTCGTGGAGAATCAATGTGCAAATCGTTTAAGGTATTCCGCTTGAGAATCGGATGATTTTTGGGAAAGATATGCCTTTCGATGGGGGTCCGATTGGTTCCTCAAGTTTTTTTCAGGATTTTGAAGGGGGTCCATCAGAAAATTTGACAAAAAATCTAAAAAATATTTTGTTTCTAGATTTTGATGAAAATACATGGAGAATCGATGCACAAATCGTTTAAGGTATTCCGCTTGAGAATCGGATGATTTTTGGGAAAGATATGCCTTTCGATGGGGGTCCAATTGGTTCCTAAAGTTTGTTTCAGAATTTTGAAGGGGGTCCATCAGAAAATTTGACAAAAAATCTAAGAAATATTTTGTTTCTAGATTTTGATGCAGATTCGTGGAGAACCGATGTACAAATCGTTTAAGGTATTCCGCTTGAGAATCGGATGATTTTTGGGAAAGATATGCCTTTCGATGAGGGTCCGATTGGTTCCTCAAGTTTTTTTCAGGATTCTGAAATCAGAAAATTTGACAAAAAATTTAAAAAAATATTTTGTTTCTAGATTTTGATGCAGATTCGTGGAGAATCGATGTACAAATCGTTTAAGGTATTCCGCTTGAGAATCGGATGATTTTTGGGAAAGATATGCCTTTCGATGGGGGTCCGATTGGATCCTCAAGTTTTTTTCAGGATTCTGAAATCAGAAAATTTGACAAAAAATCTATAAAATATTTTGTTTCTAGATTTTGATGCAGATTCGTGGAGAATCGATGTGCAAATCGTTTAAGGTATTCCGCTTGAGAATCGGATGATTTTTGGGAAAGATATGCCTTTCGATGGGGGTCCGATTGGTTCCTCAAGTTTTTTTCAGGATTTTGAAGGGGGTCCATCAGAAAATTTGACAAAAAATCTAAAAAATATTTTGTTTTTGCTCGAAGTTTGCATTGCTTTCTTGTTTTTGTTTTTAATTTTAAGTGTCTACAAGTGTAAATTTATTGAAGTCAGGAATGAAGCCAAGTTAGGGGGTGCTATAAAAATTTCATAGACATGATAAGGCCCAATGAATATTTTACTATTAGACAGGCATTATCAAAAATTACCTTACTTAATCCTGAATTTATGTAAACAAAACTTATCGACATAACGATTTATTTTCATAATTCCATTGACCGGACCTCGCTTCTTTGAACTACTAACAAATATTATATCTATGTCCGGCACATTTAATCCAGTTGTATGATAATTAATATGACTAACCTGGAAAAGTCGTATAAATATCGCGGGGACGAAGGTATTCTTCAGTTGATTTCCAGGTCTAGCCCAGAAACATCTAAATCAAAATGTTCAAGTTCCTAGTTCTGTTGGCCATCTTCGCCGTCTTCAGTGTGGAGGCTCGTCGTGACGACCACCACGAAGTCCGCCATGCTGTGGAACGCCATGTGGCCCGCCGGGTTGCCATGGGTGTCCTCCGCCGCCTCCCCTTCATGTTCTTGGACTCCGAGAACGCTCCCGCCGAGGACTCTGAGCTGTCCCCTGTTGATGATTCCGATGTTGAGGACCTGAGCCTTCGCCGCAGAATCGCCTGGCACATCATCCGTCACTACGTCCTCGCTGAGGAGTCCTCCGCCGACGACTCTGAGCTGTCCCCCGCCGTTGAGAACCTGAGCCTTCGCAGGAGGATCGCCTGGCACATCATCCGCCACTACGTCCTCGCTGAGGACTCTTCCGCCGACGACTCCGAGCTGTCCCCCGACCACGACTCCTCCGTTGAGAACCTGAGCCTTCGCAGGAGGATTGCCTGGCACATCATCCGCCACTACGTCCTCGCTGAGGAATCCTCCGCCGACGACTCCGAGCTGTCCCCCGACCACGACTCCTCCGTTGAGAACCTGAGCCTTCGCAGGAGGATCGCCTGGCACATCATCCGTCACTACGTCCTTGCCGCTGAAGACGCCGAGCAGCTGCCCGCTGAGGACTCCGCTATTGAGAACCTGAGCCTGCGCCGTAGGATCATCTGGCACATCATCCGCCACCACGTCTTGTAAGATTCCAAGCTTTCCTCCTAAAGCGAGACCGAAGGCAACGAAGCCGCCTTCTGCAGCTGAATTGATATTCGTAACACCGCTTAGAAGGTGATGAGCAAACCTTACAAAATTTTAATGCAAAAATAAAGAGTTGTTTTTATATTCGGATTTGTTTTTAAAAAAGGGTGATAAACAGGGTTTCTTGGAGCAAATGCTTACAATATTTTGTCTAAACAAAATGGACAAAAACTCTAAGATGCAGAATGGTGGGAAATCTGCAGGATTGGGGAAGATATAGCCATCACTGTGCGCCATGTAGGGAAAAACCACCTTTTTCATGGGACCAAAAAATGGACACAAAATCTACAAAATATTTAGTTTCTAGATTTTGATGCAGTTTCGTGGAGAATCGATGTACAAATCGTTTAAGGTATTCCGCTTGAGAATCGGATGATTTTTGGGCAAGATATGCCTTTCGATGGGGGTCCGATTGGTTCCTCAAGTTTTTTTCAGGATTTTGAAGGGGGTCCATCAGAAAATTTGACAAAAAATCTAAAAAATATTTTGTTTCTAGATTTTGATGCAGATTCGTGGAGAATCGATGTGCAAATCGTTTAAGGTATTCCGCTTGAGAATCGGATGATTTTTGGGAAAGATATGCCTTTCGATGGGGGTCCAATTGGTTCCTAAAGTTTTTTTCAGAATTTTGAAGGGGGTCCATCAGAAAATTTGACAAAAAATCTAAAAAATATTTTGTTTCTATATTTTGATGCAGATTCGTGGAGAATCGATGTACAAATCGTTTAAGGTATTCGGCTTGAGAATCGGATGATTTTGGGAAAGATATGGCTTTCGATGGGGGTCCGATTGGTTCCTCCATTTTTTTTCAGGATTTTGAAGGGGGTCCAGAAAATTTGACAAAAAATCTAAAAAATATTTTGTTTCTAGATTTTGATGCAGATTCGTGGAGAATCGATGTGCAAATCGTTTAAGGTATTCCGCTTGAGAATCGGATGATTTTTGGGAAAGATATGCCTTTCGATGGGGGTCCGATTGGTTCCTCAAGTTTTTTTCAGGATTTTGAAGGGGGTCCATCAGAAAATTTGACAAAAAATCTAAAAAATATTTTGTTTCTAGATTTTGATGAAAATAAGAAATATTTTGTTTCTAGATTTTGATGCAGATTCGTGGAGAATCGATGTACAAATCGTTTAAGGTATTCCGCTTGAGAATCGGATGATTTTTGGGAAAGATATGCCTTTCGATGGGGGTCCGATTGGTTCCTCAAGTTTTTTTCAGGATTCTGAAATCAGAAAATTTGACAAAAAATCTATAAAATATTTTGTTTCTAGATTTTGATGCAGATTCGTGGAGAATCGATGTGCAAATCGATTAAGGTATTCCGCTTGAGAATCGGATGATTTTTGGGAAAGATATGCCTTTCGATGGGGGTCCGATTGGTTCCTCAAGTTTTTTTCAGGATTTTGAAGGGGGTCCATCAGAAAATTTGACAAAGAATCTAAAAAATATTTTGTTTTTGCTCGAAGTTTGCATTGCTTTCTTGTTTTTTTTTTTAATTTTAAGTGTCTACAAGTGTAAATTTATTGAAGTCAGGAATGAAGCCAAGTTAGGGGGTGCTATAAAAATTTCATAGACATGATAAGGCCCAATGAATATTTTACTATTAGACAGGCATTATCAAAAATTACCTTACTTAATCCTGAATTTATGTAAACAAAACTTATCGACATAACGATTTATTTTCATAATTCCATTGACCGGACCTCGCTTCTTTGAACTACTAACAAATATTATATCTATGTCCGGCACATTTAATCCAGTTGTATGATAATTAATATGACTAACCTGGAAAAGTCGTATAAATATCGCGGGGACGAAGGTATTCTTCAGTTGATTTCCAGGTCTAGCCCAGAAACATCTAAATCAAAATGTTCAAGTTCCTAGTTCTGTTGGCCATCTTCGCCGTCTTCAGTGTGGAGGCTCGTCGTGACGACCACCACGAAGTCCGCCATGCTGTGGAACGCCATGTGGCCCGCCGGGTTGCCATGGGTGTCCTCCGCCGCCTCCCCTTCATGTTCTTGGACTCCGAGAACGCTCCCGCCGAGGACTCTGAGCTGTCCCCTGTTGATGATTCCGATGTTGAGGACCTGAGCCTTCGCCGCAGAATCGCCTGGCACATCATCCGTCACTACGTCCTCGCTGAGGAGTCCTCCGCCGACGACTCTGAGCTGTCCCCCGCCGTTGAGAACCTGAGCCTTCGCAGGAGGATCGCCTGGCACATCATCCGCCACTACGTCCTCGCTGAGGACTCTTCCGCCGACGACTCCGAGCTGTCCCCCGACCACGACTCCTCCGTTGAGAACCTGAGCCTTCGCAGGAGGATTGCCTGGCACATCATCCGCCACTACGTCCTCGCTGAGGAATCCTCCGCCGACGACTCCGAGCTGTCCCCCGACCACGACTCCTCCGTTGAGAACCTGAGCCTTCGCAGGAGGATCGCCTGGCACATCATCCGTCACTACGTCCTTGCCGCTGAAGACGCCGAGCAGCTGCCCGCTGAGGACTCCGCTATTGAGAACCTGAGCCTGCGCCGTAGGATCATCTGGCACATCATCCGCCACCACGTCTTGTAAGATTCCAAGCTTTCCTCCTAAAGCGAGACCGAAGGCAACGAAGCCGCCTTCTGCAGCTGAATTGATATTCGTAACACCGCTTAGAAGGTGATGAGCAAACCTTACAAAATTTTAATGCAAAAATAAAGAGTTGTTTTTATATTCGGATTTGTTTTTAAAAAAGGGTGATAAACAGGGTTTCTTGGAGCAAATGCTTACAATATTTTGTCTAAACAAAATGGACAAAAACTCTAAGATGCAGAATGGTGGGAAATCTGCAGGATTGGGGAAGATATAGCCATCACTGTGCGCCATGTAGGGAAAAACCACCTTTTTCATGGGACCAAAAAATGGACACAAAATCTACAAAATATTTAGTTTCTAGATTTTGATGCAGTTTCGTGGAGAATCGATGTACAAATCGTTTAAGGTATTCCGCTTGAGAATCGGATGATTTTTGGGCAAGATATGCCTTTCGATGGGGGTCCGATTGGTTCCTCAAGTTTTTTTCAGGATTTTGAAGGGGGTCCATCAGAAAATTTGACAAAAAATCTAAAAAATATTTTGTTTCTAGATTTTGATGAAAATACATGGAGAATCGATGCACAAATCGTTTAAGGTATTCCGCTTGAGAATCGGATGAGTTTTGGGAAAGATATGCCTTTCGATGGGGGTCCAATTGGTTCCTAAAGTTTTTTTCAGAATTTTGAAGGGGGTCCATCAGAAAATTTGACAAAAAATCTAAAAAATATTTTGTTTCTAGATTTTGATGCAGATTCGTGGAGAATCGATGTGCAAATCGTTTAAGGTATTCCGCTTGAGAATCGGATGATTTTTGGGAAAGATATGCCTTTCGATGGGGGTCCAATTGGTTCCTAAAGTTTTTTTCAGAATTTTGAAGGGGGTCCATCAGAAAATTTGACAAAAAATCTAAAAAATATTTTGTTTCTATATTTTGATGCAGATTCGTGGAGAATCGATGTACAAATCGTTTAAGGTATTCGGCTTGAGAATCGGATGATTTTGGGAAAGATATGGCTTTCGATGGGGGTCCGATTGGTTCCTCCATTTTTTTTCAGGATTTTGAAGGGGGTCCAGAAAATTTGACAAAAAATCTAAAAAATATTTTGTTTCTAGATTTTGATGCAGATTCGTGGAGAATCGATGTGCAAATCGTTTAAGGTATTCCGCTTGAGAATCGGATGATTTTTGGGAAAGATATGCCTTTCGATGGGGGTCCGATTGGTTCCTCAAGTTTTTTTCAGGATTTTGAAGGGGGTCCATCAGAAAATTTGACAAAAAATCTAAAAAATATTTTGTTTCTAGATTTTGATGAAAATAAGAAATATTTTGTTTCTAGATTTTGATGCAGATTCGTGGAGAATCGATGTACAAATCGTTTAAGGTATTCCGCTTGAGAATCGGATGATTTTTGGGAAAGATATGCCTTTCGATGGGGGTCCGATTGGTTCCTCAAGTTTTTTTCAGGATTCTGAAATCAGAAAATTTGACAAAAAATCTATAAAATATTTTGTTTCTAGATTTTGATGCAGATTCGTGGAGAATCGATGTGCAAATCGATTAAGGTATTCCGCTTGAGAATCGGATGATTTTTGGGAAAGATATGCCTTTCGATGGGGGTCCAATTGGTTCCTAAAGTTTTTTTCAGAATTTTGAAGGGGGTCCATCAGAAAATTTGACAAAAAATCTAAAAAATATTTTGTTTCTAGATTTTGATGCAGATTCGTGGAGAATCGATGTACAAATCGTTTAAGGTATTCCGCTTGAGAATCGGATGATTTTTGGGAAAGTTATGTCTTTCGATGGGGGTCCGATTGGTTCCTCAAGTTTTTTTCAGGATTCTGAAATCAGAAAATTTGACAAAAAATCTAAAAAATATTTTTTTTCTAGATTTTGATGCAGATTCGTGGAGAATCGATGTACAAATCGTTTAAGGTATTCCGCTTGAGAATCGGATGATTTTTGGGAAAGATATGCCTTTCGATGGGGGTCCGATTGGTTCCTAAAGTTTTTTTCAGAATTTTGAAGGGGGTCCATCAGAAAATTTGACAAAAAATCTAAAAAATATTTTGTTTCTATATTTTGATGCAGATTCGTGGAGAATCGATGTACAAATCGTTTAAGGTATTCGGCTTGAGAATCGGATGATTTTGGGAAAGATATGGCTTTCGATGGGGGTCCGATTGGTTCCTCCATTTTTTTTCAGGATTTTGAAGGGGGTCCAGAAAATTTGACAAAAAATCTAAAAAATATTTTGTTTCTAGATTTTGATGCAGATTCGTGGAGAATCGATGTGCAAATCGTTTAAGGTATTCCGCTTGAGAATCGGATGATTTTTGGGAAAGATATGCCTTTCGATGGGGGTCCGATTGGTTCCTCAAGTTTTTTTCAGGATTTTGAAGGGGGTCCATCAGAAAATTTGACAAAAAATCTAAAAAATATTTTGTTTCTAGATTTTGATGAAAATAAGAAATATTTTGTTTCTAGATTTTGATGCAGATTCGTGGAGAATCGATGTACAAATCGTTTAAGGTATTCCGCTTGAGAATCGGATGATTTTTGGGAAAGATATGCCTTTCGATGGGGGTCCGATTGGTTCCTCAAGTTTTTTTCAGGATTCTGAAATCAGAAAATTTGACAAAAAATCTATAAAATATTTTGTTTCTAGATTTTGATGCAGATTCGTGGAGAATCGATGTGCAAATCGATTAAGGTATTCCGCTTGAGAATCGGATGATTTTTGGGAAAGATATGCCTTTCGATGGGGGTCCGATTGGTTCCTCAAGTTTTTTTCAGGATTTTGAAGGGGGTCCATCAGAAAATTTGACAAAGAATCTAAAAAATATTTTGTTTTTGCTCGAAGTTTGCATTGCTTTCTTGTTTTTTTTTTTAATTTTAAGTGTCTACAAGTGTAAATTTATTGAAGTCAGGAATGAAGCCAAGTTAGGGGGTGCTATAAAAATTTCATAGACATGATAAGGCCCAATGAATATTTTACTATTAGACAGGCATTATCAAAAATTACCTTACTTAATCCTGAATTTATGTAAACAAAACTTATCGACATAACGATTTATTTTCATAATTCCATTGACCGGACCTCGCTTCTTTGAACTACTAACAAATATTATATCTATGTCCGGCACATTTAATCCAGTTGTATGATAATTAATATGACTAACCTGGAAAAGTCGTATAAATATCGCGGGGACGAAGGTATTCTTCAGTTGATTTCCAGGTCTAGCCCAGAAACATCTAAATCAAAATGTTCAAGTTCCTAGTTCTGTTGGCCATCTTCGCCGTCTTCAGTGTGGAGGCTCGTCGTGACGACCACCACGAAGTCCGCCATGCTGTGGAACGCCATGTGGCCCGCCGGGTTGCCATGGGTGTCCTCCGCCGCCTCCCCTTCATGTTCTTGGACTCCGAGAACGCTCCCGCCGAGGACTCTGAGCTGTCCCCTGTTGATGATTCCGATGTTGAGGACCTGAGCCTTCGCCGCAGAATCGCCTGGCACATCATCCGTCACTACGTCCTCGCTGAGGAGTCCTCCGCCGACGACTCTGAGCTGTCCCCCGCCGTTGAGAACCTGAGCCTTCGCAGGAGGATCGCCTGGCACATCATCCGCCACTACGTCCTCGCTGAGGACTCTTCCGCCGACGACTCCGAGCTGTCCCCCGACCACGACTCCTCCGTTGAGAACCTGAGCCTTCGCAGGAGGATTGCCTGGCACATCATCCGCCACTACGTCCTCGCTGAGGAATCCTCCGCCGACGACTCCGAGCTGTCCCCCGACCACGACTCCTCCGTTGAGAACCTGAGCCTTCGCAGGAGGATCGCCTGGCACATCATCCGTCACTACGTCCTTGCCGCTGAAGACGCCGAGCAGCTGCCCGCTGAGGACTCCGCTATTGAGAACCTGAGCCTGCGCCGTAGGATCATCTGGCACATCATCCGCCACCACGTCTTGTAAGATTCCAAGCTTTCCTCCTAAAGCGAGACCGAAGGCAACGAAGCCGCCTTCTGCAGCTGAATTGATATTCG
This sequence comes from Drosophila bipectinata, assembly GCF_030179905.1. Lineage (NCBI taxonomy): Eukaryota > Metazoa > Arthropoda > Insecta > Diptera > Drosophilidae > Drosophila > Drosophila bipectinata. Next base: position 16,610,980 of record NC_091736.1, on the reverse strand, counting down.
TAACACCGCTTAGAAGGTGATGAGCAAACCTTACAAAATTTTAATGCAAAAATAAAGAGTTGTTTTTATATTCGGATTTGTTTTTAAAAAAAGGGTGATAAACGGGGTTTCTTGGAGCAAATGCTAACAATATTTCGTAAACAGATAGATATTTTTAAATGCTCATCTCTGCCCTCTTACCACAGCCGATGCCTCCTTCTAGGTTCGTGCTCATTGGATGATCACCTTACAGAGTTAAATTCAAGGGTTTCACATATTAATTGAGGGCTTTTAATATCATAGGGCAATTACCTTTTAAGTTTATAATTAATTTTAATTTAATAATCCCGTCTTTATTGCTTTTGGGAACACCCCCCGAAACTAAGAATAGTTGGGTTTATCGCGTGTGAAATTCTTGGATGGTGTGAGACGATTGAGGCACTCAGCTGCAGAGCTCCATTTATCTGAATGAAGCAAGACGAGGTGTTGAGCTATAAATACGTGACCGAATAGGCCTTAGGTCATAAACGAAAAGTCCGACCATGAGGGTCAAGTCAAAGTGTTGTAAGCTGGTGTTAATGCTGTTTTGGATAGCATTGTTAGTTCTCCTGGTCTTTAAAGTGGAGGCCCGCAAGCGCCTCAAGGTTGGCATCCACAAAAACCCTGAATCTAGTCATCAAAATGTGGAACACGAACTCAAGTCCTTGTCGGTCAAACATAACTTGAAGAACACGAAAGTACTCTCCACGACACAAGCTCCTTTGAAATCGAAGACCCAGGATGCAGGATCGAGTGCTGCCAGCCTGAGCAATTATTATAATACGGCTTACTCTGTAGCTGTGGAGATTGGCAATCCTCCCCAGAAGTTTACCTTGCTGATAGATACGGGATCTGCGAATCTGTGGGTGCCTTCCATCAAGTGTCCAGCCACTGACAAGTCCTGTGCAAATCATAACAAATACAATTCCTCGGCCTCCAACACATTTGTAGCAAACAATACGGACTTTAACATTGACTATGGATCCAATTCGGGAGGTACAGTGGCTCTGTCCGGCTTCCTGTCCCAGGACACAGTGACCATAGCGGGCTTGCCCATAAAAAACCAAATATTTGCCGAGATCACTGATGAACCCGAGAACCCCTTCCTCAACGCACCCTACGATGGCCTTCTGGGCCTGGCCTACTCCCAGATATCCATTGGCGGAGTAACCCCGCCGCTTTATAACTTGATCGAACAAGGCCTCATCAAAAAGCCAGTCTTCTCCATTTACCTCAACAGAAACGGCACTAGTGCCATTACCGGGGGTGAGCTTGTGTTAGGAGGCACCGATTCGGCTCTTTATAGAGGATGTTTGACCTTCGTACCGGTCTCTATCCAGGGCTATTGGCAGTTCACAATGACCAGTGCTGACATAGATGGCACCAACTTTTGCAACAAATGTGAGGCCATACTCGATGTGGGCACCTCTCTGATGGTGGTCCCACAAAATGCTCTAATCAAAATCAACAAGATATTGGGGGTACTGAACCCTAACGAAGCCAATGGCGTATTCTTAGTGGACTGCGCCAAAATCTCCAACTTCCCGGACATAGTCTTTAACATTGGACGAAAGGATTTTCCCCTAAAGTCTAGTGATTATGTGCTGCGATATGGAAACAAATGTGTTTCGAGCTTTACCAGCTTAGAGGGCCTTGATTTCATTATTCTTGGCGAACCTTTTATGGGAGCTTACTACACAGTCTACGATTTGGGCTACAATATGCTTGGACTTGCTCCAGCTTTGCATTGATATATTAAATCTGAACTTTTGTAAATATACTAGTGTTTCTTGAAGATTCTAACAATAAGAATAATTATTAAACCAATTTAATGAATTTGTAAAATATGTAATCAAAAATTTAAACAACTTTGAAGTGTCTGTATAAACACCTTTTATATATGTGAACATTTAAACCTTTTGTATTAATAAATTCCTGAATGAGGGTTTGATTGAATTAATATTAGCCATATATCACATATTTCCAGTCGCATGTTTCAGGGGCCGACTTTACGTGTGAATGCCAATAAATAAGAGTGGAAATGATAAAGCCTCAGAACTATAAATACTGACACTTCCAACGGCAGCAAAACCAGTAACTGACCATGGATTTACGTGTGATTATCCTACTTGTCTGTCTAATTGCAGTAGTTTCCGCCAAAATACACAGGTTTAGTTTGAAAAAGCGTAGTCGTAAAACCCAAAAGTTTCCACATCTAAAACAACTCCGGATCGATCGCAATGAGTTGAGGAGTAAGTTCGGGTTTACCCCACTTCGTACAGTTAATGCTGTGGAGGAACCTAGTGACAATAGTGGTGGTTCTGTGGTGGCGGAGGCCCTTGTAAACTCCTACGACACAAACATCTACGGGGTTATCAACATCGATGGCCAGGAGTTCACGGTGCAGTTTGACACGGGCTCCTCGGACTGCTGGGTGCCCAGCCGACATTGTACATTTTGCAAAAAGACCTGCGGCAGCACCGTGTTCCAGGAATCAAAGTCCAAACATTTCCGTCGGATGAGCCGTCCATTTAGCATAACCTATGGCAGTGGATCGGTGGAGGGAATGGTTCACTCGGATGTGCTCACCATAGGGGACCTGAAGATCGAAAATCAGGGATTGGGATTCGTCAATAGCTCTACAACCTGCTCGGTTTTCGACGGGATATGTGGAATGGCATTTCCGGCACTGTCCCGCACCAAGTCGACGCCCATTGTCCAGAACATGATTGCCCAAAAGTTGCTCAAGCAACCGATATTCTCGTTCTACATGAAAAGTGGCTCGAGCGACGGTGGCTCACTGATACTTGGTGGCACCAACTCAAGCCTCTACTACGGACCACTGACCTACACAAATGTAACCGAGGCCAAGTACTGGACCTTCCACATGGACTTTATCGGAATCCATGACTCTGGCACGAAACGCTGCCCCTCAGGATGCAAGGCCATCCTGGACTCTGGCACTTCCCTGATCGCGGGTCCTGCCGCAGACATAGTCCATCTCAACGAGGCCATCGGGGCCCAATACGATTCGACCTACGACCTTTGGACGGTTAATTGCTCAGAAATTGGAAATCTCCCCAATGCTGAGATAGGCATCGAGGATAAAGTGTTCTACATAAAGCCCCAAACCTATGTGATTGTCTACGAGGACATTTGCCTGTCGGGCTTCATGGATATGCGGGGACTAACCTATTGGATTCTTGGCGATGTTTTCATGCGCGATAATTATTCAGTGTTCGATGTGGAAAATAAAAGAATTGGCATAGCGCCGGCTATTTAAAACATACATTTTAGTATAATATTCGATTTAATAAATTTTAAATTCCACTCAAATAAAATAAATTTTATAAATTGTAGAGTAGATTACATAATAAATTTTAAAATAATTACAAATAATTTGATTGTTAAATTTCGAGTCATTATTCTCTTTCTTAATTATAATTTAGAAGTTCCAAATTTGCGAATATAATTTTATATATAATTTTTAAAATTCATTCTTAAGACCAAAAATTTAAAAAAATGAAGAGACTTAAGTTATGGTTTGGATTTTCCTTCTTATTGGTTTGATTAATTCCTATTTTGATTATTTTTGGGAGACAGCCAGACCTTATTTGCCAACTGGAGGTTCCTTGCCGCCAGTGGGGGTAGCAGCTCCTCCGGATCCATGCCCGTTGTTGCCTCCGTAAATGGCCCGGGGCAAGCGAGCCTGTTGCTGATGCAGTTGCTGTTGCTGTTGCTGGTGCTGGTGTTGTTGCTGCATTTGCAACTGACGAAGTTGCATCTGCTGCTGAAGCTCCAGATTGGCGTAGATCATGGCAGCTGCCGCCGCATTCGAATTGGTCTGCTGCTGCTGATGGTGTTGGTGTTGGTGCCGGTGACCGGGACGTAGGTTGCGAGCCATCAGTTGTTGATACAACTGGGACAAGTTTATTTCATTGGATGGGGGATAGCCGCTAAGGGGGTCGCTGTGGTAGCCACTCGCCGTACCCCCACCCCTTTGTGGCTGATAGTGCTGCTGCGACGCCGAATGTGATGGGCCGAACGGCTGAAGAGTACGCGAGTGGGTTTGAGGTTTCGGATTCGAGCGAGAAGGTTGAGGAGAGCTGATAAATTGCGGACAGATCTGCGGAATTGGGAACTCATTGATGCCTCCAGACTGACCGGAGTTTCTGGTTTGGGTGTTATGGTTATTTCTATTGTAGTCGGTGGCTGACTGTCGTTGTTGTTGTTGGCTTGACTGCTGGGGATGTTGTGGATGATGATGCTGCAAAGGGTATTGGGTTTCAACTAAAACACATTAATATTTTACCAGCCACGCGATTAGACAATATTTTTAAAGAAAAATATAGCAACTAATACAAAAATATCACAAATGTCCAATAAATGCTCATTTGCTAGATTAAATTTTCGTCTTACCCCTGAAAGAGTTGCTGGAGTAGGACCCTGGGATGGTGCCTGTTTCCGTTCGTACAAGGCCGATAATCGAGCGGATCGTTCGAATCCAGGCGGCGCATTGGAGACCGATCCACCAGTCGATCCTAGACCCGCGAAACAGGTGGATGTGTCTTTTGGAAAGTCGAGAAAATTGTCGCCATAAATCGCATAATTCTCGGCAGCCTTGAAGTAGTTCTTGCTGCCATTCTTCGGATATCCAGTACTGTTGCCGTACAGAGCCCGTTCCACCTCACTTATAAAGGCGTTTGCCGAGTCATTCGCGGAATTCTTGCTCGATGCTCCCCCTGATCCCCATTCGACACCTCCGATGCACGGGTAAGCTGAGTTTGCGAGTGCTGGAATATTCTGGGCCAGATCATTGGGAGTCACTCGCCAGATTTTGTGGGCCAGTTCCTTGGATACGCTTCCTGCGTTTTCTCAAGAATTATTTCCACAAACAACAACAAAATTTTCAGTAATGCATACCTTGACTGGAAGTTGAATTTCTCTCATTGGAGTCGGAGTCCTCCGGAGGCGAAGGGGTCGTGCTACTGTCAGACATCTTTTTCCTAAATTTCTTTCAAGGCAAGTCTAAAATCTAGTTAGAATTAGAATTTTTATTCGGATAGACCTGCTACTGGCTGCAATCACGGCTCACTACTGGCCGGTGACGAATCGAAAACATCCCAGCATGTGGGAATGGGAAGTAACCAGATACCAACCCAAACAATGGTCACTCCTCACTGCTCGATTTGTTTACAAAAGATATTTAAGACTTTGAATTACGCGTGAACCATAAACACTTGATTTTCTTTTTAAAATTTTTTTGCTGGAAGCTTTCTGCCGAAAACCAGAGTCAAAATGTGCACGTGTTTGAAATTTTCTGACACTTCAATTACTGGCCAACAAAACTGGCCACACTGGCCGATTTTAGTTTCGGGAAAATAACCATTTGTTTACTTTATTTTTATACCCTTTTGCATAGTTTTTCCGGCATAGTTCTTCTTCTTTTAACAAAAAAACAATAATCACTTTATTTAAATAATGTTTACAAAGGTTATTACAATTATTTTAACAATGGCGGACAAAGTAAAAGCGCAAGCGTAGCGAAAAAAAAATGATGGCGGAAGTCAGTTAACAGAATCCGCCTCTGTTATGGCGTAACAGAATCCAGCTCCAGCTCCGGCCAACTTCGCGGCGCCAGGCAGCTCAACAAGTGTTGGGTTGCATCTAAAAAAATAATCGAATATTTATCGAATATAAATATAAGATATTTAAAATTTGTAAATTCGGGTCTATTATGGGTGCTTACACATTTTCGGTGCTGTTATTTCCGCAATTTCCATGCTCGTTCCATCCCCAAGTGTAAACCTCTCCGGTGGTGGTCCTCAGCAATCCGTGCTCTGCTCCCATATGAATTCTGACTGGAGAAGAATCCTCAGGAAATGTAAGGCGAATTGGGGAGGGTATGGCCTGTTGGTCACTAAAGCCACCTATTCCCAACTGACCATAGCAATTGCGACCCCATAGTAGAATCTCATTGTTTCTCAGAACTGCGGCATTGTGGGTCCATCCGACGGCTAATTGACGGACATCCTCCTCAAATTGAAACGCGTTGGATTGACCAAATTTGTTGTCCCCAAGGGTTAGGATTCTCTTTGTGCTGCCCTTTCCGGATTCACTGAGATCTACACACTTTAGAAGCATGTGGTTCTGGCCACTGGAAAGGGAGACGATCTTAAGCTCGTTCGGGTTGTGGGCCTGGATCTTCATGGTGTTGCAGCGGTGCAGGCAGGTGGCCGTGATATCAAGTTCGATGGGCGGTGGATCCATAATCCTAAGCCTCCCAAAGACATATATCTTATTGTCTTGTGTAAGAACAGCACAGTGTCTCAGTCCAAAGCTAATCCGATGGACTAGCTCTTCCCTGGGTAGCTTTACTGGCATGGGTCTCCGGACGGCCATGAAACCCCGCTGACAAATGCCCAGTTGCTGAAAGGCATTCGAACCCCAAACGTAAAGCCTTTTGGTCAAAGTAATGGCCCCCGATATGTCCCAGCCACAGCTGATGATATCCACAGGTACTTCCTGATAGTGGAAAAAAATGGATCATCTTAAAAAATTGACTTGCCTTATGCTAACTATGATTTACTTACTCCAAAGTACTCTGTAGGTATCATCTTGAACTCGCTATGACACTCCTCAGTGGAGTCCAGACCCAATTGGCCGCGATTGTTCCAGCCGCAGGCATGTACTCTTCCATTGGAGTCGAGGATGAGGACGTGACCACCGCCGCCGCGAATGCACCGAACCAGGGGGGCGGAGAAGGAGCACCTGGCCACCCGCTGTGGTGTCATGCACAATTCGGACTCAAAGCCAAGGCCAAGCTGGCCGTGAGAATTGGCACCCTGGGACAGGACGAAAAACGAAAGGCAACCAAAGGAAATCACTCATTAATTTGCAATTCAAATGTCTAGCGGCGATGTCTCTGTTTTTACACACTTTCGGAGGGTAAACGATTTACAAAATAGCTCTAAACCTTTACTAAACTAGGATACAACTATCAACTATAATGGGAATAATGGGAAAACTATAACATTTTTAAATATAAACATTTTTATAATTTCTCTCGTAAGTAATCACCTATTAACTTTACAAATAATACTTTCTTTTTGACTTTTTTTTCAATTAATTATCACAAAGGGTATCTTGCACTTCGGTTTTCGAAATCTTCCTAAAGATGGACAAGCTGTTTTTTGTGGGGGCACACTGGCTTCCTACCCAGGCATAAACCTCCATTGCTGTGGCCACCAGTTGCTCCTTTCGCGCTGCACTTCCGGTTGTTGTTCGTCGCTGCGATTTCGCCGCTGACTCCGGTGATTTAATGCGCTGCAGTCACGCCAAGAATGTGTCTGCAAACTCCCGATTTCTGCTACAAATTTTCGATGGCCTCCACTTGCACTTCTTGGGCCTCCGGACGCGTGGCTGTGCCCCGGGCAGCTCATGTAAAACTGTGGCTGGGTCTGCTGGTTGAATTACTTTTATATTAACTTTTTGTTTGCATGCGGCGGCCGCAAAAATTGTAAACAAGACTAGGGTTGTCAGGCCGTCTACAGAGGTTTGTTTACATCTTGTGCGTAGAGATGGTATTTATTTGAGGGATGACATATTTAACATGACTGTTAAGTAACAGTAATCTGTTATGAGATCTGTTCCCGCCAACTTAATTACTTGAATAGAAATATTTCTATATTTATTTTGTAAAAAAGAAACCAGCCTAAAGTAGGGCGGCTATACTGTCAATTGAGCTCCAACCTGTAATTATCACATCCCGAAGATGTCCTCCAAAACCAACTAATAACACTTTGCCAGCTTTTAATGTCTCATTCGGTTATGACCAAAACGATTATACAATCCCGACGAATGGGCGTGAAAGTCATGCCAAGCGCATATAAATATATTGTAATTAAAAGCAATGAAAGTTCATGGGGAAGGTTAAAGTGCATGCAATTTTAATTAAGTTTTAATTGTCAAGCAGGGCAAAGAAAGCCAACTCTAAGCTAGTCACAATGTTTTCCATATGAAAACAAAAAAGTTCTCTTCCTCCACCAGAGTAATGAATTAAGCGGCAGGTAGACGGGCTCTTAATTACCAAGAAATTATGGAGCTTGAAATGGTGAACTGCACAAAAGCGCAAGGAGCGCTAACAGCAGGACATTTAAAAAGCTCCAATGCTCGACTGGCATGCAATGGCCAAGCCCCAGTCCAAGCAAAAATCCCCAGAACCACCTCGGACACCCGTGCACATGTGAGGAATGAACTGGGGGAGTCGCCAATTTGCAATTCAAAAATTTAACGCACACACATTCGAATAAGGCTGACCACCAGCCCTAAACGCTAGAAATGAAATCTGATTTTCACTTGATACCCACAGCGCAGAAAATTCATGCAAGAAAAGACGACTGTTCCACATGCAATCGGAGTCAGTCAAAGGCAGTGGAAATTCAAATTGCAATTTCGATCAATTAAATGCAAAGGGAATTAAAATGTCTGCACAGATATCTGAATAGGGGAGAATAATTGCAAACTAAATACTTTTTCTACTCCTCATAGAATTCTATTTTACAGGGCAAGCTATAGTCGCTTCCTTGGAATTTGATTTAAACCCTTTTTTGTGTAATTCCAGCATGATTAAGTATCCTTAGTTTTTGGCGCGAATATGACGGTTTCATATGAGGAGTTTCCGCTTCGCCAGCAACTAAAGGAGCAAGAAATCTAAATGATTAATGAACTTGGAGACATGTACCTGAATGTTTTTTAAACCCAATAAGTAAACTTTGGCTTTTTTTTAAGATTTACTTGAGTTTAAAAGTCTCAAGTTTTATCAACATTTTCATTAAATGGTAAAAGTTGTCTGTTATGGACATGTAAACTAACAGGTCTGTATTTAAAATATTAACAGTGCTGAAAAAGGCGCCAAGAATTCAAAAATATTTCTTTTATTTCGGGTTGAATTTAAAAAAAAAAAAAAGGCGAATTACTGCAGAGATTGAATGATTATAAAAAAGATATATTTGTTTTAGGGCAATTTATATAGTTCATCTTTAGTCCACTGGCCATATTGAAAGCCATCAAAGTTGGCCGGAGGACCGTAGGCTTCGACTTCATTTGTTTGCAGATTTCTTCGAAAGAAACTGATTTGTGGACACTGCTGGCTCAAATCCCACACATTAAGGTCCCACAGAGTAGTGAGGTGGACGAGTGTTAAAGATGGCATCCTGTCCAATATCTGAGGCTCCAATAAAGATTCCAAGTCCAAGTGAAACAGGGCGAGGGCCTGCAACTTATCTGCCGATTCCAAGAGTTCCGTTATCTGGTCATCGTTCACCTGACCTTGACGCAAGTCCAGAAAGGACAGAGATGGAATCACCTTTCTCACAGCTGCCACTATGTTGTGCGACCAATGGACATGGTCCAGCTTCAAAGCCCTCAGGCGGCGGGTCTCGGATGCTCCTTGGCAGAGGGGATTCAGATATTTAAGCACCTTCTTTTCCTGCGTGGAGTACCCCACATTGATGTGTAGGCTCCTTAACTGGCGGCCCAGTAATATCATAAGATTTTCATTGAACACTGGGGGCTCTCGCATGCTGAACATCAGGTCTCGGAATCGGTGTAGCTGCCTCTCAATGGCTTCATCAAATCGAATGTCTATCTCGGTATAGAGTGGCAGCAGATCTTCCATCTTAAGATTGGCAAAAATGAGATCCAGACAATCATCGTTCAGCTGCAGTAAATGCATTTTGTGGCCTAAAATTATACAAAATTTAAGAAATATTTAATAAAAACTAAAAGTTGGTAAGGTGCCTCACGAATGTTTCCAAAATACTAGCACTATTTTGCATGATTTTAACTTAACTTAAGATCCACAGTCTTAACTGCCTACCATGAATATTATTAGATAAGATTTTTATACAGATTTTAAGAAATCAAAACACAGTTTAATAGATCTCTTGTTTTTTTCAATTTAATTTCAGTTTATTCAAGTATTATAATAAGTATTTTATATATATGAGTAACAAGAATCAACATTTGGGAAAATCGGATTTGAGATTAGGGTATATTTTTTATTTATTTAATAAAGATATTACTTTATACTAGAGAAGAAAAATTAAGTACCAACACCCTTACAAATAAAGTGAAATAACCATACAAAGTAGAGGATTTTTTGGCAAGTGTATAGAGAACTAAAAATCTCAAATTATTCTTATAATTTTAAACTAATTCCTAAACTGACAAATCGATCACTTACAAAGATTTTATAAACTTTAAGAATTTAGAAAACCTTAAAAAAGTATTTTTTTATTAATTCTTTAGCATATTTTATTTATATTTTAAGTAAATGAACGCTTTGTTTCCAGAGCTTAATCCCTGAACTTCATTTTGGCAAGATGACTCCAATATTTTGAGGCACTACGATTTTTGATTCTGAGACAAATCCTATTCATCTACAAAGGCGTTAGCTCCGCCAAAGTCTCGGCTATGGAGCTGTCCCGGAATCTGCCGATTCGCAGGGCGTAGGATATAGCATGCGCCACGTAGCTCTGCTCGTGAACTCCGTGGAACAGGTAGGACATGGCTCCCTCGGCATGGATGGTGACATCCGAGCCGCCGTGGAGATTCTCGTCCGTATTGATGGCTGCCTGCTGGGTGTATTCCCAATCGGTGATGTCCTCCTCCGTTGGATTCTTTCGCTTCTGGGTTTCCGGGTCCACCTGAAAGCCCTGATAGCTGGTGCCGTAGGTGAGGGTGGTGTATGGGGTGTTCTCCGTCTTGGATTTACCAGCGAGACCCAGAATGCTGGCTCCTCTTTCAGGGTGTCCATTTATGGTTAGACTGTGCGAATGATCGGCCGTCACTATAACCAATGTCTCATCCAATCGGTCCGTGGACTTCAGAAAGTTCAGGGTGGACTCCACTGCCACATTGAGTTCCAGGACTTCGTGCAGCGCTTTCCGGGCTTTTCCTCTGTGGTGGGCCTGGTCAATCAATCCAGCCTCAACCACAAGCAGAAATCCCTTGTCACTATTGCCCAGGACCTCCATGGCTTTCAGGGTCATGTTGGATAAAGATGGCATTCCGGATTCACTGCGATCCCGCTCATGGTCGTACATGAGGTGTCCGTTCGCGAAAATCCCCAGTACGTAGTCGGTGTTTTCGCCATTGAGATTCCACAACTCCCGATTATTCTGCACCACGGCATGGGACACCCCTTCTGCCTCCTTGAGCTGCCGCCAATCCCGGATGAGATCGCGTCCGTCTGCGGATTTGCTAGCCCAGGTGTCCAGTGGATCGGCGGCGGAATCGGTGACGTTTGACACCAACATTTGCCGACCTCCCCCCATGATGACATTAATCCCCTGCCCCGTGGGCTTCTCTATCAGCTGACGAGCTATATCCATGCACCCCTGAGCCCGATCCTCCGGTTTCATTCCCGTCTCGCACTCCCATCGGCGATCGGGAACATGGGCGTAGAGTGCCGCCGGAGTGGCATGGGTGACCCGTGTGGTGGTTACAAATCCCGTTCGCATTCCGTCCACCTGGGCCCACTTTAGGATGGTCTGGACATGATGATCTTCGTCCTGGGAGGCTGTGCAGTTTCCCAGCGGAACATTGGCGTCGACTCCGCCCGTCTCGTAGTTGACTTTGACGCCGCCGAAGAGAGCCGTGGCCGTGGAGAAGGAATCCGGAACTTGCTTGTCGGCACAGTAGGTCTTCAGCAGTCCCATGTGCGGGAAGTTCTCCCAGGATAGGAGTCCTTCTTCCTTGAAGCCGTAGATTCGGGCAGCGGTCACTGTATTCGGACCCATGCCGTCACCCACAAAAAGAATCACATTCTTGGCACGACGTCGATTGAATTCCCGAGACACGGCCTTCTTTAGCTCGTTAATCCCCCGATCGTACCACTCCTGCTGTTCCTGGGGCAGCTTGACGGGCCAATAGCTAACGGTGTCCATGTCCCCCACATCGCCACTCTTGGCATAATGGACCACGAATCCGATGCACATGGCGGTGATCAGGAGGCACGAGAATATCACGGAGAAGATGAAAAATTTCGATGTGAACCATCTCTGAGGCTGCTCCGGAGCACCATGAAATCTGGAGTTCTCCGTGCTGTGGGCACTTCCAATTTCAATCTCATCCTTAGCACTGGAGTCCAGATTATTGAGCTGCACTTCGGCTATATCCGTGTCGCTTAGTTTTCTAAATTTGGAGCTGTTACCGGCCACATCACTTCTTTTCTCCATCTTGGAACGACTAGACTTGGACGGCCTTAGCCTTAACCAGACTGAAAATGCGAGATATATAGCAGATTGTTAACTAATCATTGTTTACTGCAGATAAAAGGCAATTTATGGACAGATAACGTAACTGGTTTATAATTTCAGACGTTTCAGATATTTTTTAAAAGAGGAGCCAGTTTTCTATAGTTTTCTATAATGTATGATCCATACATTTCTAAAAACAACAGTCTTCATTATAGATTTTAAAATATAATAAAGATTTAAATATAAACTAAAATTGCAAAGAAACAGAAAGCCCTTTTTGAAATTTTTGAAAAGCCCGCCAAATTTGAAATCTTAAAATGCAAGTTTCTTTTCTTGGGGATTAAAAATTAGTATTAATATTCAAATTTATATAAAAATACTTTCAAACCAGCTGCCACTATTTAAACTGATAATTCTATAATAATTTTAATTTAAAATAAAATAATTTTAAAAGGCTCATTTAATGTTGTTACTGCATTTGCGAACTAGTTCATCTACCGATAGCCCCATTTGACTAATATTTATCGATAACGAAACAGCTGTTTTAGGCTTCGTGTTTTGAAAGCTCTCCATATATATAAGCTTTTTTAGCGAATATTTAACACCAACCTTTTTTTTCTCTGTATTTGTTTATGGCCACCGCTCAGCTCCAAAATTAAAGTGATTCATATAAAACTCGTCTCCGGCTCTCGCCACACAAAAGCGAACGTCCCCAACAACTCGGCGATTCGTGGCCCCAACTCCGCGACAGAAAACTGTTTGCGTGGATTATGAAGATTTCGTTTTCAATTCGACGCCAATTGAACTAATCTACGCGTGTGCCCAGTGCCGAATAAAGAGAAAACTAAACTATCGGCCAGCGATTCGGTTGCGACTTGCTCTTCTTGGCAAAAGTTCTCATCACACATCCGCGTTCACATCCGCAGGCCAGCCGAAAAAAAACAAATACAACACCCGGAGCCGGAGCATGGACGACCTAGGTGAGTGGCCAGCTTTTCCGAACCGGAAAAACTTCCTCAAAACATTCCAGTACACACACTGGGTGGTGTGACGTAGGCAAACTTATGCTCCCCCTTCAAGGTCAGCCGCTAATTGGAGTTAATTAGTGTCTGGCAATGTCCGCTAGGTGGCGTTACTCAGTCAAGTCAGTCAGTTATTTGGCCACAGTGAACACTGGCATAACGACCTGTTTAGGACATTAATCATGGATCAGCGTAATGCCTCATGAATCCCAAGTACGCATCTTATCGCTACTTGAGAGTGTATTGTTATTTATTAATTGGGGAGGTGGCCTCACACTCCATTAAGTGCGATTTGCATTCCTTGCGTTTTTATGATTTATTTTCGAAATTCCGGGAAATCGAAGTCCATACTTCCTCTGTGAGATCATTCAGCAGTAGTGAGGGTGTGGCTACCGAGCTTCAAGCTCCAAGCTCCGCGCTCCCGAACCCTTGGATCTTTATTTTAGTCATCAGTCAGCGAAATAAAAGTGTATCTTGGTTTATTTTCTTTATGACACAATTCTTTGCTGTTTACAGTCTCTTTGCGTGTTCTTCTGAAATATCGTCTGATAAAGCCACCAATACTAATACGACACACGAGTATCTATGTGGCAGTCTTGTTTTCCTTTTTCTTTTTTTTCTGGTCAGACATTCTTCAGAAGTGACTAAAAAGGCCAGGTCACTCACACTCTCGAACCACTCCAGCTGACTTTTGCTCCACCTACGCACAGTGGGCAAAAGTGCACAAAATATGGCTAAACTGCAAGGTCACTTGCACTCATAAAATGTATCTCACAGATGCATCTATCTTTCGAGTTTATGAATGAAAGACCCAAACAGGAAGTGGGTACTCCAGTGGGGAGCTCTCTTAAATTGCTTCAATTTTATCCCCATTAGTGAGTGCGCCCACTGGACACGCAATGCCGATTGTGGTTCGTGTTGCGTGTGCGCACTGTAACAGCCGTTGACTGGCGATCTGTTGGGGATGAGCTTATGTTGAGATCGGCCATGTCGGGAGATAACGATTTTGTCGCGGAAAGAGTCTTAACAGTGGAACAAAGTTCATTTTTAAGAAGTTTAAAGATTACCTTTAGACTGCAACTTTTTAGAAGACTCCCACACACTGTATACACTTTCAAAACACAACACGAAACGCACGACAATCTGTATCTGCGCCTGGGCTTCCTTTTCCTTGTGCCTCCCACTTGCGGTTGAGATACTTTAGCCGCAGGCCGCAAACTCAAAATGAAAAGACACTCCAAAGACAGCCGAAAAGAAATCTGCTTTTACTTTGAATCTTTCTCTCGAGGCACTGAAACAAAAAAGGGGAAAGAATTAAAAATTAAAATAAATATTTATAAGAAAATAATAAAAAAGCTTTTGTTAAATATAAATCTAGAAACTTTATAATTTAATTTATATGATTAAAAATATACTCTTTTTTTTGAGTGTACTTTGTTTACTTGCTCTCCCTAAACTTAGAGCCTTGCTCTCTCTTATTCTCAGAGAGCACCTTCCAAAGAGACAGAGAGAGAGCTGGGCAGCAAACGCTCTTCTAGTGGAGCCCATGCTTTGGGTTCCCCTTTGGATTTCAGTCGTTGGCGACGCTTTTGATGAGACGCGGGCGCAGCTCGCGTGTAGTATCTCTTCGGTTCGGTGCTCCACTCTCCTGCGCCTCAGCGCCTGTGGAACAATAACAAAAATATGTGACAACAAGCTGCCAAAGTGCATGGAAAAGTGTCTAAAAAAAAAAATAGAAAATAGAAACAAAAAAAAAACGCAAAAGCTCTAAACTAACTTGGTGGAAAAATCGGTAGAACGGTGTTGGAGCGTGGGAAATTGTTTACTTCGTCTCTAGGAAAACTCAAAGAAAAAACTGGACAGACTGCAGATAGCACCAACGTTGGCAGATAACTGGAGATAAGCGGCAGAATGGAATGCGTTAAGATTAATGGATCCCAGGATTCCACTAATTCTTGGCAAATCTTTTCAGCAGCTTGTCTTAGAAAGACATTTTAATTTCCACTAATTATGGAACTAATTATCGGCCGACAAGACATCCCAGATAGATGAGGTATTTGCCCCGATCTGGCGGAGCTACGAAATTTTGGTTAGCCCCATTAATTTTTTCGTTTTTGGATTAAAGTCGTGGGCGGCACGATGAAAATTTGTTTTCTGTTTTTTTTCTGTTTTTATTTTGGAGGGGAAATGCTCGAAATATAACATACAACAATAACAACAAAGAAAAACAATTAAATTGTGCCCACTTAATCTATTAAAATTATGACATTTTTCACATATTTCAAGCACTCGAAACCGAATGCATTTCCATGAGTGCCAGGAGGGGGAGGGGGAAAGTATCTCGAGTTACGACAGCAAATGGGGGAAAAGCTGGAAAATGATGTAAACGGGTCTGTTGTTGTTTGTTGTTGGTTCTGACTTTGTCCAATTTACGAGAATGCACTTATGAGAATCGCTTTCGTTTTCCAATAAGTATCTCTCGGATACCAGCCGCGCATCTAACAGATACCACTCAGTGGCTTTCATTTGTTTACGACCCAACAGCTGTTGTCTTTTTCTATTATTTCCGTTTTGGGATGAGATCTCAAACCTCATGTTAGTCTCAGATACTTAGCACCTCGCTGGTTTTGCAGTGCAATGAGTTCATCGCTGAGTTTGAGCTTGAAATTCGACTGTTTAGCAGGTTTCTCTTCCTATGGGTAGCTTGTAGTGTTCTACAAACAGATTCTTATCTCCTCAGAAGTCATAAAATTTCAATTAGTGTGTTGTTCGATCTCAAGAGAGGGAGGTATGAGGCAATATTTCAAAACGAAGCTCGAACTTTTATTTTCTTTAAACTTCAAACATATATCAGTATAATTGAATCTAGTATTATTTTAACTACTTACCAATAGAGGCCCTCTATCTTATCTTGCCTACCCCTACTAGACAGTTTCTTAAAGGCATAAACTGGCCAAGTTTATGGCTGGCCTGGCTAAAGGCCACTCTATGAATCTTCTTAGCCACGCACTGCGTTTTCACCTTAGCAAGGTCAACAACACTCACTAATTCACACACATTTTATCTACTTTATAATAAAATATTTATATTGAGATCGTGGCGATCGGCCGACGCTCCGATAGCTTGGAATTTCCTTCGTGCCTCGGCGATGAAAATGCTTTTCAACCAAAATCGTGCCTTTGACTTTTAAATATACTATTAGGATGGGGTCTGTGGGGCCCCGACGTCATCCTATATGTGGACTGAGTAATGCCTCAGGTGTAGAGCTAAAATAATTTGCTTAAAATGAGAAGAGGGTCTGGAACGAAAGTGAGTTTTCTTTTCTTGTTTTGGCAACGATCTGCGGAAATCTTTCTTTTCCCCTATTTTCCGTATTTTCAATTAATTTCCCTCCATTTTCCTTAGACTGGGTCTCTCTCCCTTCATTAGACGACCGAAACGTCGCCTTTGATTTGTTAGAAAAGTTTTTCTTTTTTGTTTTTTTCTCATTTGGAGGTGTATTTTTAGTTGGCGATCATGGGTGTTGACGTAATTTGGCAACCTTGATTCCCCTTTCCTCCCCTCAGTATTCAGTATCAGTGTATGGTTCGTTTGGTTTTCGAGTTTTTAGTTTTTTTCAAAATTTATGTTTATTATTTTTTACCTTTTTTTTTGGACCAATGTGTCGTTATTTGTTTGAAACGTATGTTCATTTTGGTATTTTTATGAATCCATAAATCTGTCTTTATAGATCGTTTGGATCAACTTGATCTGGGCTAGTATATCTAAAGGCAATCGTAAATTTTGTTAGTTCCATAGATCATCCATTGGGTGAAGCCCACACGATCTGGACTCTGAGGGGAAGTCGAAGTAAATAATGTGGATGCTATGGATCTTTGGATCTAATTTATTAATCAGGTGTCTTAGCTTTTGATCTTCAGAGATCACTCCTAAAACTAGTCCATTTGATTAGTGATTTAATTAAAATGTATATACCTCATATTTAAATATATATACCTCCTTTAATCTCATAATACCCTATTTTGTCAGAGCCATTTAATATCGAATTCGAAATGCACTAAGCACTCCCCAGACAACATCAAGTCACTTGGACTTCCACTGGGGGGCAGGGAACATGTTTTTTTTTTGTTTTTTCTATGACGGAGGACTGGGGCAAACCCCTGATAGACAACCACAACATCGACAAACGAAAACATCTACTCTGACAGGCAAACAAAAAAACGACAAATCCGTCGTCGAGCCCCGAAAGGCCAAAAATAAAAATGCGCTTATAAATAATTCGAAATTCAAATGAAACTGTGTTCACCAGTAGCAGTGCAGCCATAACAACCAAATCAGAGGATTATTTATAAAAAATAAAATATTAATAGTTCAGTAACATTTTAATTAAATCGAAAAGTGGAAAAGTGAATCTCAGACTGAAAAAATGGATAGAACAATGTATGGAAAGATAGATCCAGGTGCCCGTCAGCCCTATCGCACGGTACGGAGTAAGGGTATCCAGCCAGGTTGTAAGTATTTTTGGATAATTATATTTTATTAAATCAGATATTAAGATATCTATAGATTTATTTCCAAACCACTATGGAAATGGTCTCCATTTTGGGGGCCTCGCAAATGTACTTGAAGAGGCTTTGGTTGTGGTTCGAACAAGGACGATCATTGAGCTCGTACTTCTGGGAATCAGGATATATAAAGCCCATGTGGATGCAGTGCTCTCGTTGGCCAGCATTGTCTGGCTGGTTGCGGGCCCATCGCAGGCTGTTCATATGCTTGCCACTCGAGAACCACCTGTGGCTTCCCGTTTGGGCCAAGTCGTTGCCCGAGGTCCAAAAGTTATCGTGGGCGGCATTGGACATCAGATAGCTGGACACGGCATCGAACTCGCCATCGGTTTCGAAAGTGACCAGCTCGGAGTCGAATTGTCGGCACTTTTCGTAGGCTTCGTACCAGTTGAGGGACTCTCTTCCAAAGTAGTAATAGCCACTGTTTATTTTTATAAAAGGTTCCGATTTAAGCTCCGCAGCAACAGCGTTGCCTGAGAATGGAGATTTTATTAATTTATATTGTTTATTTTGTATTATTTTTTATTTTTAAAATACCTTCATTGATTTGAATGGTGAACTTTTCATGGGCCCATCCTATCTTAGCACTTGCTAGTAAGAAAGTGAATAGAACCGTAGCTTTCAGCATTTTATTGAAGACTGATCGTGAAAACCAAGCTTCTGGGCAATATAAGTAATGGAATACTATACTCGGAGCTTATTATAAATGCTAATTTCTTTGCAAAAACAAGGCAGGTACTACTTTATTTAATTTAAATTACAATCGAGCTTAAAGGGCTGGCAAAACAATTAATTTAGACCTTAAATTTTAATATAAAAATAATGAAATAATAAATTTATAAAGAAAGGAAATAATAAAGACAGTTTTTTAAGGTTTTAAGTAGAATATTATGCATTAAATGTATTAAATTTATTTAATACAAATTTTACAAAAAATTGTAGCATACCTTTCAGCGTTAACTGAAAACCACTCATTGTTGCTTGGAATACAGCTCTCTTTTTGGCTTCTCTCTTAAATACATTACAAATATTTCAAATTCTTGCATAAAAATCGAGAAACTACATATCTAAGACTATAAAACTACATAAGAAACAGTCATTAAAGTTAACAGCAGCAACTGCAAAAGTAAACAATTGGGATCCGAGGAACTGAAAATGACGCAATCACCCACACTCGGATACAGTATCTGTGTGTTGATGTGCAAGGCATGTAAAGATACAAGATGTTTGGCTTTCTTTGCCAACTTTTACGTCTTCAAGAGGCTCGCCTGAAAGAAATTCTATAGATGTTTTAATACTTAGAGGTTTTATTAATTTTAAGAAATATTTTCTTATAAAATAAAAAAAGATTTGTAACTCTTTTTTTTTTAATTAAATTATTATATTTTAAATTACTATATTATAGCTTTTTACATAATTTTTTAAGTGTATTGGCTTTTGTTTACATCTGTCTTGGGGAGTACTGTTAATTGCACACACACCCAAAGAAACACCTTCGATTGCACCAGCCCCTGCAGCAGTGGAATCTCCAGTCAGTTTACGATTTGAATAATTTCGATTTCGATTCAGTTTACATTGCGCCGTTGAGCGGTCGTCATCGCATCTAACAAGTTATTTGAAATTAAACATGAAAATCGGTAAGCTTGAATCTGAGGAGCTCTGTGGGATTATCTGTCAGACGAATAGTCGCTGACCTTACTACGCGGTTCATTCATACGCGGATCATTAGATCATACGTAGTGGCCCATTGAGAGACGACTATCGCTTGTGGGCGTCAGTGGTTTTCATTCGATTCGAATCGTGTTCTATTTATTGCCAGACACGACACTTTGGCAACCAATACAGGCTAAGATCCGGCCATAATCCGTGTGGATAAAGTGCGTTTCGAAATGATAAAATAAACTATCCAAAAGATACTAAATCTAAAGATACTAGAGATAGAGAATAGACTAGAAAAAGATAGGGTTTTAAATACATCAGATTAAATCATATTCCTCATAGATTATGTTTTTTCATCTTATACTTATGGTAAGCAGTGTTCAGAGTTCAGATATACACCTGTCTAGATCTAGGCATTATGCAAGATATTCTAATTGCCGAGGTGAGCTCGGATCCCCTCAGGGAATCTCATATCCGATAGATTGATTACATTGGCGGTTGATCTCATAAGTGGGCTTGAAGAAACCCCAAGGAAGTGGAGGCTAGTGGGGGTCTGAAAGTGGAGGCT
The DNA here is from genome assembly GCF_030179905.1 of Drosophila bipectinata. Taxonomy (NCBI): domain Eukaryota; kingdom Metazoa; phylum Arthropoda; class Insecta; order Diptera; family Drosophilidae; genus Drosophila; species Drosophila bipectinata. The sequence goes on along the minus strand of NC_091736.1, from coordinate 16,590,885 downwards.
AGTGAGGGCCTGGAAGTGGAGTCTCGTGGGGCTAACCTTCCAATAAAAATCATACTTTATCTGCAAAGCATAACCCGTTTCCATGGCACTTGGCGTTGACACAGGTCGTGGCCATCTGGCCGATAGAACTGCTCACCTTTGAGTCTGAATAATTACTCGAACAAGAACGAATAAAACAATACACTTAATTCAACAAAAGCCATAACAATCTGTATCCATTTGTTGTTTTTATTGTACTGCCACTAATTTTAGTTTTTCTTTTCAAAGTCAAGTGATTCATTCATCTACCAAAAACAACAAAAAAAAGAAAACAACAAATAATTCATGAATAACATTCACACTCAAAATAGAGTGAAAAAGCCTATTGCCAGGTGGCGCCGCTATCTATGGGACGTGTTGGACGTATCTATGGACGTATCTATCTATCTATCTATGTTGTAAGTGTTTTGTAATTGAGCGGAAAGTGAGTGAGAGCATGAGTGGATATGATGTGAGTGTAAAAACAATGGTAGGCTTAGGTAATTTTTAAAAGTTAAAAACCTAGTTCTTATTAAAAGTTAAATATAATGTTTAAAAATGTTAGGTAAAGGTTTATAAAAAATATTTAATAATATATCAAAATAAATACTTTAAATATTTTAATATATTAGATAAATTATATACAAAAATGTAGAGTTTAAAAATATAAGTAAAAAAATATATACATAACTAGTACAGATTTTGTTTGATAAATGACCCACACCAACCACTGTGACAATGTTTGAGTGAAACGAAGGCGCCCAGCTTCAGCGACGTTTGTTGTCGGGCGTCTTGTTCAGTTGATTTTAAGATTTTGCCGAGCCAAAATAATATCTGCGGCCGCTGCTGTTCGTCTCTGAACATATTTGTTGATTCGCGGGTGTCGGTGTCTCTCTCAGTGTGTGTGTGTAGTGTGTTTGTAGTGTGCTTGTGAAGAATTTAATTAAGGCAGCCCCCAATCGATCAGCAATATCAACAACCAACAACAACAACCAACAACCAACAAACAAGACGCTGAAATGAAAATCGAAAGTGCTCCCAAAATGAGCTAAAAACCAAAAAATATGTAACAATGTCAACAACAACAACAAAGAAGAAGAAAAAGAGAGAAGGAGGGAGATCTGGCGAATTGCCTTTACCAGCTCTCACCCACGCTCTCCACCCACCCCTCCTCCAGTGGTTACCTTTCCCTCGCAGGCATTGCAGTTGTTGTCATTGCCATTGCAACAGCCTCTCTGGCCTCTCAGACCCACTGACTCTTTGTGGAACTCAGTTCAGGCCTCGAGTTCGACCCAGAGACACTCTTGATTAAGTGCAACTCCATCTGAATGGCCTGACAAACTGACAACTTTTATGGTGGCTCTTAATTGATTTTAATTGCATTTTAATCAAGCCAGATGCTTCTGCCATTGCATTCTATGAAACTAATGTCTTTTAAATGAATATTCCACAAGTATTCATCAAGCTAGGGGTATCTCAATAGAGAAAATATATATATTTCTATACAAGACAGGAATAGAAACCTCCTAAATACCTCAGAAATATTGTTAAAGCCAGAAAATATATATATTCCTATTCAAAACAGGAATAGAAACTTCCTAAACACCTCAGAAATATTGTTAAAGCCCTTAACTAACTCCCTTGATCCAAACCCCTATAAAAATAGATCCCAAATGATTTATAATATGTTTCCTTTTAATAATCCCTTGCCCCTTTTGGAAGATCATAAATATATCTCACTCCTCTATGAATTTCTTCTTCTTCTCCCGATGTTGACCCACTGAAGCGTGACGTTCTGATAACCCTGCCCTGTCCTATATATAGACTTCCCCAGACTTTCATGGAAATGGGAGTACAGACAGTACTACCCACATATGGTGGCAGTCTGAATGATGATTTTGCTCGTCAACCACATGTTCGATCTTTCAGTTTAGGACTATTTTTAAAAATATTGCGAAATAATTTGCCTGATTTTCATTCCCAATAATGCAGAATGTTCTCAAAACCTCTATATGTTATGAATTGGCTTGCCAAGTTGAATAAATCGCGTCACACCTTATTTTCCTTTATATAACTTAAAATTTTTGATTTTTCACTCAACGTGATGATGAGTGCTTTTCCCGGTTTTCCTCTCATTCTCTCTTTTTTGGCATTGGCCCAGTTACAGGTGTGCCTTTTCCTCGATTTTCCTCCCCAAAAAAAACACTACTTTATGATTTATTTCGAGCCTGATGGCTTAATCGCCTGCTGTCATGTCTTTTCCGTGTTTTAGTGATTGTTGTTGTTGTTTCAGTGGGTGGGTGGGTCACAGTGATGGCCTCAAGTGCTAGGGGGTGACAGGCCAAGATACACCACGGCATTAAAGATACTTTCGGCACACCTCAAAGTAACCTGGAAGGGTACTCCTCCTCCTCATATTTGATCATTTATATCCACTATTATTGTATTTTTTAACTTGTTTTGCTTTCAAAACGCCAAGAATGCAAACAAGAAATAATCTTAAAGCAAAAATGTACACTGAAAACAATTTTTAATAGATTAGATATTGATATAATAATTTATTTTTAAAGAAAAACCATCTCAGAAGCTTATAGTTATATTAAAGCTTAGACTATAATTATTTAATTAAAAATTAAAGTTAATTTCTCTCAGTGTATTGACTGGCAAATATTATGCCATCGCTCAGATGCTATATTTCATGACTTGGTGCGACTTTTAGCCCGTTCGACAAGTTCGTCCCACCTAAAACTGAATCAAAAATTGTCTATAGATGTTAGTGCCCCCCTGCCCACTATATCTCCCTCTGTGTTTGGCTAGTTTTGGACTGCAGTGTGGGTGTCGTTTTGGCCACGAATTGATTGAGTTTTCAGTGCTTTAATTTGGTCAGTTGGCAACTAAACTTTCGTATCGGAACTCTTTCTACTTGGATATCTCATAGTTGTTGTTGGTGGATGGTGTATTGCTGGTGGTTTTGGTCCAAAAAATATTTAACTAAACTGCCGTTTATAGAGGTCCAAACGAAACATTTCGATACCTTCGATTCTGGCCAAATAAGTGCGTGAAATGTCTTCGAAACTGATATCATCGTCGTTCCACAGTTCACCCCTCAACGACTGCTTTAAGGTGGGCGAGTTTGAGAGACGTTTGGGTAAGTTTTGAATGAAACAAGTGGCTGGCTATAGTGGGTGTTTATAGGGTTATTTTGTGTAGGAATAGTGTCAAGTTCAAGTGTAAATTGGCTGCAACATTAGCAGTTAGCAGTTAAGATTTGGATAGCCCCCCACAAGCTTTTAATATCAACCACTAGCCCCCCACTAGCCGAGACTTCAACCACAACCAAGATCATTGGGCCAAGAAGAGAGAAAACAAACAAAACGTTATCAGAACTTTTGTGCCACCAAGATATGTGTGTCACTGGCTACGGAATGGGTTCTCTGTTCAGTTATCAAAAGGCTATGCGTCAGAGGTGCAGTGACAAGTGCCTGAAGTTAGGAATTTGAAAAGAAAATACCTAAGGAAGTCCGGAAGAAGAATGGCCAACTATGGGGACTACGACAATTTGGGTAGAGAAGGCCTACTAGTGGAATCACCTAAAACTATCTTAATAATATTATTAATATATGAATTATTCTTCCCTTACAGATGCTCTCCTAGCTGATCTGCAGAACAGTGTGCCAGGCCATCCACAGCCACCTCAGCCACAATATGGCACCGTCCAGCCCAAGTCACAACCCTTGCAGCAGCAATATGTGGACAACACCCCCGGATATGGAAGCTTGAGGGGCAAGGCACAGCCTCAGTTGGTAAGTGAACCCCAAACCCTTAACCTTAATCATTATATTAACTAAACTGTATTATTCTTAGTATCAGGAGCACTACAACGTGGAGACTCGATCACCTACGGCGGGAGATTACAATGGCTCCTCGGCTATTCCCAGTTACGCCAATCAGGGATCCCTGCCACGCCAGACTGCCGGTAACTCGGGACTCTCGGAGTTGGACTCTCTGTTGCAGGACTTGCAAAATGCTCGTTACAATGGATCAGACAAAAAGGGTAAGCCAGAGGAGGTTTATCTTAAAGATTACAGAATAAATATTCAATTCTTTATAGAAGTCGATGTGCCCGTCAACTACAGCACTCCAGTCTCTAAGTACAACACCTACAACAGCTATGCCACCGTGGAGGAGCGTCCCACCGTGGACAGCCTGCTGAATGAGCTAGACAATGCCCACATCTATGCCGTGCCCAATGGGTAAGCTAATAAATAAATCCTCCGACTTGTCCGAAGATTAATCTGGAATCTGTGTATTCAACAGATCGGCACACAAATCACCGACGCCGGGACGCCATGTCACCATCACGGTGCGTGAAACCAAGACGGAGAAGCTAACAGGTCCCGATGGTCCAGGTACATATTTACTGATCAGACATCCAATCCTCCCGAGGAATGTTTACTCACTTGTGTTTGTTTTGTGGTTTTCCAGTTGGCACGGTGGAGGAGCAGATAGTGCAGCAGAAGGACTCGTACACTCCGAATCATGCTGTTCCGGGTCAACAGGTTCACCAGGCATACACGTCCCAGGCCACCAAGGAGTTGGATGACCTGATGGCATCCCTATCCGATTTTAAGGTGAGTTTTTGGAGAGAAGAGGGTAGTAGGTCCTAATAAAAAGAGGGGCATTTAAAAGATAATTTTGATGAATATATGTACTTGAACATAAGACTCTGATATGCCTCTCAGACTCTGTTCTCTTAGAAACCCTAAGATATGGAATTCCGATCTAAAAATTGTATAAAGGTCTTCACAACTGTGATAAGAGATGTAGTCACTGGAAGAATTTCTTAAGATAAACTAAATAAATAGTTTAAGAATGCCCTTGGCTTCAAGTTTGATTAGCTTGTGAGATAATAATACAGACATAATCTTTAGTTTCCCTACTTCCCTACTAAAACAATGGGAGCATTCTTCTTAATTAATTAGTATTAGGTGCCAGAATCAGACTCAGATGGGGTCCATGTTTAATCAACCTCTGTTCTTTTATTTTCTTGATAAATATTTAAACATCCCATAGATTTTTATTCCCTTGAATGAATGACTTAGTTTTCTTTCCTGAGATTATTTCCCATTTAAACTATCAGAGTTGTTGGTTTAAGTTTAATCTATTATTATACCTCATTTGTTAATAATTTGGTTGCAAATGCTAGAAATGTTTTCACTTTTTCACCTGTCGGAGCGTCACGCTCACTTTGAACAGCATCCGATCGACTTGGATGAGGTCGTAGGCTTTGTACCTTTACACCTGCCACAGCCCCTGGTCGGCACTTTCCGGCACTTTTCTATTATCCGCCTGGGTATTTTTAGCAGCCGACACCTCAACGCTCGGCAGTTGGTAATAAAAACCATAAAATGAACAGATTTATCATCGCAAATCGTGTGACGCATGTCAACCGAGCGAATCTAATGACAGTCTCGATCTCCCCTCGGTCCATGCCCAGGTCCATGTCCCTGTCCCTTCGATGGTCCGGATGAGGTCTTGACTTTGACATCCGCCAGCGTGCTGCGAAGGTGAACCGTGCTGGGTATATTTTTATGGGCCACATAAATCGGTCGGGCTAATGAAGTCCGATTATGGGAGCATTTCGGCGATTTATTGCACACGGCGCCAAAGCTTCCCACTTACATATCCAAGGTCTACAAAGCCTACAAAATCTATAATCCGGCTATAACTTTCTCATTAAGTCATCAATCAAATTGGATGGCAATCGAGTAAACAAAATACTCATTTTATTGTCCGTACATACAAAATAATATTGTTTCCGCTCATCTGGATTAGCCTGGTTTCCTCTCACATGGCTGACATTTGTTTTTAGAACTTTCTGACATCTTGAACGGTACGCCTATGGGGATGATGTATTTCAGCAGATGTCTTTTGCATCTTATTCGGTCTATATTGTATCTTATTTTGCTTTTTATGAGCTGCAGTCCAACTGCTCCTTTCCCTCATTTCGATGGATCTGGGTCAAGGCTGGAGGGAAGTTTCCTGTCTCGCTGGTGGCCCGGGTTAATGGAAAACATCAATCATGTGAAGTGAAATAAAGGGATTTTGTTTAAAAAATATATTCCTTAAAATTAAAATAAAAATAAATCTTAATCTAGACAGTTGGCTAAGCAAAAGCATTTAAATGATATTTTACTGCCTTAGAGGCGGTGATTTACTGGCCATATACATATATCATTATAGTGACACTTAGTATCTTTGTATCTGAGAGAGAAACTATTCTGTAGCCCTGCAGAATCTCCTCGACTTGTCATCAAAGAATGCAGCCAATTGGCAGTTTGTCACTTTGCTATTCCACTCGCATTAATTAATTAATAATTATCAAGTGGAAAATATTTGTATTATTTTCTTTTTCTTGGCAATCGATGCGATGGTCGTGCAATCTGGCAGACACTCGAGTGCCGGATTTTTGAGTAAATTGCAATTCAATGTCATTGACGAATGGCAGGCATGCACATAAGAAACTCATGTATATGAGAGGTCGGGCCTGTTAATTATTTAATATCATTTTCAATTTTCTGCCACTCGTAGAGCGGACAGGGGGGGACCGTGTCCGTGACTTTTGTTGATATGATAAATATGAAAATTAAATAGGAAAGCCTCTCAGGCCATCTCCTTCTAAATGCTTCGGTGTGTGTCTGCGCAAAAAAAAAAAATAATATTATATTCGGATATAAACAATATTGCACACGGCACGTAGGATTTTCCCAGCGCTTTTCCAACCCACATACAGTCGGCCGCCCCCCACTTCCGCCCTCTGGCCTCTATCCTTAACCCCCACCCCCTTCAACCCCCCCCCACCCTGTCGTGTCTTGCTATAGTTTTTCATTGCAAATCATTTGCATGGCTATTTTTGAAAGCGTTTTTTATTTTTTATTTTATTTTCTTTCATTTCTACAACCATATAGTAGCCCCAACGATCTCTATATGGGATGGTGTATGGGGTATATTCTTGTTTGGCCTTTCATTGCCATCATCTGCTGTTCAAAACCGCATTCAAATTTAAATCTTCCCGCCACTGATCGAGATTTCCTCCATGGAGGCAGCTTCCTGTTCCCCCCCAAGCTCCACATCCTTGTTTATTGGCCACAACTGGAAGCGTGTGCCAAACACGCTCATGCACTTTTTATGGGGAAATCCTGTCCGCCGGCCGCTCGACGTCGATTTTTATACTCCACGCCAGGCGACCATCTTCACGGTTCCATTCTGTGCTCTGGGTTTGGGTCTTAAAATAGCCAAAAAGATAATATTGAATAGGAGGAACACGCTGAACGCTAACGCTGAAGCCAATGGCAATCGGCGTGGCGTTAGGAGGCAGGAGCGGAGTTCCTGGTGACGGCAGTTGGGCGGCCCAGGAGGGGGAACCGAAAAAAATACCCCTGACTCATTTTATAAGAAAACCTCTAGCAAACATGAAAATTTGTATTAAAAATTTAAGAATTCTTTGCCAATTAAAAGGTCTTTAAATCAACATAATCACGAGATAGGGTATAATTCCTATATATGCAATTATTAAGTACTTAAAAAAATATATGATACCATTAACTGAAGTATATAAAAAATTAATTAATTTTATTTTTTATTAAAAATGGATAAATTTGTCACTCTGAGTATAAACATAGATTTTATGATCAGAGATCTATAAAGAATTTGGCAAAAATGTAAATATTATATAAAATACATAAATTATATATATAATTTATAGAAATATTTTGGAATATCAAAAAAAATTATTTGACAAGGACTTATTATTAATTTATCATGCTTTTGAATGAAGCTTACAAATTTAAGAAAGATTTAAAAGAAAAACTTTTTAAAAATTAGAATACAAAATTTCCAGGATCAGAAAATTATATAAAATAAATCAAATAAAGATCAGATAGATTATGTGGATAAACTAAAACATGTATAAGAGTAAGGCACTTTTTAACATGCAATATCAAAAAAATTGAACAATCTTAGAAATATTCACTTGAATTAGGGGGCTCCTAATTTCCCACCCTAATGTGGGCTGAACCTGCCCCTGCCAAAATGTTAGGACGCTCAATTAGGCTTCTACTTAGTAGAGCCGAAGCAGGCAGAACAGAACGCAATGGGCCCAATGAAAAAGCAAAGTTTATGAAAGAAAATTGAATATTGAAATGGAGACTCGACAGACAAGATCGACGCACACACAGACAGACAGAGCCGTGAATCTGCCGACCGAGGCGGTGGCCGGAGGAGAATCCCCAACCCCTGGCCACCGCCCACCGCCCACTCGCCTCCCTGCGCCCCCTCGCTGGCCAGTATTTTTGGCAATGAACGAAAACTACGTCAACGTTAAAGAAAATTCTGTGGCTATGAGGAGAGCGTCGTGCGCAACGAGGCCCACACAGAGACAGAGACAGAGACGGGGCACACATAGATACAAACGCACACAGTGGCGTATGTATGGGGCAGGAGAATCTGTGCAAAGAGGAAGAAAAACATTATTTTTGATATTTTGGTATTTTTTTTTTTTTTTGTGGCGGCGGCTAAAAGCAAAAGTTTTTGTACTGGCGCTGGCACAACTTTTGATTCAGTCGCGGCAGGCACATCGACGTAAGATCACAGAACGCAGAACTGTACAGAGATTTCAGGATCGAAGGAACTAATTGGAGAATTACTCTTAACCATTCGCAGGTCAGCAACGGAAGCAACGGTATCGGCAACGGAAACGGAACCGGACCAGGAACAGGAACAGGCAACCACCACTCCCAGCAACACTCATCGACGCTGCAACACCAAACGGTGACCGACTACGCCAGACCGAACAAGGGCAGCCAACAGGCACATCTCACCCAGACGATCGAGGAGACGACCATCGTCGAGGACAGTCGCGAGGATCAGTTGGATTCTATGCTAGGAAACCTACAGGCCAATATGAGTCGCCAAGGAGTCAACACTGTACAGAAGGGCTGCTGCAATGCCTGCGAGAAGCCGATCGTCGGCCAGGTGATCACCGCCCTGGGCAAGACCTGGCATCCGGAGCACTTTACGTGCAACCACTGCAGCCAGGAGCTGGGCACCCGCAACTTCTTTGAACGCGACGGCTTCCCCTACTGCGAGCCCGACTACCACAATCTGTTTAGCCCACGGTGTGCCTACTGCAACGGCGCCATCCTGGACAAGTGCGTCACGGCGCTGGACAAGACCTGGCACACGGAGCACTTCTTCTGCGCCCAGTGCGGCCAGCAGTTCGGCGAGGAGGGCTTCCATGAGCGCGACGGCAAGCCCTACTGCCGCAACGACTACTTTGAGATGTTTGCCCCGAAGTGCAATGGCTGCAACCGGGCCATCATGGAGAACTACATCTCGGCGCTGAACTCGCAGTGGCATCCCGACTGCTTTGTCTGCAGGGTAGGTTTATGATCTTACTAGGTTTATGATCTCTCTAGAATACTTTATTCATTTTATATATATTTGGTTTCTTTGACCTCAACCTTAACCTTTCTGGTGTGACCTTTTTGTTACTTTAGGACTGCAAGAAGGCCGTGCGCGGCAAATCCTTCTATGCCATGGAGGGCAAGCCCGTCTGTCCACAGTGCGTGGGCGTCGATGAGGAGGAATAAGGCGAGAGACAGCATCCTCACTGGCATCAGCAGCAGCATCACCAAAAACTTGTTGCTGAAGTTCAGCAGCCAAACGAAAATAGACCCGGGTGGTGGTGGCAGCTTTAGATACATTTTTGTATCTAGCTGCGTGCCACTTTTTATTTTTTTATAATCAGCATCATGAGAGGAGACTAGCGGGCAAAAAAACCAAAAAAAATTAACTAAACAGCTGCCCGCCGTCCGTCTTGGTCTATTTTCGTTGCGGGTCTAGGAGCAACAGGCACAACAGCAACAGCAACACACAGCAGCAACAGCAACACCAACAGCAGCCACCCCCAGTCCCAGTTAGAACCCCCCAGCTGGCCCACCCCCTTTTTCTTTGGAAAGGGGGGCAGGCGCCGCTGGAGAAATGATTTTGAAACCCTCTATGATGGTCTTTGCCCCTATAAAGCCCCTGACCCGGCCCCCAAAAAACTGACTTGTTGAACTTTTCTATGCAATTTTGTAGGCTTAAGTTAATAGGTACTTTTTAAATTTTAATTCATTTATAAAAATGAGCAACAATATTGTAATTTGTTTTTGTAAATAAAATTTTAATAATTACATATTAAAAAAAAAAACACAAAAAAAAATAAACAAAAAAAAACAAGAAAGAAAAAAGGGGAAAGAAAAGTTGTAAGAGCTTATAACTTTTCAAGGTGACGGTGACCCTCAGACACCGCCCACCACCCGCCACCCACGATGCTGGCAGGCAGACCTCGTGTCAAGGTCAGTGTCAGTGCGCTGGCCTTGACATACGATTCAGCTCCTGTCACACCCCCGCTATTTCTTTCTTGTTGTCATTGTTGTTGCTAAACAAATTACAATATTGTGGAATAGATTTCGATTAGCGCGAGCAATTAATTTACTAGTTGAGACTATTTTCGTTGCTGACGTTCTAGTCGGCATTATAGACTACATATAGTATGCTCTGCTCGACCATATATCTGTCTATATTAGACGTAGGATTCGCACTGTTTATTGCCTAGACTTAATGGGAATCCCAGGGTGTTAATTGGATTGATTAGCTAAACTAGATTCTTCAGAAGATTAATGACTGCAAGTATTTCCAAAATATATTATCCAAAAATAGAGCACAAATTGCACTAAATATATATACTTCTATATAGAATAGAATTCCTCCGATTGATTGAAGAAAGTTCGTGCCACATACTCGAGTTGTATTTTTAGTTCGCACCGATATTGATTATTTGATTTTTCGTTATTGTTGCCATGCTCCACTTATGGGGGCAAGAGCACTCTCACAATAATCAAAGAGGAAAATTTTGTTAAAATTTTTAAGGGAAATACATGCACCTGTTGTTTATGGAATGATTGATTTGTTATGAGGAGGTGAAAACCGAAAATAGTTCTTTCCCCCGTATGCACATATCAAGTTCTCAATGGTCCTTCTCTCCATGGCCCGATTTTTGTTTGCCGCCTCGATGATATCCTCCTCCGTCACCACCCCTTTCTTTATCACTGCCCCCGCCCCTGGGCATGCCCTGGCCATTCCCAATTGGAACTTGGCCAAAAGCGTGCGCAAAATGTTATTGTCTTAAGACAATTGTTGCTGTTGCTGTTGAAATGTTTTTCCAAAAAACCAGAAAATAAAATGGGATTAAAACAAATGTCTTTGGCCGGATCTCTCCTCCGTATATTTATCATATTTAAATTTCTGCGTTTCTAGTGTTTTTCAAATGTTAAAATTTTTTCGTTGTCAATTAGCCCGAAAAACAGAGCCCAAGCACAGTGGGCCCAGGGTACCGGCCAGGTCCATCCGACACTTTTGAGTTTGTCAAAATTCTAATTAGGTTTTTCAGGTCAGGCGTAAAATTTCTCACAACAAATATGATGTTGACGACTCTTGATCGGTTTGCTGGCCGGTCATGCTATATGGCAACTAATTTATGGTCGTAATTAGCCTCAGACGGCGACTGCAGAAACCATTTGGCCCACAATACATCATCCTCATACCTCTAATATGTTTTCATATCCCATAAACACATATTTGCACGAATGTCAAGTGCCAAGATATTGTTTGTAGTTTTCATCTAATGGCGCAGTAACCGATTTATTCTGTCATACTCTGTATTTAAATAGTATTTTATTGGAAATTTCACAAAAAGTGAAAGCTTAGGGGTCAGAATGAGAATTGGGGAAGATATAGCCATCACTGTGGGCCATATAGGGAAAAACCCCATTTTCTAGGGATCCCATCACGAAAAATGGACAAAAAATCTAAAAAATATTTTAGGATTAGGATTTTGATGCAGAACGGTGGGGAATCCATCTAGAAATCGTTTAAGGTACTCCGCTTAAGAATCGGATGAGAATTGGGGAAGATATAGCCATCACAGTGGGCCATATAGGGGAAAGAACCAATATCCTTTAGCTGCCATATAACTGAACTATTGGAAATAACATACTGTCGTTTTTTTGAAGATAAAAAGTTGGAAGTTGCTACAGATTCTTCCTTTCTAGTTTTTTAAATGTTATATTAAATTAAATTATATTAAAATATGAAATCTGAAATATAATAGAAGGTTAATATAATTTTATTTCCTTTTATTTACAGGACTGTCGGCAGCCATTCCAGGGTGGCTCTTTCTTTGACCACGAGGGACTGCCCTATTGCGAGACCCACTACCACGCGAAGCGCGGCTCCTTGTGCGCCGGATGCTCCAAACCGATCACCGGACGCTGCATTACGGCCATGTTCAAGAAATTCCATCCGGAACACTTCGTCTGCGCCTTCTGCTTGAAGCAACTGAACAAGGGAACGTTCAAGGAGCAAAAGGACAAGCCATACTGCCACACCTGTTTCGACAAGATATTCGGTTGAATTCGCAGCTGCCAAAACTCTAGTTACGGATATAATACTGTTTTTTATACGATCTACGACTCCCCTTTGTACCAACACGCCGCCAATGCCCCCATACACACATACTTACCGTGCATCTGTGCTTTTTATAACCAAGTCAAATTAGTAATTTAATTAACGTCGATCGAACAGGCTACGATGAAAATAATAAAATGGCAATCGTAACCAATTAGCGGACACTAATCCTAATCAAATTACATTACATATGTTGGTCACTTTGATATTGCTTCTCGTTTGAAAAGAAAAAGACCGCAAAATGATAAATAAATCAAATATGAGAAAGCCTCGTGTTGTTTTATATTTTTGAGGGTGGGGCTCTTTTTGATTTATTATTTCAGCACAAGGTCGTTATTGTTGACAGTTTAAATATCAAAAAATATGAGGTCTACAATTTTTTGAAGAATATTTCAAAATAAATGGCCTAGAGGAAAAAAATATTCTGGAAATTGTCCTTTTTTGGGCCAAAAGATGCGAGGTGAAAATTTCATAGCATACGCACAGGCGCAAGCAGGATGCGTTCTCTTTAGCTTGAATATCTAAATTAGAAAAGAATTAAAAATTATGGAAAAATATTAATTAATAAATTTAAATATTAATTTGATATTTAAAATTTATTAAGTTTTTATTTTCAATATTTTAAACCCTAACAAAAGCCTAATAAACATTGAAATCAAGTAAAACATTGTCTTGACTCCCCTGTTAAGTTAACAGAGCTCTGTTAGCCGCAGCTCTCTTAGCCATACCTCCAGTATCTTGTATCTGTATCTTGTTTGCACAAAAACATCCCACAGCCCGCTCATGGCCGGTCTCTCTCACTCTTTTTTTCGTATCTTTCGGATGCGGTGAGTCTGGCAGCAATGAGAACCGATGCCGGCCGGTTGGCACAGCCACTTGACATTGAACATCATGGGGGCCAGAGGAAGAGCTAACCAGCGTGCTGGCCAGCATGCTCTCATCGACCTGTTCCGCCCCCCACCCACAGACACCCGCTACATCCCTCCATCCCTCTGAGCGAGAGTGCGAGGTTAGCCCCTATGAAACACGGTAGGGTTCCATTTTACACTGAAGAAAATAATTAGAATTCTCAGGAGAAGAATTAGGGACTTAAGGGAAGGTATGGATTTACGAAAAATTATAAACAGGAATTACAAATACGAATATTAAAATATTAAATATATTAAATATTTGTTCAATACCGGACATATTGCCTATATTAAGTAATAAAATCATTAAAATAAATATAGAAGCTTATTCATTTTTTTTATTACCCTTATCCCTATCTCTTGTATCTTTTTCTCTGTGTAATTTGAATTATTCGACGTTTTTCTCGCTCAGTTCGCATTCATTCGCTTCCCATCCGTTGGCCGTGTCGGTTCGTGTCTCCGATTCTCCGGTTCGGTTCGTGTGCCGGTTGTTGTTTTTGTTCTGCTGCTTTTGAATTCCGCGTGTGGGTGTGTATCTAGATACATATATACTTTTAATTGTTTTCTTTTATGAGCTCAGTCGGTCGGGCTAACAGTTTTCAATTTTTGAAACTAACCAGAACAGAAGACATTCCAGCGGGAGAACGATTAGGGCGGGTCGGAGAAGAGGCTCTACAGGTTGTACACACACACACACACACACACACAAAACAAGTCTCACGTGGCCCAGAGACCCTGACTCCGATTCTGACTTTCTTCTCTCTCCCGCCTTTTGGGCCAAAACCCAGTGCGTTAGCGGGCTTACCTACTTGTTGGTGATGTAATATGAGACCAGGCACTGGCCCGAGTCCTGCCATACAGGGTGTGCCCTTCGGTACAGTGGAGAGTCCCCGGAGGGTCTGTGTCAGGGTGTTATTAAGTGTTCGAGAGAGTTCGAGAACTCCATAAAAATTAGTTATAGTGCTACTTTATTGCACCTTGTATTGATTAAAGTGATTACTAATTTTCTCAAAAATTAAAGTCATTTTTGGTGATTTATTTCCAACACGCTAGATGATAATCAAGTTTTGTAATCAACAGATTATGGTGATTGGAGTCCTAAATTGATAGATTCGATTAAATAGAACTCTGGTTCTATTAAAAACTCTTTAAATAAAGCTTAGGAAGGATGTAATTCCTTTAATATTTATGACTAATTTCATAACTTAAAATATGTAATTTTATTCAGTGAATAATAGTACTATTATTAATATTTAATCCCACATACGCGACCCTTTACTGTACCATGATATCAGTTTCAATTGGGCGTATTGTGGTCATAATTCAGGGGCCCTCTGTGCTGGAGTGTTGATTGTTCTCTAATTTGTCAAAGCCCGACTGCAGGCTGAATGAATAAAAGTGAAATTAGTTGCGCCAAATTGCATTATAAATCATTTTAAAAAAAAAAGACTCGCCAGTTTCCAGCACCATTTTATCGAAAGGGAAGAGTGTATTAATAAATGCCCCGGCTATTTTCATGTTCAAGGTTGACACAAAAACAGATCCCACACTCCACCGGGTGGCTGGCCAACAAATTGTGACAACAACTTCCACGGCACGCAACGTTAATAGCTTTTGGCCATTACAAGCACACCTGGCCAACTCACGTAAGCCTGCCCCCTTTGGGGAGCCCAGTGCTCCTAAAACTTTCCGGCAAAGGCTTATCAGTTTCTGGGGTTTTTCTGCATTTTTTTGTATGTTTGGATTTCAGTTTGTTTGGATTTCTGCCGTTTTATAAACATATTTGCTCTTTCCGGCTGCGGCTGACACACTCAGCAACAAAAAAACATACGCCCCTCGAAGTGAAGCTTTGAAATTCTAATTTTTATTTCAAATCTTCTACATTGTTCCCCTATTTTTTTCGCTTGAAAACAAAAAAGACTGTCACTGTCGAGGGTAAGCAAACAAAGTGGAGTGGAGCGTGTTTCTTGGTGATTACGCAAAAAAAATTCAGATTGTCCCGGGGACTCTTGGGTGCAAGTACGTAATACTTGTATATTGTACATATCTCAGATTGTGAATCGAGTCGTGCTAATTAAGTGAGGCAGTAAACTTTCTGAGAAGTCCATAAAACCAGTTTTATGGTCGGTTCCTCGACGTTTCGGAATACCCGAACCTAGACAATATAAACTTATCGCTGTGATTGTGGGCTCACTGTTATAATTATTGCTAATTGTCATAATTAGTCGATAATTGTCACCGATCCGGCAAATTTGTTGTAATTTGTATCTGAGTAATCAAATGAGAGTATTACTGCTATAGGTGTCACGACAATATATTTAAAAATGGTCACGTTTAATGGGAGATATTTAAGATACATAAAATAAATAAAAATAGAAAATGATTCCCCTATCGATTTCTTACAAGTCTCGGAAACTTCAAATGACAGTTTCTCATGTAATTCTAGAAAGTCTATATCCACTTCTTACAAAAACTCTATGAATCATTCTTTATTCTTTAAGAGTTCTTTAATGAATCCATGATCCATTGTTATTTAATTACCAGCATGATGGCCTCATGCTCTGAACTTCTGGACACTTTGAAGAGCCAGGGGGTCTGGCAGTTCACATGGGGTTTATTTTTATTCTCGAGATTGACTTGGAATGCGAGTGCGTGATCGAATAGCTTAGATATTGGAGTCCAATAAATTCATGCGGTACTTTGACTCATGCATATTGTCGCCCGATTTGATAATCTTCGATATATGCAGCATTTGGAATTTATGAGACCACTTCAGTAGTGAAACCCCCAAAACCAGACACGTGCCAGACATTTGCTGGGGACGTGCCACAATCCAACTATCAAGTGATAATGATAATAAAAATACTTTAAGCCATTAGATCATTAGATTATCTAATATGCTATGAAAAAATCGATTGTAAAAAGTAATTACTTGCCAAACAAATTTAATGAGCAATAACAAATATAATTTTTACAATTGAGAATATAACTCGAATCAGAGGGATTAAATGTCACCCTCCTCTAGCTTATAGGTTTTCAGTTCGATATCGTCTATATCACGGACCTGGAAAAAGGGAAAAAGATCAAGAGTTTGGTCTAAAACTATAAAGTCTATCCTTACAATATCCTCCTTTTCCTCGTCGAGCAGACAGTAGATACTATCCCGCTCCTGTTTGATGATCTCATCGCCAAGATGATGCCAGAAGGGACGGCAGCGGTTCTTCCACTGGCGGAGATTGAAGAAGGCACAGTACCTCGAAGTGGAGGCCTTCAACATGGCCATGTACAGAGGAGTGATCTCGTCGGCCATCAGCTTGGCCTTCAGGTAGTTGGCCATTTTGCGACTGTGCTGGTCATTGAAGTCCACGTAAATGCGCTTGGCATGTTCGTAGCACTTTTTGGCAATACTCGTCATTTGGGTATCCTTGGCGAAGATTTTTCCCAAATACAGAAGGATCTGCGCCTCCAGGTCCTTGTGCGAGTAGATGCGCGAAAGGCGCAGGGCTCTCTTGTAGCTCGAAATGGCTTTGTCCACGACCTCAAAGCTAACCAAAGATATTTGTAAATATTTTGAAGCCTTAACTATAAAAGCCAACTTACACCTCATAGCACTGTCCTTGGAACAGATAATACTTAATGTTCAACTTGATAAACCGATATTCGGTGCAGGCCAGGATCTGGGTGCGGATCTGGTCCAGACACTGCTGGGCCGAGTTGTAGTTGCCAATCTCCATCAGAAAGTTGGCCCTCTCCAAGAAGGTGTCGATGAATATCTCCAAGTTCTTCTCCCTGCCAACTATTTTAAGGATTTGTAGTCAGGACTCATTATCCTTCAAAGGACACTTACTCTCGGCTATGAGGACGGTTGCCCGTCGGGCCATGGCCACGGCATCCTCCGGCTGCTGGCGCACAACGGCCTTGCCTTGGATGAGCAGCAGGCGGGCGAGGTCCTGGGCAACCAGTTCGTGGAGAGTGAGGCTGCCCGCGGGCATTCCCAGCTCGGCGGTCCAGACATGACCCCGGACCAGATTCATGGCGATCTGGAGATAGTCAATGGCATTCACCCGCTGACCCGTGTTTGCCAGATATGTGGCATAAGCGTAGTAGATCCTTGAGATGGGCTCGTTTGCATCTCGCTCCTGCCCCTGAATGTTGTGGCACAGCGAGATGATGTGCTCGTTCAGGGCATTCAGGGCGTATCCGTACTTCTGGCGGTATGGCTCCAGAATCTGCATGGTGTCATAGAATCCGGAGAAGCACGCTTTCAGTCCTCGATGCTTATTCACAATCACGGACAACTCAGCGTCGGCCAGGATGTTGACGATCTTGTAGAGCAGCGGCAGGTCATCGGATAGGCGCTCTCGAATATTCAGACTCTCGAAGAGGGCCTGCTCCTTGGAGGCCAGGCAGTGAAGGAATTCCGGCAGCATGGTGCATCCTCCCCGGCGCAACTCGTCCTCCAGGGCCTCGAATACAGGGCCCCGGAGTCGGCAGGCTTCGTCATAAGACAGGGGCAAGATATCCTTCCGGATAGCCTCCCGGTCGAAACTGATTTCACGGAAGTTGCGATGCGGGAAGTTCTTCTTCACCTGCCGGGCGATGCGATAGGCATCGTTTTGAGCCTTTGAGGTCATTTTCGCAGTTTTTCTATTGGGGTTTTAAAAGCCAGCCCCTCACAGTCTATTTGGATTAGGGAATTAGGGATAGAAGTTGGTAAACTGAAGGGTTTTTCCTAAAAATGACAGTTTAAAAGTTAGTTGCTTTTGTGGGAGAAGTTTGGGGAATAAAATATTAAACTTTTAGAAATGATTGTCTATGGAATTTAGTTTCTAAACTTCTACCGACTTTGTTGCCAACCCATTTAAAATATTATAATTTTTAAAGTACCCTCGAAGCCATATCATTTTTACTATCACTTACTATCATTTTTCTGTCTGAGGACATGTAACACTCAATACGTAACTAATCCAAATTTCATTGATAAATCTAACATTGTATAGTGCTAATGATAAGATAGTTTTGTATTTAAAATTAGTTAATTATTAATTTTTTATGTATTTTAAATGGAAAGAACCTTTAAGGAAAGAAGTGTTCTCCCTTTGGTTTTTGAACCAACTAAACCGTTCCTAGTCTCTTATCAGTGTCACAAACCATCCCCTAGCTTTGAAACTGTACATCAGATTTATATTGCTCTAAAACCCATTACCTTAGCGACTTTAGTTTTATATGGCTTCAGACTTTCAGATAATGATGTTCGAGTGCTCCACTTGTGGGTTTTATATCTGGCCATTTAAAGGCACTTGCAGGCCAACTAGGGAGCTCATTCGTTCTGGGGCCTGCAAACTGTTAACAGCTCCACTGACTGGTTACTTTCGTTTTTTTTTTTACCAAAATAGTTAACCAATCGCACAATGGCCAATGAGGACACCAGTTTTATTCCCGATCTTCCCAGTGGTGGACCATTGGCGGCGTACCGGAAGAGAGCCAATTTCGACTGGAAAAGACTTCGATTAATTTTCGAAAAGGAACAGGGATTGCGCATCAAGGTGAGATGGAATTCTAAACCAAAAACAAAAAGATTTTTATTAAAAGTAACGAATTAATAAGAGTATTCTTATATTTTAAAAAATAAAATTAAAGCTTACCCCTATTTCTTTCAGTACAAAGTGTGGCGCCGCTTGGAGAATGACCCCCTTTTCGCCCATCCCTCCCGCACCCTACCCATGGACGAGCAGAAGCGACTCTGTGCCATGCAGGTCAACCGGATGAAGCACCTGGATCTGGTGCCCAAGGAGATCGAGAAGCTGAGCTTCTCGGCCAAGACCAAGTACCTCATGTACATCAACGAGGCCCTGGCCTGCTACTCGCCCAGTCTCTCGGTGAAGATCGCCTTGGGCGTGGGACTCTTCAACAACGCCATCCGGGCGATGGGCACCGAGAAGCACACTAAGTACATTGAGGCGGCCTGGAACCGGGAGGTGATCACCTGTCTGGCCATCACGGAGCTATCCCATGGCAGCAATACCAAGAGCATCCGGACAACGGCCACGTATGACCCGGCTACGCAGGAGTTTGTGATCAACACCCCGGACTTCGAGGCGGCCAAGTGCTGGGTCGGAAATCTGGGCAAAACGGCCACCGTGGCCATGACCTTCGCCAACCTGTACACGGCCGATGGGGAGAACCATGGACTGCACGGCTTCCTGATTCCCATTCGCGATCCCAAGACCCTGCTCTCCTATCCGGGTGTCCTGGTGGGGGACATCGGCGAGAAGTGTGGCCTGAATGGCATCGACAATGGATTCGTGGTCTTCACCAATTATCGCATTCCGCGGGACAATCTCCTCAATCGCACCAGTGACGTGACACCCGAGGGAGCCTACGAGAGTGTCTTCACCGAGCCGGGCAAGGTGCTTGGAGCGGCCCTGGAGAGTTTCTCCGCCGGCAGGATTGGCATCATGCAGGAGTCGGCCAACACGCTCTGCAGTGCCGCCGTGATCGCCGTTCGATATGCGGCGGTACGGAAGCAGTTTGGTCCGGAGCGCCAAGGCGACGAGATGGCCATCCTGGAGTACCAGCTGCATGTGAGTATATAATGGTTCCTATTATGTGTCCTTTTTTAATGCAAAGTAATGTCCTTAGCAATACCGCATCTTCCCTTACTTGGCGGCAGCCTGCGTGCAAAAAATAGCCGTGGAGGAACTGACATTCACGTATCTGGAGATCATAGCCCGTTCCCAGGCGGATTCCAATGGCTTTGATATTCTGGTGAGTTTTTTTAAATACCTTTCTATATAATTAATTATAAATTAATCTTCTTATAGACCCAAAATGCCGCTGAGATACATGCTTTGATCTCGGCCTCCAAGCCACGGATAACTTGGGCAGCTCGGGATGCCATCCAGGAGGCCCGGGAAGCCTGTGGTGGACACGGTTACCTCGCTGCCGCCAAACTTGGTCAGATGCGTACCGACCACGATCCCCTCTGCACCTACGAGGGCGACAACAATGTCCTGGGCCAACAGGCCTCCAACTGGCTGCTCCGCCAGTGGAGCTCCAAGGAGCTGGAGACACCCATTGGCAGTGTAAAGTTTCTGGAGCGACGTGGCGAACTCCTGGCCCTTAAATACGCCTCCTTGGCCCAGAAGACGCCCATCTCCAGTTGGGAGTGTAGGTTTTTGTGGAGTAGATGTATATTTGAGAACTAATATCCTTTTCTTTCTTTCAGTCTCCCTCAGGTGCTACGAGTGGCTCCTCTGCCACCTGATGGCCCACACCACGGCCCACATCGAGGCCCAATTGGCTGCCGGAGCCAGTAAGTTTGACGCCCGGAACAACTCGCAGGTGGCCGGAGCCCGGGAACTGTCCCTGGCCTATGCCGAGTACTACGCCCTAAGCCGCTACGTCGACCATGTCCGGAAACTGCAAGTGGAGGACAGTTACGCCTCGGTGCTCCGCCTCCTCTTCGATGTCTATGCCATGTGGCTGTTGGAGAAGCACATGACCACCTTCTATGTGGGAGGATTCGCCACGGGCCAGGACTTTGCGGCGGCAGTGCGACAGCTCCTGCTGGACAGTTGCCTGAAGCTGAAGGACGTGGCCGTGAGCATTGCGGATGCCATCGCCCCACCCGACTTTGCCCTCAACTCGGTGATCGCCCGAGCTGATGGACTACTCTACGAGAATCTGCAGAATGAATTTATGACCAACGAGGGAGCCTTCCAGCGACCCACTTGGTGGCGAGACGTTATCCTACCGCAGGCTCAGTCGAAACTCTGAAGGAGCTACATCACCCGGCCCACCGATATTCCTATATATTATATGTAGCTAGAAAAGTGCCTTGGGCTTTGGAGTAGAGTCCAGTATATAGATGTCCTATAAAGAAAGCAAGTTGTAATCGTTGTTGTTGCCTCATTTGTAACCAGGTATTATGGCCAACTGCATTCGCATCGATCCTAGTAAACGTTTGATATCATAAACTATACATTCGAGTATTTTAAGATCAAATCTGTTATTAGTTTACGGTTTAAAAAGTTTAATAAACATTTAATGATTAAAAACTAATTATTGGTTCTTTTAAAAGCTTGTATTAAGGAGTGAATCATTTATTTTGAACTTTGGAGTTAGTACCTTTGGTACCAACAAGGAACTAAAGTAGTTAAATTATACCGAATAATTGGCATTCGTTGCGTTTCCAATTTCTATGAAAACAGTTGACATAATAACAACAATTATTCATTTAAAAAATATTTTCTACTTGATAAGTTTGTTTCTCTTGGTTATAGATCATTTAAATATTATTTGGAGCGAATCAGATTAAGTATTTTTAAATTATTGTTTTGTGGAGACTTTTTCTAAATGCAACTTATTTTTGAAGGCAATAGACCCTTCTAGAAATTACCATCCTCTAAAATCCTTTAAAACTGAAAACTTTGGATTACTTTTTAGGGTATATCTTGGCTATTTTGCTACTGACTTTCAAACGGAATATTGTTTTATATACATATGTCAAATCAGGGTCTCCATCCTCCTTTAATCTCTGTCAAAATATGAGGATACGAAATTATGACCAACACTCCTTATTTGAACAAAAGAAAACATTGATGGAAATATGCCACATTGATAATTTTTTAGGTATTTTTGAGGACATATCTCAGTCATTTTTGATCCGATTAAGAAAAAGAGTACAACATATTTTTGAATCAAGGCTTTAATCCTCTATAACCTATATTATAATTTTAGAAATAAAAAGTTTGTAAATTCTTGAAAGAAATCCTGTACCCCTTAAGGAAAAGCGTACACTTTGGTGAACCAGGTTTTTATTAAGAATGATTCCACTTTAAAATCTAGATTGGGATTGGGAAGGTATGCCATTATTGAATTTGATCATTATTGACAGAGCCATGAACAATAATAATTATTATTCGCGGATTTTAAATCTGTGCCAACCAGAAGCAAGTACCTTTTAATTCTTTTTATACAAATTTCTTAAAGTCATGGGAAGTCTGAAATATTCCATTAATTAACAAGGAAACCACATTTTGGGGTATTGTAGTACCAAGAGAAGTGAAAAAATTCGGAAACTCCAAAAGTCAAAGAGCAAAATAAACCCATTTAGAGACGTGGAGAGCTTTCATCAAAATGTTACCTACGAAAAGACAAGAATATACTGTATTTTATTAAAATTAGTCAGCCATCGAGCCTCTCTCCCTCTTACATGGGAGCATCCGACCCCAAGCGAGCGTGTCGAGTGCCGTCATCGCTCCCGGCCAAAAAGCAAAACAAAGGTGCTGCGGCGTTTATAAGAGGATCTGCACTCACCTGATCGAACTCAGAAGTTGTCCAGTCGCCGTCCAACGAAGAAGATCGATCGGAGTGCGCGAGAATAGATCTGAAATCTGAAGATCTGAATCCAAGTTGGAGCTCAAATATTAAATATTAGAAGAACTGGTTAAAAACGCGAAATATAAACAGATCAAGTGAGTCCGTGCTATATCTCAGATCGTCTCAGTTCGCTGGTTCTCAGTCTCTGTCAATATATATACAGAGAATTCTCGATTCCAGAATCAAGAGTCGGCTCTCAATATTTATACGTATATATTTGATAGTTTTGCCAATTTGTGGCGCAGTTTTGGTTCCGTATTTGGCCGTGTATGTGGTGTGGCAGAGTCGGGCCTTATCATAAAATGTGATTATTTTAGTTTTCGGAATGAGAGAGACAATTGGCACTGAAACAATACCATGGCATTGTAAAAAAATAAGCAAAAACAAACCCAACCAGTTAAACGGGAGTGCTCTTCAGTGGAGTTGCTTTGTTTAAAAAATTATTGTTAATTATTAATGTTTCATCTTGAGCCGACCGGTTGTCCAAATCAAAAGTCATCCTCAATTAGAACATCCAGAGTGCCCCTGAGAGTAAAATACAAAAAAATCCCCGTCTTAATAAACTTTTGTAAAAAAATGAGAAACAAAAGCGTAAACAAATTGGAATATAAATGGCGCATCCAAAAATATATGCAGTCAGTCAGTCGTGTGTTGAAGCCAAAAAGGGAAAAAATCAAAATAAAATAATCGACCAAAACATTCAATATCAATTTCTAAACGCTGAACAAATTAGTAGGAACCGGTTTTTTGGAGCCTCCTCCACCCTGGCACAAGCCTAGAAAACAATAATATACAGAGTCATATGGAGATCCATTAATTTACATTTTGGGGATTTCCGATTGGGCCGCACCGCCTGCTCTCTCCAGTTAATTTTTTTTGTCCAGTTCTGGCTGTGATTTCTTTATGCCAATTCATTATTGAAAAGTCGTGTAGTAGCAATTAGTTGGCCCGGGGTTGCACAATTTATGAAAAGGCTTGTAATTGCAAGTTATGAATAAACATCGTGCCGGGCCCAGAGGGCCAACGGGGGAGTGCATGGATGCCAATGACCCGGGAATCGATTAAATATGTACATCCCCCAGTACATCCCCCTGCCTAGATTAAGGGCTTATACAAGCGGATTTGTGGATTCTGCCTCAGGGTCTATACTAAATAGTGACTAATGGATGTTGGTGAGAAAGTCACCACCGGAGAACAATGAGACAACAGAAGCTTGGACTCTAAAGTCTGATCTTGCATAAGCCGGGCCCCTTTAGATATATATTTGGATGAGGCTATCCATTTCCGCTTATTTGATTTGTTGTTTACATTTTTAAAATCTATGATATCTTGATTATGCATCAGTGCCTTGAAACCAGTTATATTTACACCAATTTTTAACCAGTTCTTAATGATTGTTTTATGTTTTCTTTTTATCAGCTCTTAACTCCCAGCGAGTTGAATAAAATGTGGAAGCTTCTTTTGATCTGTGTGGTGATGAGTGCTCTGAATGGCGAATCATCTGGGGGTAAGAGAACCCATCAAACTTTTGGTTTCCTGTTTTTGAATCAATTAACACATTTTTAATAAATTCCTATAGCGAACCGTCCGTCCCGTAGACGTCGTGCTTACGCCGGAGGATATGCAGGTGGCTTTGCTAGCAGCGGCGGTGGAACCGGAGGATACACTGGAACTTACAACAGCGGTGGTGGTGGCGGTGTCCACACCAGCTTCGTGGGAAACGGCGGCGGCGGCGGTGGATACTACGATTACGATGACTTCGATGGCTCGTCGCCCAACTTTGGCATCATCGATCCCTATCTCTTCCACCAGCAGCTGACCAACCACATCCTGGCCCAGAACTACGCCAACCAACAGTGAGCACTGCACCGGCTTTTATCTTTTTGGTTTTAAATGGTAGTTTTTAAGACGGGCTAAGGACTAACGCTTCCCATTCTGTTAAATCTGTTCTTGTAGAGCTATAACTGGTCTGGCCACGGCTGGCAATGCTTATGCATCTGCGGATGCTTCACTGGTTGATGACAATGATCTGTAATTACACTAGGCTTATCCTATCCCTTCTTTATTAGTCCTCGATTTAATAGAATTATATTCTACCTTTGACAGTCGCATCCAGCAGCAAATCGCCGCTCAACAGGCCTACCATGATAATCTAATACGCCAGACAAGCTACAGAGGTGGCTCAGGATATGCTTCTGGATCGGCTTCGGGATCGGCTTCGGGATCTGGTGGATCTTATAACTCGCACCGCTATGCTCCCAGCTATGCTGCTGCCTCGGGCTCCATCGGACCTAATGGATACAGGCAGACGGCTTACATCAATCCTGCAAACCCGGTAAGTTGGATAAGTATAATATTTTAGGACATCCACAGTTGGCTATTATTTATCAAGCTTTGTTTTTCATATAAAAATGGCTTTTATGATTTATATATTAAAATGCTTAATCCTCTCTTTGGTTTTGGATTCAATATGGCTTAAAGAACTTACCTGAAAATTTCTCAGCTTTTAACAAAAAGGTCCATTGGTTCTTATAGTAATACTAATTCTTACAGAAAATATATAAATGAAATAACATATTTTAAAATTTTTCAATGTTTGTTTATTATATTTTTTAAAATTACAAAAGTCCATCAAATTGAAAACCAAAACACTTAATAAGGTATTTGTATTTTTAAGTAAAGCTTATAATTCAAAACTAATTTCCATCTTTATGTACAGGCCTCTCCCAATATTGTGAACCGCTTTGGTGGCGGCAGCGGTGGTGGCTCTTCGTACTCCAGCTCCAGCAGCTCCAGTGGCGGTGGAGGAGGCGGTGGTTACAAGGGCGTCTCGGTGTCATCCTTCAGCCAGAGCAATGGAGATGGAACCAGCCGTCGCGGAGCCCAGACCACCGTGAATGACAATGGAAAGATTACCTCCTATTCGGTCCACTCTTAGGGGAGATCGTCGACCGGAGGCCCTTTCTCCAACCACATTGGGGGGCTTGGCTATTATTCAATACAAAAGCTAATCGATTCCAATTAATTTTTATGAAAATATATATAACTATATGTTTATTTTATTGTATATTCGGGGACTTTCTTATCGGTGGGATTTTCAGAGCGACGCTTTCTTTTATTAGAAAGTTTACTCTCCGAATCAGACACTAAAAATATTCAAATTTTTTGCTCAGATAACCTTGATTTTGTCTCTGTTTAGTGAAGATAATGATGTAGAATATATATTTTTATATTAGAGTATATATTTGGTATATAAATAAAAAATACACGCATACATAACCATTTGCTTTAATCATTAAAATGATAATTTATATTTACGTTAATGTTTCCTTTTTGTTTTTTAATTGGTGGAAGTGCTTATCAAAGGTGACAGGAAATGATCTAACTGATCGGAATTGAGACTTTATAAAACGACCGAATTATCAAAGTCGGTCTTTTTCAGACTTGTTAGAATTATTTGTGTTTTTCACAAAAAAATCATAAAATTACTTGAAAAGCGAATGAAAAATGGGATTTTTGACCTTCTTTTATAAATTTATTTTTGAAAAAAAAAACCAAAAAACATCAAAAAAGATTTACGGCTTTTTTTAATATGGATCTGTTCCTTTTCCTTTAAAACTTAAATTTTAAATAATTCATAAAACGTGATAATAGTAATAATAATAATAAACGCCCAAATAGAACACTAAAAATGCATCCAAAAGTATTTTTTGACTTAATTTTTAAACAAGCTGAAAGTTTCTCATTAAAAAGAGAAGTGTTATCTAATAGATCATAAAAATCAATTCATCATATAACTATTAGAACCTCCATTAAAATTTCAATCTATAAATCGCAATATTGTTTACAAAATAATCATGCCAAGTTTGGCTCGATTACACTTACGATTCTACAAAACTAAAACAAAAATCGAGAAAGGAAACTAACACTTCCGGAAACCGAGTTCGGGCTCACGGTCTTCTATACATTCCTTCACCTTGGTCATCATATTTCTAAGTTCAAAGTGAGCTCATTACACCTATAAATATAGTCGCGAAAATAAGAAAAAATCGAATGAGATTGCTTGTCATTCTACATGGCAACTGTATATATATATTATGGTCGGTAATTCTAGGTTCTTGCGATTAAAAAAATGAAACCGAAATGAATACAAAACAAATTTAATGTATTTTTGTGTGCCGAGAGACAATGTCACAATTATTTTTTCATCATTCCCCGGCTTTCTGCACCATTTACGAGACCCAAATCGAGGTAATATATAGTCTGGATTATCAGTCCGGAGCGTCATCCTCTCTAGGTCAAGAATTAAGAATCAGTTCAAGTATAAGTTATACTACGTGGACCTTATCGAAGCGAACGACTGAGGCTTTAAAGGGGGGTTTCGAACGACTGGAATCATTAGTACTATTTCGATCGCGGGAAGGAAAGGTGTACAAAATCCTCAAAATGAACAAGTTCTTAATTCTGGCCCTGTGTCTGGGTGTGGTCGCTGCAGGTAGTGCAAGATTTTATATTTTAATATTAACATTGTGTCTCGGGTCCTGACGACTGTCGATCTTTCATCCTGGAAGCGGCTTATCGCTATTTGAGATTATAGATCCCATCCGGGCTTTTCCTTGAATGAAATATTTACACAACACCTTGTGTAATTTTTACAAAACGTGGCGCGTGTGGCGATAAGAGACTAATTAATATTTTCACTTACGATTCTAATGCGTTCTATGTTTCTTACACAATAATCATCCAGAATCTAGAACACAAATATTAATGATGTTTCTTTTCTGTATCTTACAGATTTCCAGGCTAGGTAAGTCTAAAAGTATACGCATTATCTTTAAAATATTTTATTTATCTCATATCTCTTTAAAAATAATATTTGTTCAGACAAAAACGCGATGATTTTTATGGCCGGTAAGTGTCTTGTGGCAATGATGAGCAATTTTCTTTTTTGAATTGGCAAAAATAGAAATATTCCCCATTGGCTGACATGGCACTGTACAATTTTTAATAAAAAATTACAAACAAAATTTTAGGACTAAAATATATTTTAAAATTTATATATCAAGAATAATTTTTTGAAACAAGAGTTGAAGAAAAAACATAAGAGATGAAATAATCAGTGATTATAATTATTAATCATGTGGCTCTATTATAATTCGAAGATGGAATCAATTCTTGATATATGATAGAATACTTTTTTTTTTTTGCGTGATAATATAATTAACTTTAATATAATCACTAATCCCATCTTAGCCACAACGCTGCCCACCAGCAGGCGATAGAGCAGGCCCGCAAGAATGCCGGCTATGGATCGAGTGGCTACTACGGTGGATCCGCTGGTCAATATGACTCCTCCGCCGGAAACTTGGGCAACTTGGAGAGCTCCTACGAGTCTGTGGGAGTGACCGAGTCCGCCGCTGGTGCCGGATCCGGTGGCAGCTCTGTGGACTCCATTGGTGGAGCTGCCGGAACTCAGTTCGGCTCTGTGGACACCATTGGTGGTGCTGCCGGAACTCAGTTCGGCAGTGGAAGCTCTTACGGCGCTAATAGCGGTGCTGCCTTCGGTGCCGGCTTTGGTGCCCAGAACGCCGCTTCCTTTGGCTCCCAGAGTGCCGCCAACTTCGGCTCCTCCTTCTCCAGCAACGCCGCCTTCCAGACCAGCCACGCCGCCAACTTCGGTGCCTCCTCCGCCCACCAGGCCGGCAGCAATGTTGAGTTCTCGGACAACTCGAATGCCGGCACTAAGGTAGACTTCGGCGGTGCCAATACCTTGGATGTGGTGAGCGGTGCTGCCCCCGTTTCCAGTGGAAACGTGGAGTATGTCCGCCAGGAGAAGATCGTGTCTGCTCCAGCCCAGCGCATCGTCTACTCTGCCCCCGCCGCCTCTGAGCAGTATGTGCGCCACGAGGAGCGCATTGTGAAGCAGCAGCCCCAGGTGCAAATTGTGCAGCAGCCCGTGGAGACCGCCCACTACTACCAGCGTAAAGTGACCACCACCGCCTCGGCGCCCCAGCTGGTGCAGCCCGCTTCCTCCCGTCTCGTCGCCAACAGCGCCTCCAACTTCGGCAGCAACTCCGCCTTCAGCTCCCAGTTCGGCAGCTCTTTCGGCCAGAACTCCGCTTTCAACACCGGCTTGAGCCAGAATGCCGCTCTGTCCTCCGGATTCGGCCAGAACTCTGCCCTGACCTCCGGATTCGGCCAGAACTCCGCCCTGTCCTCCGGCTTCGGCCAGAACGCCGGACTCACCGCTGGCTTTGGCCAGAACGCCGCTCTGTCTTCGGGCTTTGGCCAGAACTCCGCTTTCTCCGCAGGCTTTGGCCAGAACGTTGGATTGAACTCCGCCTTCAAAAACTCCCAGGTGTCGCAGCTCATTAGCCAGGCCCAGCAGAATGCCCGCCAGCAGGCCGCCTCCGGATCCTACACCAGCGGCTCTGGACTCGCCTCCGCCAACCAGGTGCAGGGCGGTAGTGGCTTCCAGTCCGGCAGTGGTTACCAAACCGGCTTCAACTCTGGCTTCAACTCGGCCAGCTCCTTGAACTCGGCTAGCTCCTTGAACTCGGCCAGCTCCTTGAACTCCGGCAGCAGCTTGGGCGCTCTCGTCACTGGTGATCAGTCCCTTCTTAGCGGATCTCTGCTCGGCTCTGGATCCAATGTTGGACTGGGTCTTAACGCGGGTCTGACCAGCGGCCAGCAGGCTGGCAGCTTTGGCGCCGGATACGGAGCCGGAGCCGGTAATGCCGGCAGCAACTACCAGACCAAGCAGTGGGAGAAGCAGTCCAAGTGGTCCTCCCAGTCTCAGGTGGGTTTCCCAGGCTCTTTCCCATTAAAAGCATATCACTTAATGAAGTGTCCTTCTTTCTTCCAGTTCGATTCTGATGGCAATGTGAAGAACTACAGGGATCTGGCCACCGGAGAGAGCGAGAACGTGAATCTCAATGGCAAGAAGTTCGGCTACAACGCCGCCACCGCCTCTGTCGATGACAACGGCAAGATCGGCACCTACAGTGTTCACTCGTAAATGGTGGACAGTCACTAATCGAAGCTAGAAACCTTTCGTGTTCTTAGGAGGTGGCTTAGTCCACTTTAAATGTTTTTGTAAATTAATGAGAAATAAAAAATTAAATATAAATAATTATAAACAAGAGTTTTAATTGATTAAGTTTTAAACATTTAAATATTCTATTTAATTTTGAACAAAAATTAGTATTCATATATTTTTTATTTTTAACGACGAAATTATAACTACAATAGAATGGTCAACCTCAGGAGAAGGGCCTCTCCAGCTTACCGTCCACCTGGATGACACCTCCAGTAACCACCCCTTTCGACTGAATCCCCACCTCCCTGTGGTTCTTGCTCTCCCGGCGCCGCCTAAAGTCCAACGAGGACATGCAGTAGCAGGGCTTCCAGCTGGGCCGGCGATAGATCTGACTCTGTTCCTGGGGCGACCGCTCCGTGGTCCACACAGGGACGTAGTGAGTCCAGGTCTCACCATTTCGGTAAATACCTCCTGTATCCGAGCTTCCGCCCGTGTATACGTTCTCAGGATAATACTGCGGGTAGTAGCCACCATTGCGATGGGAGCCCTGGTAGCCTCGCTGTTCACCGGAGAAGTTGGGGTTCCACTGGGACTTGGGGTCATAGGGCTTCCGGGACTTGTGCTTGGAGTCACTGCCACCGCGGCCCTTGTAGATGGGGACACTGGCGTCTTCTGTGAAGAATCAATAAGATTTAATTGCCCCGAGTACTGTATCCTTTCTATTTAGTCCTGTGTTGTGTGCCACAGGATGAGCGAGGAAAAGTGAAATTGAATTGAAAATTGACGGAAAGGACACTCACCCTTGTCCCCGTGCTGCTGAGCTGAGCTCGTCTCATTTCCATCCGCCTCGGAGGTTATTTCGAACGTGATGTCCGTGTGGATGCCCACACGCTTCTTGTGCTTTCCCAAATCCGTAATTTCCACACTCTCCTTGGACTCTTTATTTAAATATATATATATATTTTTTTTTTTGCCAAGGGAATTGGATTCGTTAGTTTTCGTGTTTTGCATTTTAAAGGATGGGGGGAATCGGGGGAAATTTAATTACCTTTCGTTTGCTGCTGACCATCGCCAGTATCGACTGTGACTCGTACGCCGTGGATCTTGGGGCGGTTGCCTCCGCTGCCAGAGCCACTCCCTCCGCCGCCTCCAGAGCTACCTGTTCCGCCCAGGTTGCGGCCCGTGTTCTGGTCGTAGCCCCCTCCGTTCCCCACACCGCCGCCCACCTGCCCCTGCTGGTTCGGCAGTCCTGTCTGATTGTTGCTGCCGTCGCTCTCATCGAAATCCAACTTGGAGGACACTTTATTCGCCTGACCTGGTTGCCATCGGTGGCCCATCATCGTGTTGTTTGTTTTCGGTTTAGCATGGAAATGAGATTTAGCAGAAATTTAATTAAAGTTATGCAAACACCTCCTTCTTCCTCTGTCCC
Source organism: Drosophila bipectinata (assembly GCF_030179905.1). Lineage (NCBI taxonomy): Eukaryota > Metazoa > Arthropoda > Insecta > Diptera > Drosophilidae > Drosophila > Drosophila bipectinata. The sequence continues at coordinate 16,559,537 of NC_091736.1, read as the reverse complement.
CTGCCCAACTGGGTATCTGGCTATCTGGCTATCCGCGAACCTTAATCGGATGAATTGGAGCGTGGTGGGGTGTCCGTCCGGCATACGGGTACAAGTGATGCAATTAGCACACGCTGACTTATTTATGGATATGCACCGCACCGCTCTCCACCCATTCGGATGGCTGAACTAATCTGGAACTTGAGCCACTACAGGGTGGACTTCAGTTTGCACTTGAATATGCACTGTCCGCTGCCGCAATTATGGGATTAGTTCCAAATTACAAGCGGATTTCCCTGGGCGAGTGACACCCACTCGGGGGCTTCGAAGGGGGTTCCATGTAGCTCTATCTTTCATCTTTTAGGCTGAGATTTAAGTGTTTTGCAATTACTGGATGGTTTTCTCAGTTAATTCGTGGCTAAGCCCCTCAGGGATTATTATTCTTTGCTTTAATTAAAATTGAATATGAAACTATAATTCGTTTAGAAACTTTTCTATTATAAACTTGAGTGTTTTGAATCACTTGATTCTCAGGTACAAACTCCCACCGTTCTTATCAGGTTCATTCCATCTTTTAGTAGTTCCCCAACTCCTGGAATTTCCCCCGAAAACTTGTGAACCGAAAACCCTACTCAATAGTATTCCCCCTGACTCATGGAGGAGCTACTGCCCCCCATCGAGGGTGATGATTGATGGTCGACCAATTACTCAGAACAACCTTGGGCAGTGTGATGAGTGAGCAGCAGGCCGAAGAGTAATAGCACGATGTGGGCGGTGAAAGATCTTGTTGACAGCATCTTGCCGCTAAGAACCGAATTAACTGGCCGGGTAATGGGGCTTTTTTCTGAGGAGACCTCTCTGGACAGAACTTCAGCTCGGAGCGTCTCGTGTGCGCACTTGAAAACCGCCGACAAACAACTAAGCGAAGCAAAACAACCAACTTGATTTCGAATATCTACGAGATTCATTAAAATTAACTGGCGAAGCTGGAGAGCAGAAAAAAGTTGCTTTTGTTTCTAAATCTGTTTCTGTTTCAGATTCAGTCACTGTTGCACAGAAAAAAAATATTAAAAAATATAATAATTGATTAATGACATCAATGAAATATTAATTTAGGCAAGGATCTTAAAATATCATCAAGTTAATTAAATGATTTTTAATTAATTTTATTTGTGGATTTTTAATTGGATTTCCCTCAGTGTGCTTCTATTGTTGACGGCTTGTTAGAGCTTGGCGGATAAGATCTTGACTGGCTGTAAGTGAGTTGTTGGCGATGCATTCGCGGGTGGGGCTGCAACTGCATCTGAGCGTTATGCGTAGGTCAGGAGGCCCCCTCAGCGCCCGCTTAGGTTCTGGCCAGTAATTGCCCCTAATCGGTTGGCTAGTATCTGTAGTGATTGTTTCGATGGAGCTTCCTTTGTATCTTGGAGATTCCATTGTATCGAGCGGGTTGTTTTTGTTCTCCATCCATTCGCGGTGTGCTGGGTTTTGGGCTTTTTCATAATGCTCTCATCGTTAATCATTAGATGCTCTATGGCTATCTGGCAATTATATTCTGCGGCAATTTTGACAGCAGCCGGACGATTATCGTCATTAGCCCCCCCTTGGAATAACAAATGCGAAGTTCAGCGCGTCTCAAGTTCAAGTTGGCTAACAAACTAAATTGCGTTCTATTCGAAGGTTGAGGGGCTGTGGGTTTCTTGGATCCGCATTTTTCGGGCTGCATCCCAGTGGATGGATAGTTTTCTTTATTTTCCGGGTGGTGGTGCACTAATGAAGCATTCTCCCATTTGTCAAGCAACGCCCCTGAATCAACCACTTCCTCGAGAAGATGGGAAATTGCATTAGATTGGTCCAGCATCTAGATCTCCCCAATAACCGCACATGTTGGAATAATAATGTCGGGCCAAACAAATGTATGAGCCATAAATCCCAACCACCCCCCCATCACTGTCAGGAAGCGGCAGGATTGGGGAGTGGTCCTTGGGCAATTAATTAGCAATTGCATTTGGCGCTGTCATTACGTGTGATAATTAAAAGGGCTCCCTGGGCTGCCCGATGCCAAGTTATTTTTGCCAAACGAAAGCTAAAGAAATCCCCGGGAATGTACAACCATAAATTGTGTGGCCTTTGGGCCAGGCTACCAGATTCTGGCCCGACTGCAAATGCACTTTAATCTCGAATTTATCAAGCGTAATAGTTTTGCCCCCCGCCTCGGAAGGCCTTTGTAATCTCAAGGATTAGACGGGCTTGGATGAGGACACGTGGGGAAGTGGCACATACTATATATAAAGTAAATATGGGTGGGTTGTTGGACACACATACACAGTGGGTTGGCCCAAACCCATTAAACAGATGGATTTCGTTGTCAACCTTTTTATTGCAAAGGTATATGGAGTGGTTGTAGTTCTTGTGGGGTATATTGTTTTCCTTGAAAGTACAATAGAGTCCATGGAAGGGCCTTTATTTAAGACTATATTAGAGTCCTTAATTTTGGATATTCATATTTGATTATTATTTAAGAACCTTTAGAGAATCTCTTTCTCTTTAATCCTATTTTGTTGAGTAATCCTTGGGTATCCTTCTAGCCTTATTATAACTCTCCTCTTAGTGTCGGATTTAATACACTCTCAGCTGACTCAGCCCTCCATGGGAGGGCCAACAACTCTTGAAACTGATCTCCATTTGGTGTCTGACGTCGACTGGCCGACTGACAGCTTCTTGTTCCTGCTGCCGTGGCCGTTTCTGTTTCTGTTTCTGATTTTGATTCCGATTTTGTTGTGCGTTGTTGTGTGGTGGCCGGCGATTTGCATAAAGTTTTGCATTTGCCTACATCAACTTAATTTTCATTGTCTCTATGCATTTGTGCTGCACTCGGCGATGTCAGCCCGGCCGGCAGAAGTTCAAGTGCGTTTCCAGCGGGTTGCTTGCATAATTCTATGGGCTGTGGCTGTGGCCACTTCAAGACCAGAAAAACTTTGCTGGCCGAGAGGGGAGCACTACTACTACATCCGCTATGGACAAAGCATACTTTCGGGGCGCCTTGGCCAAATGGAAATTGGATTTTTGATATACTCGCTTTGATAATTTCGAGGGATCCGGAAGCCAAGTTGTCTGAGCCTGACTTTGCCACAGATTCTTTGGCCATAAATGTTAATTGCATAGCATATATTCAAATACATTTAATGGAAAACACGTTGAAAGCGGCCCGGACATCTATCCAGCAGATGCAGATACAAAGATACAACAGGCTAGCCAAATAGGCAAATAGACAATTACTATTCCAGCCTGGACTTGGCAAACAATTAAACTGGCAAAATCAAAATCGAAATTTATTAATTTATGTGTCTAGCTGCCACTTGCAGTTTGTACAATATTACTGCCATCCTTATATTCCCCTCTCCGATATTTTGGTCTCCAGAATAAATTGCACAAATTTCTATATCTGTGGGGTGGGGGGGCGGCGTTCTCAAAACTAATGAAATAATGGCCCAGCCGAATTAGATTATGGCCGGAGCATTCCCAAAGGATACCCACAGGACTTTAGACAATAACTGAATTTGCACCCACCCAAGGTACGGACATTTTTTGATTGCATTGTTGCCTTTTGCCGTTTTCTGTTTGATTTGCAACCACTCGAGCCTCGAGTCTCGAGGCCACCACCCCCAGAATCGCACCCACCCGGCGGTGGGCAATCCGACACCTTGGAGAGCCACACCCCGCCCGTCCACATCCGACCCTCATTGACTATTCACACTCATGTTCCTCTCTAACGCTCCGTATAATAATAATAATTTTTTTTTCTTCTTTTCTGGCTGTATATGAAATTTTTATTATTTGCTCGTTTACGGCTTTAGGTTCTTTCTTCTGTCTGCTTGGGGGTTTATCGTTTTCGTGTAGTGCGAAATTATCACAAAACGCATTGAATTTGCTTTTATTGTTGTCGAGCTCCGGTCCTGCTCTCCAGCCCCATCCCCCTCGGAGTGGAAATCGTTTTTTCCACCCCCTCATCAGCATCCAGCATCCAGCCAGCCCCCTCCCTGGGCGGTGGCAGTGCATCGGAAGCGGTTTGAAATCAGGCTGTCTTGTCGTCTTATCGTCCTGGCTGCCTTTGTTGTGTCGCCGCCACCGCTGCTCCCGTTCGGTGGTGCTGCCACTGCTTTTGCGGCGGTGGTGCTATGTCGCTCAATGGCAAGCAAGCACTGTGGTTTAAGGATTATTTAAATAGTAGAAAATAAAATGGGTGAAATAAATGGGTTTAAGACATCCAAATAACTATCTCAATAAGTTATGTTTTATGGGTTTGCAGGAGAAGAATTTTTTATATAAAATATCTAAATAAATTACCTTTCTAATAGAAAAAAACTAAATCTTCTAAGAGCTCACCATTTTTTAAAATTATTTTTAAATAACTATACGTATTTTTAATAATAATATTTAAAAAAATTATTCTTGGTATCAACTTATACACTGCGCGTCTCCAGATTAGTGCCTTCCTTCGTATTCGCATTTGGAATGAAATATTTTCAAAACCATTAAAGATAGAACTGTATAATTTTTTTCCGACTTAATTTGGTTAATTCTCCAAATATATAACACATAAAAGAATCCAGTTGGATATATAGTAGGATTTTTATAGGTTTTTATAAAATTTAACATTAGTAGAAGATTCATTTGTATGCAAAAACTACCAAATCTTCTCTTACAATATCTTCTATAATAGAAGATTAGAAGTGAAGATTAGAAATACCGTAGAAGATTATATCTTCTATTATTATAGTGTCTCTTCTTTTAAAAAAGAACTCATTCTATGATTCAAGTATTTTCTTTAATTCAAAATGAAAAATTCTACAGAATTTCCTTTTTTTTCTAGTTTGGATTTTTTTTTAGATTTTTCAGAACCCTGAAGTGTAAGCCCCAAACCACTGTGCATGCAAGGAATTTTATGGCCATCTTTCCCCATCACCGTAATCTAGCAGGTTGCTTGAGTGCAAAAAAAGTTGGTTTAAGGCCCTTGAAAATGAAAATGTTCTCCGCCGCTTCGAGGGCTGCTTCTGTGGCTTGTTGACCGCCCATCCTCCCACCCACCGCTCTGCCCTCCGTCCAATGTCTCTGCTAGTGGCACTCCCACTCCCAGGCACTTAGCTGACAATGAGCAGTGACAGGTTCGAGGGTATTGCGGGGTTGGTAAGGTTAAGAGCCGCTTGCGGTCGGGCCACAAAACCCCAGGCCCCGGCCCCCGGACGTCTGCACGTCTGCTGCATCTGTCGCATACCGGAACTAAACGAAAAACGAAAGGAAGAGTGGGTGGCGGGCTGGCCAACCCCCTGGGGAAAATGCATCCGATAATGACGCGTATACGCATTGTCGATTATGATGAGTTTGATAGAGACGCGACCGGGACAACTCCTCGACTTGACACGCTTGATTTAGTGTCCCTCGTGCCGGCAGGTCAATATGCATCTCTCACCCTCATTGCAAACCCACCACTACCTCTGACCTTCATCCTATTTCGATCTCGTTTCCATTTCGCAAATTGCAAATAAGTCAGCACAAAGTGCCCCGACCGTTTCGTGTGACAATTCTCGCAAATTATGTTTTTTTTGTTGTATTTCCCCTCTTAACAGGCGAGGGAATTGCAGCCTAATCCGATTACACTTCCCAACAGAATATGGTAGTGGTTACCTTCGAGGAACCCAATGGGGTTTCTTTAGAAAATTGTTTTGAAAAATCTAGATAAAATACTTTTCTGTAATATTTTTTTTCCGATTATTAGTTAATTAATCTAAAAATCGTTTAAGATAATTCGTTACAGAATCGGAAACAAACTGGCCAAGATATAGACTTCCCATGGGGCCCTATATGCCTTTCTAAGGGTTTCCCTAATTATTGCAAGAGATCTCATCCAAAAAAAATACAATCAGCACAAGAAAATATTACTCCTAGGTTTTAATAGAAAATTTTAAATAATCGACTGAAAAATAATATTTTATATCTTTTAAAAAAAAAATTTCATTAAAGAATTGGATGAAAACTGGCCAAGATATAGACTTAGGAGTGGGCCATAAGTGGGAGTGGTACTTCTCAGGGTTTCCCCAATTTTCGGAAGAGATCCCATCGAGTCGAAAACACCAAAAATGTAGAAGTTCATTTTCTTGCCGCCGATTTTTACCAAACTGTGTTGCACAGTGTTTTCCATGTGCAGCTTGTGCAGTTGGTGTATCTCGTTGCCAGCATATGGTGCACACGGCTGCAGAGGATTCGAGGCCTGCCCTTCCAGCCGGAGCACACACTAGCCCATACCCAAAAACGGATCCGGGACTCGGGACCCGAGACCCGGTCTCACAAACGCCCCATAATTGGATTTCGATGAGTGCAAATTGGTGATAATTTCGATTCGCTTCCGGGCAGCTTCCACAAAACGCACGTGATTCGTGAAAATGCTACCATCTGCGCCCGATCCTAGAGACTCTTTATGTCTGGTCGTGACCGGCTAAATACGGATTGTACGAATGGACAACCGGATTGTCGGACCCAAAGTCCACAACGGGCTCTTTGTGTCTGGCCAAACAACTGGGAGATTCACCAAAAAAAAACCTAAAAATCTAATATACAAGTGGTATTAGGTCTAAAGAGGCTAACTATGAATTTCAAGTACTTAGTAGGCCAGAAATTAGAGTTGCAGAAATACCGATGTTTGGATGTTCAATAATAAAAAACATCGATGTTTTTAAAAATTGAGGTACAAATTTCTTAAATGTTTGAAATACCCATTCATGTTTGTATGAAAAACAAAAATTTAAAACCGTCTTAGAAATGGTCCCATGGAATGGTCAATGGTCGACAGTCAAAAAATGGTGGTTTTTGTTAATAAACATAAGATTATCAACAATAACGGGCTTCAGGCGAGTCCTGCAGCTTTGCTAAAGGTCCTTTCAGACTCGCAGAAACTTCTTTGAAGGGCTTTATAGTGCCCTTGTATTTTACGTACCTCTCCTTAGCTTTTATGTTTGAAAGTGACATTACAAAAACATCGATGTTCAAAGAAAAACATCGATGTTTTTGAAAACTTGAAAATAATCGATGCATCGATGTTTTCATCGACGTTTTTGCACCTCTAACAGAAATCCCAAGAAAACTTTACTAATCTAGTTGGCTTTTTTAATCTTGTCATACATTATCCTAAATAAGGCGAATATTTTCATTCCAGACACCAGTCTGCCGTGTGTAGTCACCAAAGCAACAATATTATTCGGTAAGTATTTATTCTAATAATAGTGAAAATAGTAATAATAGATTTTAAATTAAAATTTTCATCAAATTCTATTAAGATGATGTCCAAGGAGAATCCTTCCAATCCCAAAAACGGGGAGGTTACCGAAGATGCGGATGCTGAACGAATCCTGGACGAAGCACTAATTCGACTGAAAGAACGGAGTCGGGAGTCTCTTAAAGCGCTGAAACACACTCACTCCTCAGTCCTGAAGCAGCAGGACAAAATTCTAATAAAACTTGCAGATGAGGTGCAGGGTGCTTTGGTTACTCCCGCGCCTTTGCGACAGCTTGCCCAGTTTCAGGTCCATCATAATGGCTTAAATCGGTTGAAATGGGACAAGGGCGAAGATCTCGATCGCCTGGAAACGACTCTCGAGAAACTTGAACGTGGAAACGGAAATAATTTGATAGTGGAAAGCTTTCGACAGCATTTTTATTTCCGCCTACGATTGGTGCACATGCATCACTATTATTCATTCCATAACAGGGTATTCCAACAAAAGTTGTTGGATTACGCGAAGCGGATTCGCCAGCCATTGCCCCAAGGTGCTCCGCCAAGAGCCGAGAAGGGAGGATAGATAGCGCAGTTCCCATTCAACATCTTATTTAGAAGATATCCTTTTTGGAAAAATTATCAAAATTCAAAATTTAAAATCAAGAAATCAACAAAAATCTACAAAAACTGATCTACATTTTAAGAATATTCCGATTATTATACGGTAAGTATTCATGGCAGTGTGAAGTAAAAGTATTCCTTGCTTTATTTATGTCTGTTTCAGAAACGATCATGATGGAATTATGCCCAAGGGGTGTTGCGTGTCCAATTTATGCAACTCTCCTGCAATTTCCGGTATATTAAAGCAATTTCCATCCCACTGGCCGCAGCATACACACAGGACATGAGGACATGGGCACGACTTAATGGGGGAAGTCCTGCATATGACTGCTCCCTCTACGCCCGTTTGATGGGTGTGACGAAAAAAGGACTCCAGGGCATTTGGCGCAAACCCCCCAGTAGAAAAATTTTGGTGGCCCACCAAAAATTGGTATCACATTTGGATATGGCAAAGGAGAGTCTAATGGGGGTTTCCGTGACATGGAAATGTAATACTTTATACTTATTATACATATATACTGTGGCCTTATATATTAATAAACTATTTGGAATGAAATCTCATTAAGCTTTCATTTAAATTTCAATCTTTTGAGCCGATTTGGCATCTAAATCAAAGTTTCGACTTCCTGCGGTGAACCCTTTTTACTTTCCCCGAAATGAGTCTCATCCCCCGTCATTAGACTGACAAGGCGAGTGTTTTCAGACGCAATAAAAAACGCTTTTCGAGATCTACGTATAAAATGTCAAAACGATTTACCAGCATTTTGAAGCCAAAGTCGATGCGGGAGCATCCCAATGAAATGAAATGGGAAGTTCGCAGCAAGTAAATGCAATTTAGACGCTCCGGAGGGTCGTCAAGTGACGCTGCACCCAGGGGGACTGTTTGATTTACCGTCAACAGGAGATTGAAAAAAAAATATATACACATTTATAGAAAAATAGAATCAAGCGGGCAAAAAAAAAAAAACCAGGAGCTACCAAAAAGTGAATTAAGAACTTGTGTGCTGGAACGATGCGAGGCCAGTTCAACGAGGGTGATTTCCAATTGGGGTGTGGTATGGTGTGGTGTGGTGCGGCTTCGGGGGGCAAATTGAGTTGCAACACTTGGCAGGTTTTTATCTACGCACCACAATCAACCAGCCAACCCACCAACCGACCAACCCAACAGGCTGGGGGTCTCATACCCTGTCAGCAGGTCAGGACACCATCCCAGAACAGCATACACTTGACAAAGAAATTACACCATTTTGGAACTAAAATATTAAACTTTTATAAGCTCTGGATGAATAGTTTTTACTCTTGCTGATATAGTATAATTTATATCGCTTGATAATTTAGTAAATTCATGAATAGACCCATTATATTATCCCAGTGTACCCGCACTGACCATCCGAGCAACTGTTTCGTGTTGCTGCTCATTGATAACAAGATTTGTTTTTGAAAAATTTTAGATGGTAGCCCTTAATTACTCCGAAAAGCGCAATGAGCAATTTCGAAAGTGAAATTGTTAGCAAACGGCCGTGGCAATGGCAGGGCTCTAAACCACATCCACCCTAAGCAATTTAACTAAATTAAATTTAGAGCGAGCCCATCCTACCGGTCTTAGCCAGAACCAGAACAGCGGCGGACTACGTCTGTTCAAAAGTCAAAAGTGTTTGGCCCGTTCGGCTGATTTAAGCCAGAGATAAGGATGACTGGAAGGGGGCAGACAGTCCTGGCGAGCGGTTACATCCCTCCGCCATGAAGTCGCATCCTTAGACAAATGTTTCCAGCCCAGACACTCGACACTCACCGTACACGGATATTCCATTAAAAGAGCCAAAGCGAATTGAACAATTTTCACTTTATGATTTATTGTAATGAGCTTTTTATTTATGGAACGACTTCTTCTATTGGCCCGCAACAGAAAAAGAAGTAACATTAAAATATAAATTGCAGTGTCTGCGCTTGTTGTTTGGTTCTTTCCCGAGTGTTTTTTGTGTTTTCGAAAATTAAAAATTAATTAGGCATTTATCACTTGACTGTCTAACAGATGGCGGCTTTTCCCCTCGGCACGAGTGCGGGTAAGTGCAGCCGAACATGAATATTCTTTCAGGATAACAATCCTGCCGAGGCCCAATTGAAGTAAAATTATTCAAGTAAAAAATAGAGTAGCAGGATATGACAAATATGTAATTAATTAAAAAACTATGATTTATATTTGATAGAATATTTAACAGCTATTTCCAAGTCCTAGTTGATTTATAAATTATAGCATACATTAGGGGATAAACCAAAAACCTCTTTAAATAAATCTGGTGGTATCATAATTCAAAAAAGTAACTATATATTTTACATAAATATAGATTTGTCTATTGTTGCCTAAAATTTGGTCTATTCTGCTCTACTCTAATTTTAAATTTCACTTTCCAATTTAGTTGTTTTTACATTCTGGAGCGAGTATTTAACGAAAATCCAACCAGAATCCAAAGGCAAACTCGCAGGTGAAGTGTTAAGGTGAAGAAACTTCAAGCTTCTCGGGGCTCTGGCGCCTCGCACTTGGGGAAAACGCTGCTCTCGTAGGTGGGCACCATGTACTTGATGTTGATGAAGGCGTTCGGACCACCGCAGTACTCCAGCAGCTTGAGAGTGTCCTCGATGACGTCACCTATACGGCAACTGCGGTCGGGATCAATGCCCTCGCCCAGGTTGACGTTAATGTTCTTGTACAGGTTGCACACGGCGAGCAGTTGCCGGTAGAAGGGGACGAGAGCCTGTCCCACACAGGGGCCTGTGAATATAATTAAATTCAAAAAATATATTAGAGAACTGAAATCTTAATGATGTCAAATGTGTTGCACTCTGATCAAAGCTTATATATTTTTTTTAAATAATTGCAAAATTTGAAACATGATAAGAGAGGTTACTCCGTCATATTTCCAAGAAGCTTCCAAATTATGTTTGTGGCTGGCTATAAAAAGGCACTGTCGAAGAAATGCAGTTCATTCTCCATCATCTGGCAGTGAAACCAAGACACTATGAGAAACATTCTGATCCTTTTTCTTTTCGGGATCACCTGGCAAAATGCCAATTTGTGCCCTCTGGTAAGTTCTTGAAAAACTCCCCAACCTTCAGTCTTATTTTTAAAATTTATTTTAGGAGTATTCTCTTAAAAAGTACACTGAACAAGTCTCAAGTAAATTATACTGGAATAACAAACCTGTCGACGAAATACCCAGTTATACTTATGAACAGATCGGATCAAAGTACTACTACATCAGCGAGGATAAGCTATATTGGGGAAGGGCCCTGATTATGTGCCGACATCGGAATGGAAACCTGGTGAGCATCGGAAGCAAAGAGGAGTGGAACGCCATCACAGAGAAATTAAACACCTCAAGGAACTACTGGGTGGACTATTACAATTTGGACAGTTTGTCAATTTTACAACAATTTACATCTGCGTTGACTGGCAAGGATGCACAGTTCTTGAAGTGGACCAACGAGACCCAAAGCACTTATTACCGAAAAAGATGTGTTGAGTTGCAATCCGAGAAGGATCATCTCATGCACGTTGTAGACTGCTTTCACCAAAAACATTATATCTGTGAAGCCGACGAGGCACAACCTCCAAAAAAGAATTTTTCAACACAATTGGAACGTTCAGAATATAGGCTGAGAAACCTGGAACTGGCTTGGATGATCGAGGAAAGGCATTTCACTATAAACGAATGGTTCAACAGGTACGGAGGTCCTTAGTAAGAAAGCTTTTGTGAAACTGTAACCTTTCTAAAGATGATGAATAAAACAATCCCTGACAACTCACCTAGACGCACCATCAGCTGGATGACTTGAAGGGCAGATATGATGATTCGCTTGTCTCGCGTCTGAAAGGCCCTTTTCAGTGGCAGGATCAGTTTTGGCAGCACTGGCAGTACCTTTTTCGGCGATCTCATGATTAGATCCATGGCCCCGTTGATGGCCAGGAGCCGTGTGTCATAATCCATGTCCGCCAGTCCGTCCACAAAGATGGGCAGATAGTAACAGTAGTCGAGGTCCTCGGGGACACAGTGCCACTTCACAGGCCGCTCCTTGGTGGGGTCCTGTTTGCTGCTCCGTCCGGACATAACGCACGGAATATCGCCCCGGTTGAAGTAGATCTTGAAAACGGTCTCCTTCACAGGTTTCCGCTTGAAGATGTCGATTCTTTGAATAGGCATTTTCCATTAGGACTTCTAAATTTCTGATTTTGTAAACTTACTTGGGAGGTGGCTTAACCACAGTGTTTGGCTGTAGAGCCTGGTATGTAAAAGCTGGTACTTCTCTAGTGGGCTGGAATTTAGATTAAAATTATAATAATGAAGAAGGCTATCGATTTGAAAAGGTTAAAGGCGAGTGTAAGAATTATCAGCCTAAATAAATAATTCCAAGACTTCTCTGAAAACTTACCACCTTGGATCGGAGGTATAGGAACTCCCGACATACTCTTCCGGGTTCATGGAGTCGTGTGGCACGTTCTTTGGTGTTGGAGCACATTTTGTGGTTCAACTGGTAGTATCTCACAAATCGCAACGCACTGATTAGTTAAAGTAAATAAAATAAAAACTAAACTGTATATAAAAGTAATGTGTAGAGCTTTAGATTCAAAGTTTTCAGAGCGAAAAGTCCGTTGAGACTGAAGGTACAGACGTTTTTGTAGAAAATCCAGGCCGATGTGTTTTGAATGGGCTACTGCGTGAAAATGCCAATCCTTTCAGGTTGAATCGCTGAAAGGTTGAAATTTTAGGCACAGACTACTAGGAACTAGAAAAAATAATTTTAATAAATTATGGTTCGAATAAATACCATGTACACGAGCATCTTCTTATCAAGACGTCAACACACTTTCCCCAGAACGCTTTTGGGGGTGCTATCGCCCTCTGAATTTTCACACCTAAGACTGTTCTGCGTCTCTAAAGAGTCATAAAGGGAAAGTGCAAACATTTGCGCACTTTATCATATTTTTCCATTTCCCGCCCGGCCACGACCCCACTTTTCTGGAGCGGTAAATGTTACGGTAAATATTTTGTAACGCCCGCCAATTAAGGCGTCTGCCCGAAACCCCCCAGACCTTCTCCTCCGTTTAAGTAACCCCCCAGTATTAACCTACTTAAAGATGGCGGGAAAAAGGACACCCATCTCTATCACTCTCGCTGTCTCTGGTGGCCTGAATTAATTAAAATCCGACATGCGAATTACTTGACTGTCCTTATCTGACTTCCAAGCTCCTTTCTTGGCTTCTTCCTGCTCCTGTTTTTAATTACCCACGCACAGCTTTTCACTTTCAGCCAACACATCGTTGCACGTCGCGATTTATATCCGTTTTAATAATGTCGGAAGGCCCGAGTCCTGGACTCCGTCGTGGGTGGCCCAACCTGCCATGCCGCCTAACCCATTTAACCCGGCTTAGTCTTGGCTTCTGTCACTCTCTGGCATGTAAATTGAGTTAAAAGCATTAGAGCTTAGAGGGCATAAGAAGGAATGCCAGATAATTGCTAAATATTTTGCATAGAAATTCGGAAAAAAAATGTTTAATCTACTTAGATAAATTATAATAATTAAAGTGTTAATTTTTAAAATTATTATTTGATTATAATGCAATAGGATAAAGTCCTATTAAGTGGTAGTCTAATGGGAAATCAAAACAAAAGAGATCATCTACAGACGTGGTCGACAACCAGCAAATGGAGAATGGACCCCAACAACGCAAATCAGCCGGATCATAATTTATTGGCCCCAGAATGAAAAGCATTGGCCGGCCAGAAGCCCGCACAAAAGGTTTCTGTTTTCGGAGGTGAGCCATCGAGGCGAGGTAAGTCCAGGGATTGGGGTTCGAGTGCGTTTGCCCAGCCTGACACTTTCATTAACAAAAAGTCAGAGCGATGACAACGGGTCTGTCTGCTTGTTTTTGCATTGTTACAAAGTGCAATCGGAGGTGGAGGAGGTGGTGGACACTCGATGGCCATACTGGATATTCTGGTGGTGCTGGTAGCGGTTTGTGGGTGTTGTCCATTCAGCTGACATGGCTGCAGTGCGGCACGTAAATCTAAACAGCCACTGACAGCTTTCAACTGGAACTCACTCCCACCGACGTGCTTTTTATGTGCTGCTGCTCAAAATGGACAGTCCGGGGGCTGGACACCACGTTCTGTCCGGCAGAGCCCATCTTGAATGTCATATAAGCCATATACACATATAAAACATCCATACATATATATATATATCAATATCCTGGCCATATATCAATATGTACGCGCTCACATCCTATATATCTACTTTCGTTGGGTTGTTTGTCTGAAATTGACATCGCTTGTATGCCGATCTGCCCCATCCCGTTCACCGACAACATCGACATACTAGACATGGACAACAGGGTTTTGGTCTTTTGTTTTAGCCAGCTCGGCTCATACTGGCCGGGTCTGGCCGAGATTTTATGTTCGCATACATTTTGAGCGCTTTATTGTTTGTCCAATTTCGTGCAACATCGCCTGGTAGAGTAATCGAGTATCCGTTGTCTATCTCCTCGTGTCAGGAATAGAGAGCTCTGGAGTGGGTTAACCCCTGCCCTGCGATGGCAGTTAGGTGTTAATCTAATAACTGTCAAATGCAGGATGTTGGTACTTTGGATTCAAGGGGAAATGGCTGCTAACTAACTTCTAGTGGCATATTTTAGTAAAATGAGTGATAACCTCTTACTATAATCCCCAACTTTCAGGTTTAAAGACCCATCTGTCTCATTCAAAGTAGAGGTCACTTCTGCTTTACGAGTACACAGAGTTCAAACTTCAATTCCAACTTATAATGGCCTTCATTCTCTGTTTATTTGGTTCAATTGCGCTTCTGGCAGCATAAGAATAATTTCTGCATCGCTAAAATCCCATAAAAATCAACAACTTTGAGACGCAGCACATACGAGGCGGCTAACTGCCTTGCAGGCCCGGTCACAAGACCAGTCGAGCATTAAATGGCCACAACGAAGTGGGGCTGGAGGGGAATAGTTCCAGCACATCCCATCCAGACACATATAAAAGTCTCCCTCTGTAGTCAAACATTTTTATGAGTCGTAAATCGAAGCGATAAAATCAAAAGAAAATGGAGATACAAAAACAAACAAGCCTGAGAACCGAACCGGGAGGCAAGAGGTCAGTCTAGACCGGACTGGGTTAGGCTAGGGTCCCTCGTATCTCTCATAAGTCACACGATAAATTCTGCAACATTGCGCTAATGACACTCGGGTAATTATGCAACAAAAAATTTAAATATATTTTTTAAAAATTCTTTAAACAAAAAAGTGAATCTATACCTTCTTAGACTTAAAATCATAGACTTTCTAATGCCTTCTATGAAATTCGAATGAAAATATAATAAACTTAGATGAAATTTCTTTTAAAAAAAACTTACAAAAATATAATTTTAAATAATTTAAATTATTAATATTTTTTTAAAATAAAGGATATATTTTTCAAGTGCATCCTTTGAGATCAACAGTAGTCATCCAGGCTGCTGCAAATGGCGGAAGTTCATTATTGTCAGTGATTAATGACGAGAAGCGCGGATAGAGGCCAGGACTTGGAGGATGTGGCCGAGGACTCGGCATCCAACTCTCGGAATGGCCACATAAGTTAGCTGCTGTTGTCAGTTGGCCCAAAGCACTTGGTCTGGCCCGGCCGGGGTTGGCTGAAAACGACAAAAATTCGAAAGCCAACATTTGCAGGGCCGACGGCTTGAGCAGATCCTGTGGGTGATCAGGGAATGGACAAGGACGAGCTGTTGACATCCCGGAATGTCACTCCGTCAGTCAGTTAGGAGGAAAATGCATTGCTGCCAGCTGCCAACATGATTAGCGCGTTGATTTGGCAACCGATTGCCGACCGGGCCAACATTTCAGCCATCCTCAACAGACTTTGACTTGCCAACTCCAGGACCAGCCCACTCTACTCCAGAATCCCCCCTTTTTTTTTGCTCCATTCCTGTGCTTTTGGCCCGAAAACTTATGCAGCGTTAAGCGGCATTGACAACGGCACGCACACATCGTTTGACAAAATGGGCTGTGTGGGAGGTGGGATGTAGATGGAGTGGGTAGTAGCTGCCCTTGTGATGGTTCAATGTACGACAAGTGAAATTAATTTCAAACAATGCAGCAAACTCCGAAGACAACAAAACAGGAGAACCTAAAACCCCACGACAGCAGAAGCAAATTAAATAAAAATTCCAACATGAACGCTGCCATTGAGGAAACGGAGAAACGTCACTGAACGAAATAGGGGGATTGTAAAATTCAGGAAATAATGAAAACCCTCTTCCCAGACCCTTTAGATTGTGAAGTTTTTTGTTCAGTGCAACTTCAGCATCCTGTCAAGGACCAGCCATATGACAGACTCAATCTACGTGCCTCGAGTCGATGAATAAGCCAAGCTGAAGGCTGAACAACGAAAAAAAAATCATACCGAGGCAAACCAAACTTGTCGAAAATTATTTCGTTTTAATTATGCCGAAGGGCGTTGTCAAAGGACGTGTCGAAATGTGTCGCCATTTTGCAGGCTCTCTAAATGAAATCACGTCACCAACCAGCTATCCTTCCCTAAAACATATAAAACATTTCTCCACACGACTTCTGAGCACTTCAGGTTGCCTACAACTTTTCCGTTGTCATTATCAATTTGAGTTAATTGCTGCAGCCATCGTGGGCAGAAAGTTGCCATTTTGGTAGTTGCCTTCTCCTCTCGGCAGCCATTTCTGCTGTGCTGTCATCACTTCCGGTCTGGGAATCCCCCCTTTCTCAGCTGGCTGCTGGCGAGACTGCATTGTCTGTGACTGTTTAAAAGCGTTTAGTCGAAATTTATTTGTATTACACGCCAAAAGCTGCACAGACACTCCTATGACTCGCCGTGGAGAAGGTGAGGGAGCCATAAAGTAATGTTGAATTATTAAATTAAGTACTTGTTTGATTATGGTATAAATTCTCTTGTACAGCGGTGACAAGTGTAAGTTTGTTAGTCTAGCTTTTAGACGGTATTACAGGGAATGGGTAATGAAAATGTTTCTAGAATACTTAATAGAAATAGAGTTTCTGGCCATTTTTGTTTAAAAAGTAGAAAGTTCATCAATTTTTAGTTTGGCGAAAAAACATTGCATACTTTGCGTCGCTTTATCTAAATATTGTTTAAGATTTAAACAATATTTACAAAATGCTTAGCTTTATTATTTAATATTATTAAAGTTCTATAAAGCAATAAGCTATTTTGTTATTCAATAATATGACCAAGGTCTTAACATAACTATAAGCAAGCAACAACTTTATATAAATTGGATATAAGTTAAGTAGAATTATAGATCCGTCTTTGAAAATATTCCTTGTTTTAAGCTTTTAGTTAATACAAAGTACCCCAACTAACCCATATGTTTAGTCTTTTATTTATGTTATATTACTGCGAATAAATGGCATTAGACTCTCCAATAAAAGAAAGATATTCTTGCTTATGTAAGCTTTGTAAGCTCATGTCTACTATAAGAAATTTAATCAGTTTATTATTTATATACGTATATGTATGTATTACATATGTAACCATTATTGAGATTGTAGAATGATGAGACATTTGACTTCCCTGGAAACTTTAGATTAGTCGCGATCACTTGCTTACTTCATGTCCAGTTCACAGGCAAATGCAAGTTTTTTGATACAATCGGCAACGCCCATTTCCACCACTTTCTGGGGTGTAACTTCCAAAAACACACAGAAACCATCATCAAATGTCCTGCTTGGGGGATTCTTGGGGGCAAAGTTCTTGAACTTCATGGGATGCGGATCGTCGTGCCAGTAAAAGTCGACCAGGGTGCTGTGGTTCACGTCCCTCCGATCGCTCAGTTGACCCCTATGGCCGCCGCTCCAGAAGGTTTTGTGGGTGTGGATATGGGACTCACCATATTGAAAAAAGTCGACAATCAGTTTCATTTCCTCGGAACTTTGTATAGTTATGAGTCGGGCCTGCTGGTCGATTGTTTCACATCCAAACTTGGCATGCATCCAGCCCATCTGAGAAGAGATTCTTAGTTAGACGAACTTTGGAAGGTATCTTTGGAAGAGCTCCCGATTACCATTACTGGGACGCTGAATTCACGATTCTTGTAGCTCACTTTGTAGTATTCATAGGTAGACTAGAAAATTAAATGTTTCGTAAAGCCCATAACCATAAATATTGATACCCACGGGCTTGTTTGAGGAGAAAAAGTAGCAACGATTCCCAATCTGCACAAACGGCTTGGTACAGCGAGCTGTTAATTTTCATATGAGAATATTATAGACTTTATATCCATATTGAACCTTACGCTGCATCATGTCGCGAAAGATGTATATGTATCCGGCCATCAGGAGCAGGAATCCCGTGAGACCCACAAAGGCTTTTCCAAGGGCAGACATGTTCGTCTGAGTATTACGCCAATGACTGAATCTGAACTAAGCCGTTTGGTAGGTATTTATAGGCCCAGAGCTTGGCTTTTCTTTGAAACTCGGCTGGAAGGTATTGTATTCCCCCAACGGATACAATTACTTTCCTCTTAATGTACTCTACTATAAACTTATCACGAATTTTACTTCTTAAACTTAAGAAAATCTATTTATTATATTTTAAATGAATTATTTTTTTGAAATATAACTTCTTTTAGGTCTTGCGAATCTCTGCTTTCTGTGATGAGCTTTTCCTGATCATCCAGTTTCTCTCTCCTTGGTTTTGTTGTTCCAATGAGATAGCATAAAATAAAAACCCATAACAGCATCAGGGCCATTAACACAATTGTCCTGGTGTTTTCATTCAGGGACATCCAAACTCTCGTCGCTGAGAATTTGTACTCACAGATATAGTAGTCGGCTTGGCCAAGAGATTCCTGCATGTACAACGTGGAGTTGATCAGCTGGAGACTGAGATATGATTTTCTAGTAGGTTTCTGCGTGCCTGGCACCCAGAGGTCAAAGGTCACCGCCTCATCCGATCCATCCCACCAGAAATCGGGGGCAGTTCTAAAGCTGTGACCCGACGTTGCGAAAGTGGTTCCCTCAGAGTATCCTTTCGACAACACATACTTTTCCAGATCCTTCAGCTCCTCGACAGTCTCCACTGATACGAGGTTACTCGTATGCCTCCAGCAGTCCTGCCTGGCGAAGAACCAGTCAAAATAATGCTCATCCTGGGGTTAAGCTTTTTATTTAATTTCAGAATTTATTAGGTGGAATTAATTAACTTTTAACTCACAATGTGCTCACTTTCTATAAAATAGTATCCATTGCCGATTCGATCGAAAACGGAGTCGCAAAAACAGGAAAGTGGTAGAAAAATGAAAAAAATTGACGATTTCATTTTATAAGGTTGTTCTTTCCCGAACAGTCTTACAAAACTGAATCGTTTTTTTTTTTTATAAAACTTGTAGACTGTATGCCTCACCCTTAGCGATAATGCAGAGTAAAGTTGATAATTCTTCTTTGTTTGTGCATTAATAAATTTCAATGGGAAACGGCAATGGGAATTTTAATTTTAGGCATTATATTCATCAAGTACCGTCCGAGTACCGTCTATAAATATTTACTTGGAAAATGTTTATAAAAAAGAAGGAAAATTTTTACTGCAGTTTCGGTATAAATTATTTCCGGTATCAGTTTCTGTATAAAAAAAAACACTTTTCAACCTACTACTTGATAACTATCAATAAAAGTTCCTTTCTATGGCGCCGTATTATCATTTCTTAATTATCTAAGTATCAATATATATAGTATCTTAAAATCCAATTGACGCTCCAAAATTCTATCGCTTATCAAAAAATCTATCGCCTCTTTACTATATTTTCTTTTAAGACATTTATTTTTTTTTTTTTTCCATCCACAATCGCTTATCAAACTAAAATGTACTTACATATGTATGTATATATGTACATATATATGTAACTGATACTGCCATTGTTGATATTGTTCTGGTGTGGTGGTAAGAAACCTGATAACTTTAGATATATTATGTAGGTTTAATATATAGAATATAGTAAAAGGGCGACAGAAATTAATATAAACGATGAACTCAATATATACGAAATAAAAAGCACAGTGCAACAGCGATTTGGAACTTTTGAAGATACCTAGTCGGAATTGTTTATTAGGTTGAATATAACTTCAACAATTTTCATAATTTCATAATGAAATTGATCTTGTTTTATTCAAGATTTATGAGACAAAATTGATATGTGTCAAAATTGATACCGTTTCTTGTAAGTTGTACCGAAAAAATGGCGTCAAAGTCCGAATAACACGAGAAAAATTCAAAAACGTCAGTTTCTTGTGTAAAATTTGTATCCTTTTTGTTTAAATTAATTGAAGATCGATTTTTTTTTCTTCAAAAGCTACAACATTTAAATATTGAAAAACGTTGGAAATTTTAAAATCGGCGTAAAATTATATTGTTTAATTCAATAAACTTATAAGTTATTAGATAGCTTGAACTTTAGATATATTATATTTAAATATGGATTATTTTATTTCATATTTTTTGCTTATTAAATATTATTTAATATATATGTCAGCTCTGTATTATCTTCAAAATTAAAATAATAAAAACTTAGAATTATTCATTTATTTAAAGCTTTTATAACGAGGCTTTCTTTTGGAAATCTAGTCAGTGCATAACTGACCGAGATTCAGTATCGTTAAGCGATTGCTCGCAGATGTCCACAGCCCGGGTGTAGCAGGACTCGCTGCTCATGATCAGTTCCCCCATTTTTAGGGTCAGGATGAGGCAGTTGCGACCCATTTGGGGAGTGGGCTCGTCGGGCGCCCAGTTCGAGTAGTTCATCACCCGCGCCCGTCCAAAGTAATTCCAGTAGAAGCGATTATCCCCGGGCCACCGGTGGCCGGCGCTCCAGAACTGAGATCCGTCCTGGTAGTCCATTTCGTAGAGATACTGGGCCAGGAACCGCATCTCCTCCTCGCTGTCCAGACATACCCGCGAAGTCCGCTTTTCCTGGTAGCAAAAGTTGTGGAATGAAGTGTGCTGTGGGGTTTTTGGGAAATATATATATATTTGACCTTTCTCACGATTATTTCAGTGACTCACCAGCGGCTCTTCATCGGCCACAAAATAGCAATAATTCTCACGGACCCTCTGGTAGGGAATCTTGCATCGCATTCCCAGGACAGGATGTGCCAGGATGAGCAAACATACTGCAAACGCTAGAGAATATAGTAAGAGATCGGAATAATCTTTTTTCCGCGTCTGGCGATTCGACATTGCTGTGTTTTGAAACTGGCTACGGGTCGGGTTGTATTCCGCTTATCGCCATGCTATCGCTGAATGCGGCCTTTGTTTTGGTCTGTTTTTTACTTTTATTTTTTAGCATTCCTCTACATTAATTCACTGATAAGATCCGCTGAACTAGTTCAAGATCAAGTCGAATAAAAGATCTTTATTCAGAAACTTCGAAAACTGGAATATTGAATTGAAAGTATCTTTAATCTTCTTAATTGTTTTCTTTTTTTTATGGTTTTTAGAAAAACCTATATTTGCAGCTAATTATTTTGTTTATATAACGTTTTTTTTTTAGTTTTTAAAAGGACGTCTAAATAGGCAAATAAACTTAGCTTCCACATCGAACCGGCTTGCAACATCTTCCCCATCTTCCCCTTGTGGATCAAAATGAAATTGAATGTAAATGTGAATTTTAGTTTAGTTTTTTTTTAGTTTTAGTTTTTAGACCTAGGATAGATTTGTAATACTGGATTATCATGAAAAATAAATTTTTATTACATTTTATTAAGGTCGTTTTACATTTTGTAACATTATTTTAATTTCCTTGCCGATTCCTTGAATTTCTGGCAACGCTTTGGCCTTGCCACTCACTCAGTCCAAATTTAGACCACTGTTATCGATTTTTAGACCCTAAGAAATGTTTGGACCAAAACTCTGTGTGCTTCTTCTTCCTGGCTCTCTTTAAGTATATACCACTTCTCTTTGAAATTTTCGTGCGCGAGCAAGCAGACGGCCGGAAAAGAATTAAATATATCTATTAAATCTAACTAAAAAAACAATGTATTAAGTGAAAAGTGATTTATTCTAGTTATGCAAACGGTTTAAGATGCTTTTCGCGCAGTTCTGGTGCTAACGTCCTCTCACACGCTCTCTCGCACATTTCCGTTTCCTTTTGTGCTGGTCGTTCGGGCAAGATTGTTTACGAATTGCTGTGTGTGATAAATGTGCGAAAAAATCGCGAAAATTAATCAACTCTAAATGGATCCCGCAACGAAATTCCATCAGACGAAAAGGAAAACATCCTCCCCACCAACAACAGATATGAGCCGGAAAGTGCTGTTGCTAGCGCTGCTGACGCTGGCGTCGCTGCTGCTGAGGTCAGGCAGTGGCGTGGAGGGGCATCTGAATGTTTTTCTGAATCCCGTGGAAGTGATGCGCTTGCTAGGTGAGTCGTGAGTCTACTTGGGTGGGGATGGAGGGAGGGGCTATAGGTCGCGCCCCATTGTTATTGATTTCTCTCTCTCTCTGTCTCTCTCTTACCGGAATAAGAAACAAAAACAAAGTCGAACAATTGTGTCACCAATTATAGCCAAGAGCTTTAACTTTTTCCCAAAAAATAAAAAAAGTTGCCTTATTTTGTTGTTGTTGCTTAATTTAGATCCCCTCCCCCCCACCCCCGTCTCCTGCGCATGCCGCAGGTGTTGTTAAACAGTCGAACAAATAAACAAACACCCGCAACAAAAACGAAAACAAAAACAACAACAACAGTTGGGGAACTAACTTTCGTTTGCTTCGTTAGGAAATTTTACGCTCCAAGAAAGGAGCCAGGAGAGCAAGGAGAGCAGGGGAGAAGAAGAACAAGAAGAGCAAAAAAAAGGAGCAACATTAAATTTATTTCACTGCTGGAGGAATATTTTTGAATATTTCTGAGAATCGGAATGCCAGAGCTCCCCAAAAAGAAGGGGGCTAGAGGGGGCCGGACGGCGGACATGCAAACGAGATGACAACGCAGAGGCGACAACAGAACCAAAAAAAAAACAACAACAACAAAAGGGAAAACGTGACTGCCAAGGAGCCAGCAAGAGGCAGGAGAGAGAAGGAGAGCAGTGGGAGGCAGCCAACAGTGGGTGTGGTGGGGTTTCAAGAGAGTAATATTCTAAGAAAATATAAAAAGATACTATTTAAAAGATACTTTTTTAAGATACTATTTTTTTCAGATACCTATACTTTTTTGCCTTTTAGATCACCTGTGGCACCCACTGTGCAGGCGCTCCTCCCTTTTGGAGGTCTGGGTATTTTTGGCAGTCTGCTGCAAGTCTGCCCACTGTTGCTGTGGCATGCAACACGCTGCTTGTTAAATCGAAGTTTGCTTTTTTTTTTTTTTTTCTAACCATGTGTGTGGGAGTCTGAGGCTGAGGCTGAGGCTGATGGGCGTTGGGCGTTGGGCGGCGATGACGATGCGCATAATTTTGCGTTTGCATTTCGGATTTTTTTTCGAGGGCGTTGCATCAAATATGCAGACTATGCCAGCGACTTGCAGCCTGTGGGTTGTGGATGGCAACTTCTATGGCAACTATAAGGTAATTAAGACAAAGTTGAAAAGTTTCGCAGACTTAACTGCATCCACGGTCGTTAAAGAAAGCTTTGTAGTCCTCACTAGGCGGCTCATAAATCAATTAAGTTGCAGATATAATTTGCATTTGATTTGATTTGTGGGTGTGCGTTAGTTGGATGTGCCGACTTTTAGCCAGTCGGCTTTAATAAATTTCAGTTTCAGATCCCCACAGGGGTCCCCCTTACCGGCTGAAGTGAAGTTCGAGTCGCAAACCCCGCCATCTGACAGCCATATGAAATACGATTCTCAGGAATGGGTGGGGCACTGAGTAACCCACCATTCCCGATCGATCCCAAGCTCCCAAAAAAAAACCCAATCTTTTATGACTTCTTGGTGACACGCGCTCTAAATTTTAAAAAGCCAACAAGTGCATTTATTTTAATTTAATTTTATGTCTTTTGTTCCTCAGATAGTTGGCTATTTGGTACGTTTTATGGCAGCTTATTGACGCACTGGAATGCTTTGGATTTTATTTTCGAGTTCATTAGCCAGTTAGGGCCAAGATGGCACGATTTTCACACTCTGCTGGCCAGGAGACGCCCCCTTTCCGAAATGATCGATCGTTCGGCTTGGGAATGTGTTAGATTTGCCGCCAAGTGGCAATATTTTCATATTTGCATATATTGCCTTTTGTTATTTGAAGTGAGCCGCAGCCAAGAGGCTAAGCGGTATAGAGGCTAATCGGCTTACACGAGTGTATCTCACAGATACACAGACTGGCAGCTAGCCGGCAGCTACTGTGGCTGGTTTTAGCACCTAACTTGTAGCTCACTTGGCTTGTTCTTTGGCTCCTACTTGATGGCTTGTTAGCTGCCTTGGTTGCCTTTTCGAGATCTTGCCGGTTGATAATTGTGGATGCTCCTTCCGAGAAAACCAAGAGCCAAGAGCCCCTCTCTGTTAACGGTTTGGACAGAGCCAGGCTAGGGGCATGATCTATATTTTAATTGGTCCAGCTAGGCTGCTGGACTAGGCCATTAGCTAATGAAGCTGTCCCCTGATCGTGCCACTTTTTGCTGAACGACGTGGCAGCGTTAACAGCTCACCCAACAGATCGTAAAAAAAGCTAGAGAGCCTGGCTATATCCAGATCTTATCTTTAATTAGTGGAGACCTTTATGGTCCATGCATCACACTCTATATTTATTAATTGGCCCATAAGTTTATCTCATAGATACGTATAATATCTTCTTTAAACCGTCAGAAATCGATCTTCATGGGAGGAGGTGGGCTCTGTTTCATGAAATCTATTATCTGGTTAGAGGATGATCTTTATCTGCTCGTACGTGACTTATGAGCCAGCTGGAGGAGAGTTCGTGGTCGGGCATCGAGTTCAATATTTCGATTTTATTTTCAATCTATTTATAATCCGATCTCTGAGGCGAGATCGTGCGGCCCGCAGCGCTATCGGTTTCAGATTAATGGCCACTTGGCGGGTCATAAAGTCACCCGAATGCCGAAAAAGATCTCTCTCTGTGCTAGTCTAGACCCATTTGCATACCTATTTTATGGGCCATTGTAAGCCGCCATAAACTTGGCTAAGCCCAGGCTTAAAGCCATTGCCATTACCAGCCAAACTATTGGCAAAAAAAATGGGAATTTAAATAAATGAAAATCGGATGAAGGTTCCCTCGTCAAAGGCTTACTGGAGGGGACCGGGCCGCAATGGGGGACTGCGGTTATCACTGAGAACTGACAACGCTGATAACCCCGCTGGGCATTGCCACAAGCCAGCACTGGGAGTGGAGTGGGTGGAGTGGGGGGAGTGGGGGGGAGCCTGTCAATAATAAATATCAGCCATTGTTTGCTCGGCTTCTGCAATATACACACATTGGAGCACAATATGCATATAGTATCGCAAAAAAATAAAATAAAAAAAATCATACAGTATATACATTTAACAACAGGCGCTGTTCTTTCAAAGAGCACTGAGAGAAATTACTGTGAGATTCAAATAGTTAAAACCAGGCCAGATCTGCATTGGAGCTGGAAACTGCCACTGAATTTATTTCCATGCCACTGTGACATGTTGGGGGCGTGCCAGCTTTGGGCAACTGCCAAGATGCAGTGCATCTGGTCTTTGTTGTCGCGGCTCCGGCTCTGGTTCGACTCTGTGTGTGTTTATTGAGTTGTTGCCTGTTTATTTGGGTTATGCGCTGTGGGAGTTTTCCGTTGCAGAAAGTTACATGGAAAGTATCGGATAAAGGGTGGGAGGAGGTAGGGTGGCGGCCCAGAGTGGAATGTCGAAGAGAAACAAGCATTTGGCTTGTTTCGTGGAAACCAACTCGGATATTGTGAGTTGGGAGATGCATGTGCCGCTAACACGATTTACTTGACATTGCCACAATGGATAAAATCGTGATGGTATAGAGATACCAATCTCCAGAGATGCTATCTATCTATGTATCTCAGAGATATGTTTTAACACTAATAGCTCGTTATGGGTATTTTTTGAGATATTTTTCGAAGCTCAATTATCTTCACACACACCAGCACTCTTGACCCGCATCATGGATCCTCACCTCTCACCACTCGACTGACAAAAAAATGAATAACGATTAAGGTTAATTACTATTGATTCTGGCCGTTACAATAAGCCGTTTTTGGAAAACGTCAACTCGCCGCATTTGAATGATTAATTTGAGCTCATTTTTGGAGGCTAAAAAGGGAAACCTAAATCCCGGCGTTAACTGTGCCAAATTGCGGCTCGAGTTGGCACTGGTTGTGCCCCAAAGAGATGGCTAATTCGCTTGCTGCCACAAATTTGTTACAATCAAAAGGCGCATCGCCTCGAGGTTGCAAGAAAAAAAAAACAAAAAAAAAAGAATAATATTTTAGGCAAAACAAAAGTAGCATCATTTATCATAACGACGTGAGGCAACTAAGAAACGATTCACACAAAGATACAGATACGGATGCGAATGGTGGCTAGAGGCAGGAGCAGGAGGAGTGGAAGACATGGCTCAAAAACATGTTAAATGTTGACATGTGGGGGGTGGCAGGGTGGCGCCCCAAGCTTGTAAGCGAGATTGTTGTGCGTGATAAGCCGACTCGGTGGTGGGCTGGAGGCGGTTCCTGGCAGGCGCCGATCATTTGTTTTATTTATTTTTCGATTTGGCCGCAAAACTGCACAAAAGACAGGCACACCCCCATCAGCTCCCCAGCTCCCCAGCTCCAAGGAGATGCAGTCAAAGTGACATATTAGCCATTAGATGGGAGGAGGAGGAGGAGGAGACTGGGTCTCAGCCAGAGTTCAATGCGGTTGTGGTGCAGAATCACATCATTTATCATCTATTGCAATTTGGCTTTGGCTGGGGAGGATTGGGCCTTCAAGACGAGATAAGAGACGCACGAGATACGACCCGGCTAGAGGGTTGTCTTGTCCATCTGCCCCACGTACGAGGCGACACTGTTTGCCAAGCTAAATAGCCTGTAGTCCCAGGCTGAGCTTCGGATATTTGTCAACCGAGATAATGGCCATTGGAGCATCATAGGATCGGAGTTGACAGCAAATCGAAGGTGTTGCTGGTCGGCAACTTTTTTATAAATTACCCGTCATTGGGAGTTCATTAATAAACATCAGAGAGCCATCTGCCAGAGCCTACCAATCCTCCTAGGGAGGAGAAACAAAAGTTATGCCCTGACCCCCGAGACTGACCCCCAGCCGATCCCTTTGTGGCGGCTGGGAAATCAGCATAGAAAATCGGCACAGC
Organism: Drosophila bipectinata; assembly: GCF_030179905.1. Classification (NCBI taxonomy): domain Eukaryota; kingdom Metazoa; phylum Arthropoda; class Insecta; order Diptera; family Drosophilidae; genus Drosophila; species Drosophila bipectinata. Next base: position 16,532,325 of record NC_091736.1, on the reverse strand, counting down.
GGAAAGCACTTCACGAACTGCAACGCTAATTACATGAAAATGGAAACCGAACCGAATCCGCAGAGTTTTGTTTTTCGTGTCCGAGTGTCTCCAGTTCGGCAGTTCTATGTATCTCCAGGGCCACCTCCCTCCCAACTCCAACTCCGGAGCGATGTAACAATGGTCACGACTCCAACTCTGAGCAGTAGCAAGCTATTAAAAAAAAGTTGCAAAAACGAAAAAAAACAAACTCGTAGCGACAGCATCATGACTGCACGCTCCGAAAAATTCGACATACGATATGGGGACTCCAGCTCCAGCTCCAGCCTCTACATCTTTCCCATCGCAGGCACGCCCAGTAGAGAAGAGTGAGCTGGAAGGAGTGCTCCATCCAGTTATGAACATGGGGAATAATACATGGAGAACCCAAAGAGGTTAAAAAAGTTCAAGTGGTGTCCCGCGCCGGGCACATGCAAGTGACATTTGCTCGTGACATGCGGTAGACGGCAGCGCATCCACTTCAAGGAGCTCTCTCCCTTAACAATTTCATCCTGAAGCTCGAAACACCGACAGAAACTGAGGAGCTATATCCCGGTTAGATTCTATATCCAGCCACGAGAGAAATGCCTATTTTTTCTCACTATACGGTGTCTGGAAAGCAGCAACTTTCACATGAACTTGTGAACTTAGGGCCACCCCTTAGGGCCTCAGGGGGAGAGGGTCATTGGAGGCTCGAGTCTCAACTGCCGGAGGAGAAATTGCATTACAGGACGCGTTGCATTTGATTAAGACATGGTCTCTATTTTTAAACCAAAGCCAAGAGAGGAATGTCTCGTGGCCACAACATGTTGCACACTGGATACTAGATGGCAAGAGGCTATAGATACTCTGCCTTAAAGTGGGGGGAATGGCGGAAATAGTTTGCAGAACTCTTCCCCAAGTGGAGGACTCGATGGCTGACACAATTTATGTGCCACCCAGTTGAGTCATTCGCCTCCGTCTTCGTCCATGGCTGGTGGCATGTCTGGGGCACTGTCTGGGCCTCCGTCTAGAGGCCTACAAGCTCGCTGATTTTTATTGTTATGGCCAGTTGTCAAAGGAAGTCTTTCAGTACTCGTTGGGGTCTTGGCCTCTCTAATGGAACTAGAAAACGGGGTTAGCCCAGAAGTCTGTGTGTGGTCCAGTTAAGAAGCCAGGAACCATCTACCTGCCTGCCTGCTGCCTCATTATGTCATTAGCATAAGACGTCATAACAAACCAGATGAGTTGGCAATCGGGCCCAGACATCAGGGACTGGGTCTAAGTCTGGGTCTAAGTCTGGAGAAGAATAAATAAAAAAAACACTACCGAAGATCCAAAGATGCTTCATTAACTCGGAATCGGTTCGGGTCGAAACCGCAATCAGAAATGAAGGGAACGAATCTCGGACAGGGCTTATTCTGTTTGTCTTTACCTTGTTCTTGTTTTGCCAGTTCGTTCTCTGTTTTCCAAACAGATACAGATACAGATACAGAAAAAGATACAAATACAGATACAGATACAAGTGCAGATAAACTCGAAAATAGTTTCCAAGGAATCCCCTAAACTCGAGCCCTCGCTCATGTTTATTTTTATAAAAATATTGCCGGCGACCGTCTGTGGATCGGATCGGGTTGAGCAAACAAACCTCAAAATAAATCCACCAGACCGGGAGTACATCCAGAAAGATTTGTTTTATCAACTAGCTCGGGTGAAGGGTGTTTGGAGAAGTACTCTTCCAAGTATCTCCAAGTTCTAATATTTCTATTCCTCTCTCTTGCAGGCGTCTCTGCCGAGGTCTACTATGTCCGGGAGGGTCACATCAACAACTACGCCCTGAACTTCATCGTCCCGGTGCCGGCCAATGTCCGAGACATCAGCTTCACGTGGCAGTCGCTGGCTGGACGGGGCCTGCCCTACAGCATCAATGTGGTCAGCTCCGACCTGGAGGTGCTGCCCCGCCCGGCCATCAATGTGTCGCATAGCGGCGAGATCCCAACCAGCATCCAGACCTGGTCCATCGCCCTCAAGTGCAGCGGCCAGAAGGCGGCCGAGGTGGACGTGACCGTCAGCCTGGAGGTGGTGCTCAACCGATCCCTGAACAATGTCACTCACCTGGTGTTTCGCCGCAAGAAGATCTGCCTGGTGAGCGACGGCGACAGCGACGATGCCTCCGAGGACATGGACGACCCCCAGCTGCTGGAGACCGTGATGATGCCGCCCACTGGGCTGATCACGTTGGTGGTGGGCGTGTCGGTGGCCATGGGATCGGTGTGCCTGCTCCTGATGATAGCCTACTGCGTGCGGGGAGCGGCCAACAAGAGGCAGCACCACCACGGCGGCCAGCCGATGAGGACTTCTAGCTTCCAGAGGCTGAACACCCAACCACCCTGTCAGTCCTCCATGGGCTCGGCTGCCTACATGACGCCCTCGATCATAGCGCCCGTACACGGATCCTCGTTGCCGCGAAAGGTGCCAGTGTCCGTGGAGCAACAGCACCCGGAGGAGCTCCACCGCCGCATCTCGGAGCTGACTGTGGAACGGTGCCGGGTGCGTCTGTCCAGCCTGCTGCAGGAGGGCACCTTCGGGCGCGTATATCGGGGCACCTACAACGACAACCAGGACGTGCTGGTGAAAACGGTGGCCCAACACGCCAGCCAGATGCAGGTGCTCCTGCTGCTCCAGGAGGGAATGCTGCTCTACGGCGCCTCCCATCCCGGCATTCTCTCGGTGCTCGGCGTCTCCATTGAGGATCACACCACTCCGTTCGTCCTGTACCCCGCTCTGAACAACACCCGCAACCTGAAGCTCTTCCTGCTGGACCCCGCCTGCGCCCGCACCGTGACCACCATCCAGATCGTGATGATGGCCTCGCAGCTCTCCATGGCGTTGGACCACCTGCACAGCCACGGAGTGGTCCACAAGGACATAGCCACCAGGAACTGTGTGTAAGTAGTCTTTCGATTTCGAAAGCTAATCATCTTTTCTATTTTTGAATCGATTTGAGTTCCAATTGTTTACATCACCTGGTTTATTGGAATGTCTGGGCTGACCTCAAGAATAACATAAACATTTATTCCAGTATCGACGATCAGCTGCGCGTTAAGCTCTCGGATAGCTCCCTGTCCCGGGACCTCTTTCCCTCGGACTACAACTGCCTGGGGGACAGCGAGAACCGGCCGGTGAAGTGGATGTCGCTGGAGGCACTGCAGCACAAGCAGTTCTCGGAGGCCAGCGACTCGTGGGCCTTCGGTGTGCTGATGTGGGAGCTGTGCACCTCCGCCAAGCAGCCCTACGCCGAGGTGGATCCCTTCGAGATGGAGCACTACCTGAAGGATGGCTACCGTCTGGCCCAGCCCTTCAACTGCCCCGACGAGCTGTAAGTATTGGAAGCCACATGGAGATCTCAATCTTTGTACTAATTTAACGATTTTCCTCATCTTCTCGTTAAAGGTTTACGATCATGGCCTATTGCTGGGCCTTGCTACCTGGCGAGAGGCCGACCTTTGCCCAGCTGCAGTGCTGCCTCTCGGAGTTCTATTCACAAATCACGCGCTATGTCTAGGACATGACGTGGGAGGGAGGGCACAGCTCGTCTAGTTCTACTTTGTTATAACGATATTGCCAAAATCGAATGTTTAGCCCGACACATCACCTGTACATATATAGTTTACATTAATCCTTTAATCCATTAAGTACTTTAACCTTAAGCCCACACTCTCGACTCTTACCGCATAGAACCATAAATAGATGCACAGATTTTCTCACTCCATTGCAACTAGTTGAAAAACCGAAAGCCGAAATCAAATATAGTGATATTTATCAATAGCAGTAGTTATATACACATCTATAATAGAGGTACTCATAAGTTTTAATGAACGTATTTATGGAGCATATGTTGTATGTTTAGCATTTTGGACATTTTACCGTTTATACGAGAGATTAAAACATGATATACAAGTTTATACAAACACACACTTAAATATACATATACATATATATATATATGCCAAAAAACAATTCCAGAAATTACCAATTTGTTTTTATTCGATTTTATGGCTATGGGTTTTATAGCCGATGGGTTTCTGAAGGGTTCTCTTTCCCAGCTCAAGTCACGCCCCAGGCCTCTCCCACTCACTTTTCCGGTGAAAATCGTCCAGGCAAATGAAGGAAATTTACGGCTTTCCTACTTGAGGACACTACCCGAAGAAAAGGGCCTGGCAACAGAGTTACGTTCTGGCACACAAATTAGCCATAAATTTTAATTTTACATGACAATGTTTTGGGTTCGAAGTGCCAAGAGGCAACCCAGAACAGAAAAGTAAAGTACCTAGGCCTACAAACAGGAAGATGGATCAATTTTTTTTTGCTTTTTTGCCTTTTGCTCGGTGGGTGTCCTTGGCAGCATAGATGAGCTGGAAATATATATCCTGGGAAATGTGTATTCCGCAAATAGCATGTGCTACACATGTCCTGTGTCCTTGCTAGAGCCATTGTGTGTGTTTTTCACTGCGTGAGTGGGCTGTATGGGTGTCCCTACACTTTGGAAGCCATTGCCACAGAGACGACATATCGTAAATATTTTGACAGAATCGCCTTTTGCCTTTCGCCTTGGCGTTTTTGTCCATTGTGTTGTGTTGCCAGCAACTCAACTTCCTTTATCCTTAGCACCTGCCACCTGGACCTGGACTTGGAATAGCAACAACAGTATCATCACTAGTTGGCCCGTGGTAATCCTTGTGTTTGTGCGACTTGACCTGCTCCGTTTGCCATGGCATTTCTGGTTATAGCCTTAAGCGGCTTTAAACTTTCTGGCTGTTGCCTGTTGCTGTTGCTAATACAGGCCACTGGGGAACCCCGAAACGCAAACAGTTTGCTCAAGTGCATACTATAGTTTGTTTATAGTTATTAGTTGATAATGTGGCATGTTGGGCACGACAGGTGAAGACGTTCACATCGGAGTCGGGAACCACTTACCTGGTCTATTTTGATGATTTAATTGTGGGCTTACAAGCCAAATACATATTAGATTTCACTTTCCGACAAGATGACACCTTAATTTAAAGCCATTAGTGATTATATCTTTAAAGGATCATTTCCGATTTCTGTCCTGAACTTCCTCCCGATTGTAAACAATCCGCCCAGACGAGAGGCGAAAAATACAGAATACTGTCTTGCATTTCCGGCTTCTGTTGGGGCGCCATCGCCCCGTCTGACAAGCCCCGCCAAGACCAGAGATTTCAGGGAGCGAGGGAGGTACTGACTCCCTACTACTCAGCTCTCCACCTCATCAGTGTACTTTCCGATGTACATTTCCCGGGAAGCAACCGATTCGGCTGTGTGGGGGCACCTCCATTTCCATTTCACATGGCCATGCGATTTCCATGTACATCGATGTCTGCCTCAAGTGGCAGCCGCGCCTCACATTCCCCCCTGGCACCCAGCCCGGGTTAACCGGGAGCCCTGCCACCCGCACTCGCACTAGCTTCCTCGACTGCGCTTCGGTGATAATTTAAAAAGTTTATACGACCGAACTGGCACGGATTGCCGGAGCTGCTGGAGCTGCCACTGGGATGGTTGCCTTGCACCATTCTAATGACAACTTAAATAAACAACAACAATGAAGCAATGCAAGGAGAATTGTTGGAAGAAAAGCCAGCCAAAGTCTCGAACAATAATGGGAAAACCAAGGGGATATAACAGACCTAAAGATACCCTAAGCAAGTTATATTAGTACCCTAAGAATATATAATATTGAGTCCATAAGTCCATCACACCCTCACATTCCTCTCAATTACTGGGTATTAAAAACGATCCGCGAGGAAAATATAAGTTCAAGTTTCTCATCGTCTAGGGCGGGCCATGGCGCGGATATATTTATTTTCTATAAATTATTTTCGATTATCGTTCCCGGGCAGGCCCCCTCCAGCCCCGAGTACTAAATAAATACACTGAGTTGCAATTAAAGCTAAACAAAATGCATAATTTCTGGTCATTTGTCGATAAGCGCCTCCCTCAGAATCGGGGAAACTCAATACCCCCGCTGTTTTTTTTTTTTTTTGTCAAGGAGTTGGGGCGTAAAATTTATGTGGCTCGCTTCCGCTAATGGAATTTTAATGTTTCATTCGAAACAGACGCATAAATTTTGCTCTTGGCCAGAAAACCAATATCGTGGCCGCCCAGTATGAGAAAAGTCTGATTGAGTTTCCAATTTATATTTTACATTTCGATGGCTAACAAGTGAAATGGTTATGAGAGAGAAGAGTTGGCCCATTTAGTCTATTGGCGCCGCTATTCCACGGAATTGGAAAGCGCTCACAAATAAATAAAATAACCGAAACATTTCCGAATTGGTTTTAATTGGAAGACAGCAGGTAACGATGGCTAACAAGGCCCCAAACAATGGCCAAGAGGGAAATAGATGAAAACCCTTTTCAGTTTTTGAATGTAATGTTTTTCAGGTTATTCGCTAAATATTTGTTTGGAAAAATGTGTTATTAATTCTTCAAAAAGTTGAACAATATTTGAAAACTTTTAGATATCCTTTTTTTTTTTGGGTAAATATACCAAAGTGTATACGATTGCACATTTTGTTTGGATAGCAAGGGGGTTTTGGCAACTATTTGGCAGATGGAAAAATGTAAGTCCTAACTGAGTTATTCACGCAAATCCTTTAATGCCATTTATCATACAAGGAGCACAGACACACACCGATACACACACACACATTTCGAATTCATGTAAAGTACAACGCATCCTGGCACTGCCACTGGCACACCGAGCCTGATCCCTGGCAAGCCGGTTGGCTGGCTAGATGGCTGGCTGGATGGCTGGCTGGCAAGAACAACATTAAATTGAAACAAATTGAACATAAAAAGCATTCAAAATAAGGCAAACACCTCGACGATGAGGCACAAGTCGGGGAAGGAGGCAAGGTGCCAGGCTACAGGACCCCGGAGCCAGAATTCAGGACACAGACGAAGACGAGTTGCTGCCAAGGTAAACACACAACGACACCGAAAACTACTAGGAAAAGTTCATTTTTTGTACCTGAGCTACAAGGGCACTGAGAGAAATGGATGTTTAAAAAATTATTTAAATTTTTAATTTAGGTTTCTTAATATTTGAGAGTTATCTAAGCTTTGGGAGGGATCTTATCATAAAGTTTAATATAATTTTATTAAAATTATTTTCATTTCTTCAAGTGCCAAAGGTACACAACACAGCCCTGGGAAGAGCATAGGAAACGGAAGTATTTTCTGTTGATACTGAACTCAATTTAGACGAAATCAAGTCAAACATGGCAGCTACCAGGGAGGACGGTGTGGAAGTGGAAGGCGGCCACAGGAAATGTTGTAGTAAATCATGTGGGAGCCGTGAGGTAAGTGGGAGGATGGGGGCTGTATGCCAAAGAAATGCGAATGCGAATGCGAATACTCAAGACGATGTCCTCCCACACCTAGCCGGTTGAAGTTGACAAAAATACAAGCACCCCGAATAAAAGGAGGATACCGAACTCTGGTCTTGATTGATGTTTGTTCTGTTAGTTGTTGTTTGAGGACGGAGGAGGACGACGAAGTCGGTTCTTAAAGCTCCGACTAAAGATTTCGATTAAAGACGAAAAGCAATTTGGTCACTAATCAATCCTTGTCCAAATATTGTCCTTACATGTCCTCTAATAAGTCCTTGCCAAGTGAAAGTGATGAATAGAAACAGAACCGAACAGAAAACTATAAAAACTTTATTCCCAAACCAGAGATTTCTTTTGTTTATATTTTTAAACCCATTTATAATGAGTCTATGTCCTTTATGGCATATACCTTATCCTGTTAAAGGATATAAAAATAAAACGAAAAAAAGAGGAAGCTAAACCTGTTCCCTGTTGCCATTTCTCTTGTGCCACTCCGAGGCTCGTTTTAATGGCTTAGCTCTCGTTTTTCTCGTTTTTCGAAAGGACTCCGGACTCCGACTCGTTTCCAGCCGGATTTTTTCGGGTTAGAGTTAGAGGCTCTCTCGGCATGTGGTGCCGGGGATCTGGTGTCCTTGCTGTCCGTCCGCACTTTCACTGCCCGCCGCGCTCTATTTACAGTTTTTGGGACATGATGGTGCGGGGGCGGAAACTCTGAGGATTTGCCGGAATTGTGTTTGGTAAACATTTTTCGACTCTCTGTTGTTTTTAATAAGAAAATTGGCCAAAGGCCACACACACACACAGGACACAGCCCAGAGGACAGAGGACTGAGGTCTGAGCACCAAGGGATAGATAGAGGATGCAGGACAGTGAAGGATTTTGTATCCCAGATTGCTTTTAAATTTTGGCTTGAGTTCTGGTTTCTTTTCTGGTTTTATTTTCTTTTCTTTGTCCTGAAAGTGATTTATGTGTTTGTTTTGGGCCGCTCTGTGGGTCAAGCCGTGGATGAGTGGAACCGTTTATAGGAATTAGTCGGGTAGTGGCGGTTCAGCTCGGATCAGACCATTGCCTAAATTGCAACCTATCTACGGATGCTGGCTGAATAAACAAAACCAGAAAAAAATTGGAAAAAAAATTGAGTTGACAATTTCCACCCCGGCCGAAAACAAAAACCCAAACTCTGTCTCAAAAATAGACTTTGATTATAATCTTGAAAGAGAATCCAGACGGACGGAGGGAAAACTAATTCCCTAAACAAATGGAAATATGCATTGAATTTTTTCCATATTAAAATGTAAATAAATATGGAAAATATGGAATACAGAATATATAAAATAAAACAGTCTGGCTGGGAACATCAAAAGCCGTCGAGCGATAAAATCTCAGTAGATATAATCACTGGGGAGCCAGAGTCTGTCTGAAGGGGTTAAGGGAGTCAGTCTCTTTCTTTGGAGCAGGAGGATGGAGTTTATCGGAACCATCAGCAGACATGAGAAAGGGTAGCCCCCACGTTGTAGCCCCGTTTCGATTTAGGGAAGCCCGGGGTTCTGGGCGTAATCAATTAGGCCGCTATCCAAAAAAGGTAAACAGACCCGGCCCAGGCCCGAAAAATCGTTGGCCATAATCAAGTCCGATGATGATGATGATGATGCAGCAGCTCCCGTTGACAGAGATCCCCAAACCAAATCTTCCAGATACGGCTGCCTAGACACAATTCATTTGCCGATAATCTCCGGGGCTGAGCCTCTTTAAGCCAACTGATTAATGTTGATTATTATTATCAGATGCAAGGTCGTAGCGGGGTAACTTTTCATTTGTTTGATTTGATAAATGAATGAGAAAGCGGAGGAACCCCTTAACATTTGATTCCGCAGAAGAGGCTGGATTTCTGCAAAGTACATCCTCTCGAGAACCAAAAATTCTCAATTAATGGATGTTCATTTTCAGGATAAGGGTGACAAAAAGGGTTTTCGAATTTTTAACAAACGAATCGAAAAGAAATGTGCCTGCGACATTGATTAATGGCTATGGGAAAAAATTAAAAACGTGTTTACTTTTTTAATAAAAATTGTAAACATATTTAAATATGAAAAGAAATAAACAAAAGCTCAACTCATAAATACAAACTAGACAGCCAACCATTATTTAATATTCTGTTGAAATAAACCAATTTTCGCCAATCAAATATTTATGAAATGTCTCACATGAAAAAAGGCTTTCTTTTTGATAGGTTGATGTTAGATTAGATTAAACATCTGAATAAAATATAATATTCATAAAGAGAGTGGAGTAATGTGCTTAAAAAACGGAGTAGTTTTTTGCGCCAGCCTAGCGGCAATTACACGGACAATTAAATATTCATTTCTTTAATATACAATGAATTTTGTATGAGTCCTGTGGGCAATGATTGTTTATCGGCACTTAAACAATAAAATAAAAAATAGTTTGTAAATGCAAGGGCAACTCATTTCCACTTGGCTCGTCCCCAAGCAGATAATCTCCGACAATAAAGAATTCTATTTAAATCATAACCAGCTTGCATCCAAAGCACCTTATTTGTCAAGCGAGTGGCTTGAAAACATCTTTGACTTCACATCGCCACGGGATTGGATGGGAGCAGGAGGACTAAGTGGAAAAAAATACTCCAGTGGGTCCTTTATCCTGGCTTAAGCACAAGAACTAACTATGTAGACTCGTATATTTATAGGAAGGTGGGGTACAGAGGGATATGGTGATTTAATTCCTATGGGGATAACCAAGGTTAAACTTTTACTTGAATGACATAAGAACTAGGTGGCTCATTTAACCCATAAAACAGTTACATTTTGTCAACCTTTTTTGCTAGCCTTATGACTATGAATCGCACTGTATCCTAACCAGAATTCTATATACAACTGTCAGCCATCAACGGGGAAAGTGTTGACAAAAGCAGCCGACAACATCAGACGTCAACAGATGCGGTCCACACGACCAGCCAGCCAGCCAGGCAGCCACTTCCTTCTGCCAACCGCCCTCTGGAGCACCACCTCCCTTGTTGCAAGACCCCTACCCACCATACCATTTGCAACACGACAGCAGCAAATCCAAGGTATTTTGCAGCGGAAATAAACCGCGCACATTGCACAAACTTTTGAGTCTTTATGGCAGTGCGGAAAATTGTCTGAGGGGGAATAAAATTTGCCCAAGTTTGCTGAACATATTAAAAAAAACCTGGAAGGATAAAAAGGGAATCGGAGGACCAGCAAGGAAGACAGACTAGTATATAGAAAAGGAACTGTAAAAATTTGCTGCACTGCCAACAGGAAATAAAATATATAAAAACGAACAAAAAATAACTAGCTTTAACAACAAAAAAAATGGAGAAAGATGTTCTGCAGCGAGTAGTCTTCCAGTAGTTTTCCTTTATGGCTTGCAAAGTTTATTTTTTTCTGGCCTCGTCTCCTTAAGTTTCTTTTCCGATGCAGCTGCTTTACAAACGGGGGCGGCCGGGGGGCGTGGCTGTGGCTTATTTAGCATTAGCTTTGGCCAGGCCACCCATTTTGAGAGGCAAGGAAGCACACAAACTGCCAAACATGGTAAACTAATTTCGTATGCAAACTTGGCCCAAAACCGAACCGAGGAGTATAGCGGCGGACGGAGGAGTAAGAGCAACCAGGTCAGGCTGGCAGGACCCGGGGACCACCCCAAAATCCTATTGAAATTTCGAAATTTGCAATCCCAGAAATCACGAGAGCTAACTGAATTTTATGGCAAAATAATCATTGGCACTCGTGCGGCCTATTGATTAGCATTGGCTGGGCGGAAGATTCCTTCGATTCCATGACTCTCTAATGCCCAATCCACATCCATTCCATCGACTCTATCGGCTCCTGAATGGCCTTATGCTAATGCCCATGTTCATGTTGCAGGTGCAACGCGTTGGCATTTGCATGCAAATTACTTGACAATACTCAACACTTGGCTGCGATTCGATTCTGAGTTTGTGCCACAATAGAGTGGGGGCAATCAGGTGGCTTATGGGGCTCATTGACCAGGGGGGTCAAGGTGATTTTGTAGGGCGACATACCTTAGCACTCAAAAAAAACTAGATTTAATAAGGAGATTATATAGCTTTATGAACTGTTTATCCTTTGAATATAATATATCCTATAAAAGAAACCTTAACTACTTTTATAAGAAAGGTCAGCTATGAGAAGGAGTAGATCCTATTTACATATTCCTGAAGATTTCTTCTTGTGTGCCACATACATACGACTCGTTCTGAACTTAAATCAAATCAAAGTCAAGGCGAGCATAAATGTAAATCTTATATTTGGTCATGCAAAAGTTTTATTTTTTTTCTGGATTTTTTTGGGTTTTGAGTTCTGTTGCTGTGCTACCCACGTTGCTGCTTCATTTGCATTGAGAAGAGTCCCACACAGAAAGCGGGAAAATGGGGAAATCTATGTGCGGCAACGCTTCAATTTCGTATTCCTACTGCAAAACGCCTTGCAACTACAGACTCCTGCTCCTTTCCTTCGCCAGCTACCACTCCCACTCCCACCTTCTCTTTTTTAATCAATTTCTGTCAGTTGGCTGTCAGTTTGGGCCAAAAGAAATCCTCTTGGCCAACCCGAACTACATGCATACGAATATAGATGTGGACCTATATGTGTCTATATAGGGTAGTGTAGGCAAAAATTATGCGCATAGATTTTCCAGTTCGTGACACTGTCCGGCCGATGCGAAAGGTTTTCAGATGGACTTGGCTGAACTTGGCGATTTTTAATTATGATAAGTCGCCAGAGACATTTCCGCAGCCGATTAAAATCTAGAGCAAATGGTTGCCAACGACTCTTAAATGCAGGAAAACGATTCCGTTCCGTATTTATCCGGCAACATTGAAAAGCATTGAATGGAGTCTGGATGGGGCGGTGGGTGTGGGGCAGTAGTGGCAACAAATTCGCGTTGATGCCACTGACCCAATGAGTTCGTTTTCAGTTTATTCAACTCAATTTATGCGTTTCAGTTGCATGCACTTGTATGCTGTTGCGAGTTGCAGCATTCAAGAGCCTGGGCCTGCACATTAAATACAGAAGTTTTGAGTAAGGTCTTTTTTTAACATTCTTTAATTTTTGGCAAATATTTAATACAGAATTAATAAAGTAAATTAATATTAATTGTACACCTTAGGTAATTAATCATGAAACTAATCCCCGCTAGATAAAATTTGCTAAAAATTATTTCATTTTTATATTTGCAATGGTAATGAAGGACTAATACTCGTTTAATTATGTTTGTGCCATTATCCTGGATTAGCTGCAGGCTTTTTAATTATCAGAACATTTCAATCAATAAAACTAAAAAATGACTTAAAATTTAAGCCTTAAATCTATTTAAGCTTAAATGATTTATTTATGTTGGGCAGTGTTTCATTTTGAATTATACATATTATGTTGCAACATTTTGTCGGCTGGGTTTTTTAAGTGCTTCCTTTAAAAAGATTATAATCTGGTTGCTTTGTTTTGGGTTTTCGATTTCAGCTCACCTCAGGGCAAGGACCTCACAAGAGGTCAAGTCAGAGGATTGCGTGGCACCAAGAGATCCCCCTTCCTCTCCAAATCCTCCTTGTCAGACTCTAAGCTGCGTGCATGACGCATTACCTCCTTGGCGTTTTGGCCAACGATCTTTCGGGCCTGGGCCTGAGCCCGGGCCTGGGCGGTTGTTGCATCTCATCCGGTCCCTGGGTGTGTCTTTGGGTATTTAGAGGCTGCTTGTTTGCGGCGCGTATCGCGTTACTTATGCAAATAATTTCAGTGGAAATGAGAAGACATGAAATCTTGGAGGACCTCCGCCTCCTCCTTGGGACTCCGAACTTTAGCTTCGACTTCGTCTTAATTTTTCTTTTGAATAATTTTTGTGTCTCTCTCAGTGTGAGTCGCAGACCGTTGTTGTAATTTAATAACCAGGCAAGTCATATTTTTTGTGCCTCCTGCTGCTTAAGGCCAGCGGCATCGAAACGGAGCCCACTCCGGGAGTGGGAGGAGCCGTGGGTTGTCGCCTCTTGTTGCTGTTTCTCTTGCTGCTTTGCTGCTGATGATGCTGATGCTGAAGCTGTATCTGAAGCTGCTGTGGCTTTTAAAGCACTTGTGCAATAAATTAAAAAGGCGATTTCGTGTTGCTGTTGCCTGTCTTGCCGGTAGGATGGCGGTGGGGCAGGCAACAGGCAGCAAGTGGTGGCAGACATGCAGATTTTTGACATACTTGTTTGCATTTTGCTGCCGTGGCTGCTGTTGCAGCTTCCCCCTTTCCAGATGCTTCTGCTGGTGCTGCTGCTGCATCAGCAACAGCAACATGTCGCAGTTGCTCGTCGCCAGCAACCTCAAGCTATAGCGGAACATGGGCAAAAAAATGAAATCAGAGACAACGTTGTAATCGAAGAAGTCGACTTAAAGATACCTTAAATATGTCTGTAGTTTAGATTCATTTTTAAGGAATTAAAGACTTTAATAAATCTATATAAAATATAGGAAAATAATAATAAATTCATAGGATCAGGCATAAAATCTTAACTTTGAAGTCATATATTTTTACCTATTAACCTTAATTTAGCTTACGCTTTTTTTTGTAACATTTTTAACTTTGTTCCTTTTATCTCGAAATTGAAATACTTTCTATTTAGTTTGTTTATAAATATATTAACACAAATGAGTTAAATATACCCTTTAATGACCAACAACGGGACAAGAAAAAAATAATTGTTGTCTGCTGAAATGTGCTCTGTCATTTTTTGGTTGAATTTTTTATATGTACTTAAAAAGCACTAAAAAAATAAAAAGGCAAGTGTTTTAAAAGGTGCTAATAATAGTTATATTATTTGAAATTTATGATATTTAAGAAATTGCATGTTTAACATCTGAGTAGTGCTTTAAAAAATTACTATTTCCTAAATTCTTTAATATTTTTTTAGTGTACGCCCAGTGACATGTCATGCCCCTCGGCAAACAGAGATAAAACTGCAGCCGGAGCTTGGGGCTCATCATCATCGTCATCATGAGAATCATCCTCATCGTCGAGGGCATTGCTGGTGTCTCTGAAAACGAATCTGATTCTGAATCTGGATCTGAATCAGGATCTGAATCTGAAACTGGACAGATGCCCAGGCATCGTTTGTCAGCTTAAATGTGTCCCCAGTTCAGCCCCCTTATCCGCTCCTTTCCAACCCAAGTTTCTCTGGGGAAGATGTTTAGCATACCCGTGGAAAATTGTTTTTCAACTGCAGCGTCAGGATTTATGTCACCACTGGGGGTCGCGGTCCATCTCCACACTCCTTGCGCCCCATTTCCCGCTCCCATTCTGCTGGTTGGCCATTTAGTGGCTGCCAGTCACGCTATGATTTGACCCACTTCTATTGAGACCACATAAGCCGACACGTAATGAGCTCAAGTCTTGGTCAGCATCTGCAGGAGGCACCTGCGTCTTGGAGACTGGAGACTCCATAAAAACTGCAGATCGATATTGCAGTAGTGCACAATTTTTAATGGCCTGGCACACTTTTTTTTAATTTAAATATTTTGATTTATTTTCGAGGTTTTATTTCTTTTAGTGGAGTGCTGGGTACCTGTGCCCGCACCTGTGTAGCTGTCGGTGGCAAAATAGTGGCTCTGCTGTCCTGTCAACCAACAATAAGCTCGGATCCCCCCACCTCATGGCCTCCTCCAACGCCTGCTAAAAACACAAAAGACCCCAACACACAACTTTGGCAGAAGTCACAGCAGGCCGTCGGAATCGGACAAATTGCAGGCCAGCCCCAAGTCTGAAAGGGGAAATGCAAAATTATGACAACTGCATTTGCAGTAAGCCAGCCTCCTGGCAGGGGGCAGCCTTGTCCCTCGGTTCCTGCTTGCCCTGTCTCCTGGTCCAAAGCCCAGTTCCAGTTGCAAGTGTCAAAGTTAACTCGAAATTATTGTTGGCTAAACTTTTGTGGCGCTTAGTCGGTCCCTCTGTCCACCATCCTCCACTGGCCAACTGGGCAACTGGCCACTATTTATTGTCTGTGGTGTTGGGAAATTGCAGAGGCAGTGCCTTGGCTTAATCAACTGCAATTGCCGGCTTCTGCATTCTACGAGCGTTTTGCAATTTTTGCATTTCACCCAGCCCTGTACCCTTCTCCTGCAGTGTTGCATTAAAAAGTTTTGATTGTTGCTGCGGCAGGCACAACTCAAATAGTTATTAGTTTCCCAACTCGATTCATTTCGAGCCCTTGAGTACTCAATTTTCCACTTAACACACCGCTTGACCTCAATTAAACCCTATCTAATCCAATTTCCCCGCTGCGGAGAGACAATCGTTTTGTTTTGACCTAATCACCTTGGCAGCTGAGTGTCCTCGCCCTTTAGTTATTCCGATCCATCTCTCTACCTGAGTGGAAAACAAACCAATTTTCCATTTCCCAGAGCTGACCTTTCATAAAGACAGCGTGACACTTTCGTCGAGCTGACAAGTCCCGACGCCCCTTTTCAAATATTCCATGTATTTTTTTTCTTCTTACTTTTGGCCAGAAATATGGGTTTTGACTGTATCTGGTGTGTGTATATGTGTGTTGAGTATTTTTCAATTTTCGGGCTGTCATCCCGCTGAGAGGCAATCAGTGTCGGGGCCCCGCCTAGGAATACAACAAATTCGGAGCGGACCCGGGGACAACACGGCTTTGCGGTTAGCAGCTGGAGATCGTCGTCAAAGGAATGCATCTTACAGATACACGCACCCATCCACATCTTTCGGATGAATCTCTGACTCTGCCGGGCTTTAAATCTGTGCTCGGCCCAAAAGCGCATTAAACATTAAATGAAATGCAAAAATCTTTCGAGTCAGCACACACGATAAACTCGAATAACTGCCGCATAAAAATGCACAAAGTTGCAAAAACTTTGGACTACACTTGGAGAAATATAATAACTTGGGGGAATAATTATAAATAAATAAGAGAAAATTATGATACAGTTTTTAGGCTTCAAAGTACAAGAACTATTTTTATTTTCATACATTTTATATTTATTTTAAAAGCTTTAAATAATAGAGAATTTTTATAAGCGCACTTACAGGCACAGGACCCCAAATCCAATCCCAGTACCAGGTCCAGGTCCATGTCCAGGTTCAGGTCCAGGTCCTATCCACACATATACATATCGCACTTTGCCTCAGCATCTCCAGGCACAACTCAAACTTTGATAATAATGACGCTGCATAAATTGCATTTTAATGTCAACAAAGAGACAAATATTATAATATCCCCCCCAGAGTCAGGCAGTCACTGAGTGCTTGCCAGACCCCAAAGACCCCCAATTGCAGATCCGCCTTTACACCAAGCTACCACCCACCCCCGCTACAACAACAACAACCATCGACCCGAGCCAGATGTCAAAGTGCGAACGCAAACGTGGAGAATTATTTGCGGCTGGCGAAAGATATTTCCTGTGGCTGGAGCTGTGGCGAAACTTTCATGCCACATGCAACTTGCTGCAATCTAATGGAAATTTATGTTGAAAGCATGCCAGCCTCCATGCCAATGCTACCTTTGACTTCTTCTCCGCCCAGCAGTTGATTGTTGGCCGGCTAGTTGACTGTCCGTTCGGCCACGGACCAATGGCCTTAACAATTTGTAGGCATTTTCATATCGAACTGGACAGAGAGGCATTCCAAGCCACGACACTGGCAAGCCAAAAAAGTTGCCCACAACATAAAACTTCCATTTAAGCTAAGTGTTTTATTTAAGCATTTTAAAAAGGATCATCTCTTATTTACATCATCCCTTTTTTACAAGATTTTCCATGTTTTTGTAGCTCAGTGTAAACTTCAATGCCAACTGAAGTCGACTGACCGGCGGAAGAA
The DNA here is from genome assembly GCF_030179905.1 of Drosophila bipectinata. Lineage (NCBI taxonomy): Eukaryota > Metazoa > Arthropoda > Insecta > Diptera > Drosophilidae > Drosophila > Drosophila bipectinata. The sequence continues at coordinate 16,515,047 of NC_091736.1, read as the reverse complement.
GACAAGGGAAATGTAATTTTGCAATTATTTGCTTGCCATGGCCATAACTCAAAGTAGTTGTCAACAAGGGGGAGTCCGAGGGGTGATGTGATGCTGAGCAGTGTGGGTGCCGTCCTAGCCTCAGCTTTTCCCTTTCTCTCCCCGAGCTTATAGTACTTTGTGGCCTGTGGATTTTTGCGGTCCGCACGTTTCCAATGCCTGACCTTTGACACACATTCACCCCACAGACCCCCTCCTTGCTGGAGCTTGTGCATCGCCCATTTAATTGATAATCACAGGCGAGGGAGAATGAGAGAAATATGCTCCACGTTTAAGCCTTTGGGGCGTTTGCCGTGAAAGTTGGCTGGAGTCGGCTATTACTTGACTATTTTTACTTTTGGAAAGGAGAGCTTTCCTTTCGGGTTAAACAGCATATGGAAGTGCTCTAACTACCTGCGTTCCCTTCATCGCATATCTCCCGGGGCTATCTCATGACCCGTACACGATCAGCCTGCTAAGATAAGGATTATAAATCATTTCCACAATATTTTCCACAAACAAATACACACGCCAGCGACAATAAATAAAATCCAAGAAAAAACTGTCACTTGGCGCCAGTCACCGCTGTTCAGACAATTTTCGTCGAGATTCTCACATTTGGTTGGTTTCCAAAACCGTTTATATGATTAATGTCAGCCCTACGCGTTTATGATAGGCCGAGCAAAGGTAATTTGCATAATTATGCGACTGAACTTTGTCTTCGAGGAAATCAAGTTTGATTTCAGGAATAGGAAAATGCGATAAAAATAATTAAAAAGTTTCATGGGAAAATAATATTTCCGCAGTAAAAAAAGACCATTTATAAAAAAATCTAAATAATATTTTGTTTCTTTTAAGGTATTCCGCTCAAGAATCGGATGACTATTGGCAAAGATATAGCCATCGCAGTGGGTCATATTGAAAAGTCGAATTAATATTTGGCGCTTTTTGTCGGCGCTTGGGTGCCACCTATGAGAATCGAGGACGAGGGCGCTGTTTTTTTAAATTAAATAATAAATTCTGGACTTACCCTGGACTGGTCTTCTCCGGGCGCTGGAAGAAGATGGTGGCCACTGGCCATGCCATGCAGGTTCCGGATCGGGAGGAGCGTCACTGGATCGAATTGTATCCGATGGGATCACGTGGCTGTAGGATGCCCGAGCGCGGGTGCGCCAGTTGCTCCAGTCCGGTTCTTAGAAAGGCCATCCTCCAGGTCTTCATCCTCTAGAAGGATGGTTCCTTTTCGTCCAGATCCAGTGCATCCTTCTCTAGAGGATGATCAGCTCCTCCTGGGTCTGTGGCACTTCCAGGCCAAGCCTCCTTCTCGCCCCTGGGCTGCCGGCTTTTAAAAGCCGGCAAAGTCGAATGGGATGACGTGGCTGTAGGATGCACCCTTTCCAGATCAGGCCTAATCTCCGAGTGCGCCAGTTGGTCCAGTCAGGTTCCTAGAAATGCTATCCTCCAGGTCTTGATCCTCTAGAAGTTTGGTTCCCCTTCCTCCAGATGCAGTGCATCCTTCTCTAGAGGATAATCAGCTCCTCCTGGGCCTGTGGCTCTTCCAGGCCAAGCCTCCTCCTCGCCCCTGGGTCGCCGGCTTTTAAAAGCTCGCCAATTGCCCCAGTCCAGTTCCTGGTAAGGCCATCCTCCAAATTTTGATCCTCTAGAAGTTTGGTCCCTTTTCCTCCAGATCCAGTGCATCCTTCTCTAGAAGATGGGCAGCTACTCCTGGGCCTGTGGCACTTCCAGGCCAAGCCTCCTACTCGCCTCTGGGCCACCGGCTTTGAAAAGCCGGCCAAGTCGAATTAATTCTTGGCGCTTTTTGGCGGCGCTTAGGTGCCACTTATGAGAATCGAGGAGGAGGGCGCTGTTTTTTAAAATTAAATAATAAATTCTGGACTTAGCCTAGACTGGTCTTCTCCGGGCGCTGGAGGAAGATGGTGGCCACTGGCCATGCCATGCAGGTTCCGGATCGGGAGGAGCGTCACTGGGTCGAATTGTATCCGATGGGATCACGTGGCTGTTGGATGCCCGAGCGCGGGTGCGCCAGTTGCTCCAGTCCGGTTCTTAGAAAGGCCATCCTCCAAATTTTGATCCTCTAGAAGTTTGGTCCCTTTTCCTCCAGATCCAGTGCATCCTTCTCTAGAGGATGTTCAGCTCCCCCTTGGCCCTTGGCTCTTCCAGGCCAAGCCTCCTCCTCTTTCCAGGGTCGCATGCTTTGAAAAGCCGGCAAAGTCAAATGGGATGACGTGGCTGTAGGATGCACCCTTTCCAGATCAGGCCTAATCCCCGAGTGCGCCAGTTGGTCCAGTCAGGTTCCTAGAAATGCTATCCTCCAGCTCTTGATCCTCTAGAAGTTTGGTTCCCCTTCCTCCAGATCCTGTGCATCCTTCTCTAGGGGATGCTCAGCTCCTCCTGGGCCTGTGGCTCTTCCAGGCCAAGCCTCCTTCTCGCCCCTGGAACGCCGGCAAAGTCAAATACGATGACGTGGCTGTAGGATGCACCCCTTCCAGATGAGGCCTAATCCCCGAGAGCGCCAGTTGGTCCAGTCCAGTTCCTAGAAATGCTATCCTCCAGGTCTTCATCCTCTAGAAGTTTGGTCCCTTTTCCTCCAGATCCAGTGCATCCTTCTCTAGAGGATGTTCAGCTCCTCCTGGGCCTGTGGCACTTCCAGGCCAAGCCTCCTTCTCGCCCCTGGGCTGCCGGCTTTTAAAAGCTGCCAAAGTCAAATGGGATGACGTGGCTGTAGGATGCACCCCTTCCAGATCAGGCCTAATCCCCGAGAGCGCCAGTTGGTCCAGTCCAGTTCGTAGAAATGCTATACTCCAGGTCTTCATCCTCTAGAAGTTTGGTCCCTTTTCCTCCAGATCCAGTGCATCCTTCTCTAGAGGATGTTCAGCTCCTCCTGGGCCTGTGGCACTTCCAGGCCAAGCCTCCTTCTCGCCCCTGGGCTGCCTGCTTTTAAAAGCTGCCAAAGTCAAATGGGATGACGTGGCTGTAGCATGCACCTCTTTCAGATCAGGCCTAATCCCCGGGTGCGCCAGTTGCTCCAGTCCGGTTCCTAGAAAAGCCATCCTCCAAATTTTGATCCTCTAGAAGTTTGGTCCCTTTTCCTCCAGATCCAGTGCATCCTTCTCTAGAGGATGGTCAGCTCCTCCTGGGCCTGTGGCTCTTCCAGGCCAAGCCTCCTCCTCGCCCCTGGGTCGCCGGCTTTTAAAAACCTTCAAAGTTAAATGCGATGACGTGGCTGTAGGATGCACCCCTTCCAGATCAGGCCTAATCCCCGAGTCCGTCAGTTGGTCCAGTCAGGTTCCTAGAAATGCTATCCTCCAGGTCTTGATCCTCTAGAAGTTTGGTTCCCCTTCCTCCAGATGCAGTGCATCCTTCTCTAGAGGATGGGCAGTTGCTCCTGGGTCTGTGGCACTTCCAGGCCAAGCCTCCTACTCGCCTCTGGGCCACCGGCTTTGAAAAGCCGGCCAAGTCGAATTAATTCTTGGCGCTTTTTGGCGGCGCTTAGGTGCCACTTATGAGAATCGAGGAGGAGGGCGCTGTTTTTTAAAATTAAATAATAAATTCTGGACTTAGCCTAGACTGGTCTTCTCCGGGCGCTGGAGGAAGATGGTGGCCACTGGCCATGCCATGCAGGTTCCGGATCGGGAGGAGCGTCACTGGGTCGAATTGTATCCGATGGGATCACGTGGCTGTAGGATGTCCGAGCGCGGGTGCGCCAGTTGCTCCAGCCCGGTTCTTAGAAAGGCCATCCTCCAGGTCTTCATCCTCTAAAAGTTTGGTTCCTCTTGCTCAAGATCCAGTGCATCCTTCTCTAGAGGATGGTCAGCTCGTCCTGGGCCTGTGGCACTTCCAAGCCAAGCCTCCTCCTCGCCCCTGGGCTGCCGGCTTTTAAAAGCTGCCAAAGTCAAATGGGATGACGTGGCTGTAGGATGCACCCCTTCCAGATCAGGCCTAATCCCCGAGAGCGCCAGTTGGTCCAGTCCAGTTCGTAGAAATGCTATCCTCCAGGCCTTCATCCTCTAGAAGTTTGGTCCCTTTTCCTCCAGATCCAGTGCATCCTTCTCTAGAGGATGGTCAGCTCCTCCTGGGTCTGTGGCACTTCCAGGTAAAGCCGCCTCCTCGACCCTGGGTCGCCGGCTTTGAAAAGCCGGCAAAGTCGAATGGGATGACGTGGCTGTAGCATGCACCCCTTTCAGATCAGGCCTAATCCCCGGGAGCGCCAGTTGCTCTAGTCCGGTTCCTAGAAAAGCCATCCTCCAAATTTTGATCCTCTAGAAGTTTGGTCCCTTTTCCTCCAGATCCAGTGCACCCACTCTAGAGGATGGTCAGCTCCTCCTGGGCCTGTGGCACTTCCAGGCCAAGCCTCCTCCTCGCCCCTGGGTCGCCGGCTTTTAAAAGCCGGCAAAGTCAAATGCGATGACGTGGCTGTAGGATGCACCCCTTCCAGATCAGGCCTAATCCCCGAGTCCGTCAGTTGGTCCAGTCCGGTTCCTAGAAATGCTATCCTCCAGGTCTTGATCCTCTAGAAGTTTGGTTCCTCTTCCTCCAGATCCAGTGCATCCTTCTCTAGAGGATGGTCAGCTCGTCCTGGGCCTGTGGCACTTCCAAGCCAAGCCTCCTCCTCGCCCCTGGGCTGCCGGCTTTTAAAAGCTGCCAAAGTCAAATGGGATGACGTGGCTGTAGGATGCACCCCTTCCAGATCAGGCCTAATCCCCGAGAGCGCCAGTTGGTCCAGTCCAGTTCCTAGAAATGCTATCCTCCAGGTCTTGATCCTCTAGAAGTTTGGTCCCTTTTCCTCCAGATCCAGTGCATACACTCTAGAGGATGGTCAGCTCCTCCTGGGCCTGTGGCTCTTCCAGGCCAAGCCTCCTCCTCGCCCCTGGGTCGCCGGGTTTTAAAAGCCGGCAAAGTCAAATGCGATGACGTGGCTGTAGGATGCACCCCTTCCAGATCAGGCCTAATCCCCGAGTCCGTCAGTTGGTACAGTCCGGTTCCTAGAAATGCTATCCTCCAGGTCTTGATCCTCTAGAAGTTTGGTTCCCCTTCCTCCAGATGCAGTGCATCCTTCTCTAGAGGATGGTCAGCTCGTCCTGGGCCTGTAACACTTCCAAGCCAAGCCTCCTCCTCGCCCCTGGGCTGCCGGCTTTTAAAAGCTGCCAAAGTCAAATGGGATGACGTGGCTGTAGGATGCACCCCTTCCAGATCAGGCCTAATCCCCGAGAGCGCCAGTTGGTCCAGACCAGTTCCTAGAAATGCTATCCTCCAGGTCTTGATCCTCTAGAAGTTTGGTCCCTTTTCCTCCAGATCCAGTGCATCCTTCTCTAGAGGATGGTCAGCTCGTCCTGGGCCTGTGGCACTTCCAAGCCAAGCCTCCTCCTCGCCCCTGGGCTGCCGGCTTTTAAAAGCTGCCAAAGTCAAATGGGATGACGTGGCTGTAGGATGCACCCCTTCCAGATCAGGCCTAATCCCCGAGTCCGTCAGTTGGTACAGTCCGGTTCCTAGAAATGCTATCCTCCGGGTCTTGATCCTCTAGAAGTTTGGTCCCTTTTCCTCCACATCCTGTGCATCCTTCTCTAGAGGATGGTCAGCTCGTCCTGGGCCTGTGGCACTTCCAAGCCAAGCCTCCTCCTCGCCCCTGGGCTGCCGGCTTTTAAAAGCTGCCAAAGTCAAATGGGATGACGTGGCTGTAGGATGCACCCCTTCCAGATCAGGCCTAATCCCCGAGAGCGCCAGTTGGTCCAGTCCAGTTCCTAGAAATGCTATCCTCCAGGTCTTGATCCTCTAGAAGTTTGGTCCCTTTTCCTCCAGATCCAGTGCATCCTTCTCTAGAGGATGGTCAGCTCGTCCTGGGCCTGTGGCACTTCCAAGCCAAGCCTCCTCCTCGCCCCTGGGCTGCCGGCTTTTAAAAGCTGCCAAAGTCAAATGGGATGACGTGGCTGTAGGATGCACCCCTTCCAGATCAGGCCTAATCCCCGAGTCCGTCAGTTGGTACAGTCCGGTTCCTAGAAATGCTATCCTCCAGGTCTTGATCCTCTAGAAGTTTGGTTCCCCTTCCTCCAGATGCAGTGCATCCTTCTCTAGAGGATGGGCAGCTGCTCCTGGGTCTGTGGCACTTCCAGGCCAAGCCTCCTACTCGCCTCTGGGCCACCGGCTTTGAAAAGCCGGCCAAGTCGAATTAATTCTTGGCGCTTTTTGGCGGCGCTTAGGTGCCACTTATGAGAATCGAGGAGGAGGGCGCTGTTTTTTAAAATTAAATAATAAATTCTGGACTTAGCCTAGACTGGTCTTCTCCGGGCGCTGGAGGAAGATGGTGGCCACTGGCCATGCCATGCAGGTTCCGGATCGGGAGGAGCGTCACTGGGTCGAATTGTATCCGATGGGATCACGTGGCTGTAGGATGTCCGAGCGCGGGTGCGCCAGTTGCTCCAGTCCGGTTCTTAGAAAGGCCATCCTCCAGGTCTTCATCCTCTAGAAGGATGGTTCCTTTTCGTCCAGATCCAGTGCATCCTTCTCTAGAGGATGATCAGCTCCTCCTGGGTCTGTGGCACTTCCAGGCCAAGCCTCCTTCTCGCCCCTGGGCTGCCGGCTTTTAAAAGCCGGCAAAGTCGAATGGGATGACGTGGCTGTAGGATGCACCCTTTCCAGATCAGGCCTAATCTCCGGGTGCGCCAGTTGCTCCAGTCCGGTTCTTAGAAAGGCCATCCTCCAGGTCTTCATCCTCTAGAAGTTTGGTTCCTCTTGCTCAAGATCCAGTGCATCCTTCTCTAGAGGATGGTCAGCTCGTCCTGGGCCTGTGGCACTTCCAAGCCAAGCCTCCTCCTCGCCCCTGGGCTGCCGGCTTTTAAAAGCTGCCAAAGTCGAATGGGATGACGTGGCTGTAGGATGCACCCTTTCCAGATCAGGCCTAATCCCCGAGAGCGCCAGTTGGTCCAGTCAGGTTCCTAGAAATGCTATCCTCCAGGTCTTGATCCTCTAGAAGTTTGGTTCCCCTTCCTCCAGATCCAGTGCATCCTTCTCTAGAGGATGGGCAGCTTCTCCTGGGCCTGTGGCACTTCCAGGCCAAGCCGCCTACTCGCCTCTGGGCCACCGGCTTTGAAAAGCCGGCAAAGTCAAATGCGATGACGTGGCTGTAGCATGCACCCCTTTCAGATCAGGCCTAATCCCCGAGAGCGCCAGTTGGTCCAGTCAGGTTCCTAGAAATGCTATCCTCCAGGTCTTGATCCTCTAGAAGTTTGGTTCCCCTTCCTCCAGATGCAGTGCATCCTTCTCTAGAGGATGGGCAGCTTCTCCTGGGCCTGTGGCACTTCCAGGCCAAGCCTCATCCTCGCCTCTGGGCCACCGGCTTTGAAAAGCTGCCAAAGTCAAATGGGATGACGTGGCTGTAGGATGCACCCCTTCCAGATCAGGCCTAATCCCCGAGTCCGTCAGTTGGTACAGTCCGGTTCCTAGAAATGCTATCCTCCAGGTCTTGATCCTCTAGAAGTTTGGTTCCCCTTCCTCCAGATGCAGTGCATCCTTCTCTAGAGGATGGGCAGCTTCTCCTGGGCCTGTGGCACTTCCAGGCCAAGCCTCCTACTCGCCTCTGGGCCACCGGCTTTGAAAAGCCGGCCAAGTCGAATTAATTTTAGGCGCTTTTTGGCGGCGCTTAGGTGCCACTTATGAGAATCGAGGAGGAGGGCGCTGTTTTTTAAAATTAAATAATAAATTCTGGACTTAGCCTAGACTGGTCTTCTCCGGGCGCTGGAGGAAGATGGTGGCCACTGGCCATGCCATGCAGGTTCCGGATCGGGAGGAGCGTCACTGGATCGAATTGTATCCGATGGGATCACGTGGCTGTAGGATGTCCGAGCGCGGGTGCGCCAGTTGCTCCAGTCCGGTTATTAGAAAGGCCATCCTCCAGGTCTTCATCCTCTAGAAGGATGGTTTCTTTTCGTCCAGATCCAGTGCATCCTTCTCTAGAGGATGGTCAGCTCGTCCTGGGCCTGTGGCACTTCCAGGCCAAGCCTCCTCCTCGCCCCTGGGCTGCCGGCTTTAAAAAGCTGCCAAAGTCAAATGGGATGACGTGGCTGTATGATGCACCTCTTTCAGATCAGGCCTAATCCCCGGGAGCGCCAGTTGCTCTAGTCCGGTTCCTAGAAAAGCCATCCTCCAAATCTTGATCCTCTAGAAGTTTGGTCCCTTTTCCTCCAGATCCAGTGCATCCTTCTCTAGAGGATGTTCAGCTCCTCCTGGGCCTGTGGCACTTCCAGGCCAAGCCTCCTTCTCGCCTCGGGCTGCCTGCTTTTAAAAGCTGCCAAAGTCAAATGGGATGACGTGGCTGTAGCATGCACCTCTTTCAGATCAGGCCTAACCCCCGGGTGCGCCAGATGCTCCAGTCCGGTTCCTAGAAAAGCCATCCTCCAAATCTTGATCCTCTAGAAGTTTGGTCCCTTTTCCTCCAGATCCAGTGCATCCACTCTAGAGGATGGTCAGCTCCTCCTGGGCCTGTGGCTCTTCCAGGCCAAGCCTCCTCCTCGCCCCTGGGTCGCCGGCTTTTAAAAGCCGGCAAAGTCAAATGCGATGACGTGGCTGTAGGATGCACCCCTTCCAGATCAGGCCTAATCCCCGAGTGCGCCAGTTGGTCCAGTCAGGTTCCCAGAAATGCTATTCTCCAGGTCTTGATCCTCTAGAAGTTTGGTTCCCCTTCCTCCAGATCCAGTGCATCCTTCTCTAGAGGATGGGCAGCTTCTCCTGGGCCTGTGGCACTTCCAGGCCAAGCCTCCTACTCGCCTCTGGGCCACCGGCTTTGAAAAGCCGGCCAAGTCGAATTAATTTTAGGCGCTTTTTGGCGGCGCTTAGGTGCCACTTATGAGAATCGAGGAGGAGGGCGCTGTTTTTTAAAATTAAATAATAAATTCTGGACTTAGCCTAGACTGGTCTTCTCCGGGCGCTGGAGGAAGATGGTGGCCACTGGCCATGCCATGCAGGTTCCGGATCGGGAGGAGCGTCACTGGGTCGAATTGTATCCGATGGGATCACGTGGCTGTAGGATGTCCGAGCGCGGGTGCGCCAGTTGCTCCAGTCCGGTTCTTAGAAAGGCCATCCTCCAGGTCTTCATCCTCTAGAAGGATGGTTCCTTTTCGTCCAGATCCAGTGCATCCTTCTCTAGAGGATGATCAGCTCCTCCTGGGTCTGTGGCACTTCCAGGCCAAGCCTCCTTCTCGCCCCTGGGCTGCCGGCTTTTAAAAGCCGGCAAAGTCGAATGGGATGACGTGGCTGTAGGATGCACCCTTTCCAGATCAGGCCTAATCCCCGAGTGCGCCAGTTGGTCCAGTCCAGTTCGTAGAAATGCTATCCTCCAGGTCTTGCTCCTCTAGAAGTTTGGTTCCCCTTCCTCCAGATCCAGTGCATCCTTCTCTAGAGGATGGTCAGCTCGTCCTGGGCCTGTGGCACTTCCAGGCCAAGCCTCCTCCTCGCCCCTGGGCTGCCGGCTTTTAAAAGCTGCCAAAGTCAAATGGGATGACGTGGCTGTATGATGCACCCCTTCGAGATCAGGCCTAATCCCCGAGAGCGCCAGTTGCTCCAGTCCGGTTCTTAGAAAGGCCATCCTCCAGGTCTTCATCCTCTAGAAGGATGGTTCCTTTTCGTCCAGATTCAGTGCATCCTTCTCTAGAGGATGATCAGCTCCTCCTGGGTCTGTGGCACTTCTAGGCCAAGCCTCCTTCTCGCCCCTGGGCTGCCGGCTTTTAAAAGCCGGCAAAGTCGAATGGGATGACGTGGCTGTAGGATGCACCCCTTCGAGATCAGGCCTAATCCCCGAGAGCGCCAGTTGGTCCAGTCCAGTTCCTAGAAATGCCATCCTCCAGGTCTTCATCCTCTAGAAGTTTGGTCCCTTTTCCTCCAGATCCAGTGCATCCTTCTCTAGAGGATGGTCAGCTCCTCCTGGGTCTGTGGCACTTCCAGGCCAAGCCTCCTTCTCTCCCCTGGGCTGCCGGCTTTTATAAGCTCGCCAGTTACTCCAGTCCAGTTCCTAGTAAGACCATCCTTCAAATTTTGATCCTCTAGAAGTTTGGTCCCTTTTCCTCCAGATCCAGTGCATCCTTCTCTAGAGAATGTTCAGCTCCCCTTTGGCCCCTGGCTCTTCCAGGCCAAGCCTCCTCCTGGCCCCTGGGTCGCCGGCTTTTAAAAGCTGCCAAAGTCAAATGGGATGACGTGGCTGTAGGATGCACCCCTTTCAGATCAGGCCTAATCCCCGGGTGCGCCAGTTGCTCCAGTCCGGTTCCTAGAAAGGCCATCCTCCAGGTCTTAATCCTCTAGAAGTTTGGTTCCTCTTGCTCCAGATGCAGTGCATCCTTCTCTAGAGGATGGTCAGCTCGTCCTGGGCCTGTGGCACTTCCAGGCCAAGCCTCCTCCTCGCCCCTGGGCTGCCGGCTTTTAAAAGCTGCCAAAGTCAAATGGGATGACGTGGCTGTAGGATGCATCCCTTCGAGATCAGGCCTAATCCCCGAGAGCGCCAGTTGGTCCAGTCCAGTTCCTAGAAATGCCATCCTCCAGGTCTTCATCCTCTAGAAGTTTGGTCCCTTTTCCTCCAGATCCAGTGCATCCTTCTCTAGAGGATGGTCAGCTCCTCCTGGGTCTGTGGCACTTCCAGGCCAAGCCTCCTTCTCGCCCCTGGGCTGCCGGCTTTTAAAAGCTCGCCAGTTACTCCAGTCCAGTTCCTAGTAAGACCAGCCTCCAAATTTTGATCCTCTAGAAGTTTGGTCCCTTTTCCTCTAGATCCAGTGCATCCTTCTCTAGAGGATGTTCAGCTCCCCTTTGGCCCCTGGCTCTTCCAGGCCAAGCCTCCTCCTCGCCCCTGGGCTGACGGCTTTTAAAATCTGCCAAAGTCAAATGGGATGACGTGGCTGTAGGATGCACCTCTTTCAGATCAGGCCTAATCCCCGGGTGCGCCAGTTGCTCCAGTCCGGTTCCTAGAAAAGCCATCCTCCAAATCTTGATCCTCTAAAAGTTTGGTCCCTTTTCCTCCAGATCCAGTGCATCCTTCTCTAGAGGATGGTCAGCTCGTCCTGGGCCTGTGGCACTTCCAGGCCAAGCCTCCTCCTCGCCCCTGGGTCGCCGGCTTTGAAAAGCCGGCAAAGTCAAATGGGATGACGTGGCTGTAGGATGCACCCTTTCCAGATCAGGCCTAATGCCCGAGTGCGCCATTTGGTCCAGTCAGGTTCCTAGAAATGCTATCCTCCAGGTCTTGATCCTCTAGAAGGTTTTTTCCCCTTTTTCCAGATCCAGTGCATCCTTCTCTAGAGGATGAGCAGCTTCTCCAAGCCTCCTACCCGCCCCTGGGCCACCGGCTTCGAAAAGCCGGCCAAGTCGAATTAATTTTTGGCGCTTTTTGGCGGCGCTTAGGTGCCATTTTTGAGACGCGAGGAGGGCGCTGTTTTTTTAAATTAAATAATAAATTGTGGACTTACCCTAGACTGGTCTTCTTCGGGCGCTGGAGGAAGATGGTGGCCACTGGCCACGCCATGCAAGTTCCGGATCGGGAGCCCGGGTGCGCCAGTTGCTCCAGTCCGGTTCTTTAAAAGGCCATCCTCCAGGTCTTCATCCTCTAGAAGGATGGTTCCTTTTCGTCCAGATCCAGTGCATCCTTCTCTAGAGGATGGTCAGCTCCTCCTGGGCCTGTGGCACTTCCAGGCCAAGCCTCCTCCTCGCCCCTGGGTCGCCGGCATTGAAAAGCCGGCAAAGTCAAATGGGATGACGTGGCTGTAGGATACTCCTCTTTAAGATCAGGCCTAAGCCCCGGGTGCGCCAGTTGCTCCAGTCCAGTAACAAAAAATATTTTGTTTCTAGATTTTGATGCAAATTGAAAGGAAATAGGTCCACGAATCTTTTAAGGTATTCCGCTCATGAATCGGATGACTATTGGCAAAGATATAGCCATGGCTGTGGGTCATATTGGGCTACCAAGCATTTTTCCCATTTCGGAAGGGGATCCTCCAGGAAATTTGACAAATTATCTTAGAAATATTTTGTTTCTAGATTTTTATGCAGATTGAAAGGTAATTTTTCCACCAATCGGTCAAGCAATTCCGCAAATACAAATAAAGTAGTTAAGTACGACTTTGAAGCCTGTATTTTCTAGCTTAAAAAAGTGGAACAAGATGGTTGAAAAGCTTCATCAGTGTTCTTAGAGTGTTTTTTACTCGTTTGTTCTTAATTTTCGAATATTGACTGATTTCTTTTGTTTATTTTGTGCCGACACGTGCATCGCAGCGGCGCATGTTGCACCTGACCATAAATCACTGCTTTTCGTCGAAATCCTTATCAGGAGCTGGGGACGCAGGACCTGAAACTGCTCTACAAGCGGTGATAAGGAAAACGCACACAAACCGGTAATCTTTGACCCGAAATCGCCTGCTCTCGTAGGAATTGCTTCATTACCTCACGGATTCCAACACTTCCAGAGAACTTTTGTGAGCCGTTTAGGAGGGAAGGGGGAAAGGTGCTTGGCTGGCTGCCTTTTTAATTGATTGCTCTTGGCCCGGCCCGATGTCTTGCATTATTATCACAACGGGGCAATCTCGCTTTGCAACGACAACAACAAACACGATAAATAACAGCTCGTAGCGGGGTGTGGTGCCGCAGGCAGGCAGTGCGGATGAGGGATATGGAGGGAAGCGGGCTCAGCGGACCCTTTCTAGGGTCTGGTACGTGCTGCCTTGGCTGGCCAAGGTTCGGGCCATAAAGGTTATAATGAACCCTTTCTCTCCGCACCTTGTCTTCCCGGCTCGGCCCAGGGCGCGATAAACATCAAGCATCGTTAGTCTTTCACTCAGTCTTCAGGTCTTCAGGTCTTCAGGTCCAGCATCCAGGTCCGAATCTTCAGCTCCATCTCCATTCCATCTCCATCTCCATCTTGGTTCTTGTTTTGACTGGCCGTTTTGCTCCGCCAGTTGATCTTTGTTCGGTTCGTGTTCTTAACGAGCTTGTTCTTGGGATATCGATTAAGCGATTCTGATCTGGAGGGCCCAGTGATTTTCACTTGGCCAGGAAGCCGGCTATTATGTGTTTTATAACTCGCTCAAAAAGTTTAATCAAATTAATTACACCTTCGCTGATAGCAAGGGATTACGAGGTGTGAGTTGGTCTTAAATGTAAATTAAATAGTTTGTTTGTATTTATTTAGTGAGTGTCTTTCAGGCTTCCAGGCATGCCACATCTGGTTTACAAATTACCAGCCAAGAGAGCAAGATAAAAGTGTCTTCTGTTTGCGGCTTAGTCAGCTGTCAGCACTTGGTAGTTGGGCCGCCAAAACGAGATCAGGCCACACCCCGATTAAGTCGCAGATCCAGATCCACATCCAGGCACTCCGCAAGAACCCAGCACATGTGTCATCATTCCCTTTCGTCAGTGGCATTATTTTGACAGTTCATTTGTCACATTACTTGATTTGACGGTAGGCAGGGTGGGATCTGCAGGCCCGGCATCCCGTCATCCCGGCAGATGTGTGAGAAAAGTCTCCAGTCATCTGGCACTCGGATGAAGCAGGCGTGACCTATGATCACAAAGGAGATCTTAATTGTCGATTAAGTGCAATTGAAGCCTCTACGAGCAGAAATCTGAAACCGAATGCTAAGCAGCTGAAATTTTTTCACAAACATTCTACAAATCATGGACATTCTAAGCGTTCAACAGACAGGCACCTTTAAATGGGAATTTATGGCCAGAACGCTTTGGCTTGGCCGTTCCCTCTCTGCCCGCACTTTCATCATCGGTGACCCATCGGTGTACCCACAGAGGTCTTGTTAGCAAAATCACCTGCAGTGCAGGTCCAAGCGGTCCGAGAGGAATTAATAATTCAGGCCGTAGCCTGGCCGATGGCTTTTTGTTGGTCTGGTTTTCAGAATGGGGTCCGGAGACGGGCCCGGAATTTTTCGGCTACCTGCAGAGAGCAATACGTCCCAGTGCTTTGTGAATGATGCATTCGCGGACTTGGGGCTTTTTGGCTCATTGAATTATAGAGGCGACTCTGTCAAATTTAAAGTAATTGATGGCTATGTGAGGAGCCTAAGAGTTTTGGGCGTAAAGCGGGTAGCGAAAAAATAAACAAACACTTGTGCGTGATTTGGAATTCATTTCAGGAATTTATGCTCCTTAATTTGCTGAATATTTTAATAATTAAGGAAATTCCAGACGGTCTTTGGGGAATAATTAATTGAGAGATGTATCTATATACATATATGATTGTTTTTGAATTAAGCTTTAAAGTCAACGGAAGGAAAGATAACTCTCAACAGGAAGCGAGTTGCGGACAAATTACTTTAAAACGTTTAGAGGAAGTTGACCTCTCGGAAAAGTTAATTATTGGTCTCCGCCCGAAAGCATTCTCACTTAATTGAAACATCAATTTAAACTTGAATCCCGGCAATTTCTTCCAAATAATCCCACTCCAGAGTGCATCCCATTCAAAGTCCATTGTTGGCATTTAAAATCAAAGCAAACTAGTTCGTTTTACGAGCCACAAATAGGCGCAACATTTGGCTTTGATTCGAAGAGCTTCGTCCCCGGGGCGACCATGGAGAATTATGTAAATTTGTGCAGGGCCAGACAATGAGAAAACTGTAAACATGTCGCATAAATTTAATTAATTACGATTTCTTTATCCAATCGACCCAGATTGGACCTCGGTCCGCCCCTTTAGAGACTTGAGGGTAAACGTTTTATGGGCGCACAGCAGCCGCCTACAGATCATCGGAGATTAGGAACTATATAGCCAATGGATATATATTTTTGGAGGTGGGGGAGGAACATGGCCAAGGGCCGAAATCACTTGATCACACAGTCCCGCGTTGTTGTCATCCAATCAAACTGCTTTTCCACAGCCCTGGGTCCATTTCTTATTCAAATTTGATTTAGTTTTTCATTCCAGTTCGAATTCAAGTGGTTTTCCAAGAGGACTGCCGACTGGGGGACCTGGGGACTGACCGCCTTTGGCAGCTCATTAAGAAAGTTGTTCCGCATTCATTTTTTATCGCCGTTGTTTATCGTGCCGCTTGATTATCTGACTGTATTTTCATTTGGAGCTTTCCTCTCTTCATCTTGTCGCGTTTTTTATTGTCAGGCGTTTATTCCACCTAAATGTTTTGATAAGTTTCCCTGAAAAAAGTCGGGCGGGGCCCCATTGGGAAGTTGGACAATTTATGTGGTATCGTTTGTCATTTGGTTTATGGCTTGTTTAGGTGAGATGAGAAGCGATATGGGGGCTTTATAGCCCCTCGGATTACCAAATTTTATGACAGATTCTACAAAGAATCTCTGAGATTATCATAAACTTATTTAAATTTAATTCGAGTCTTATCTGAGATACAAGGAACTTTGAATACCAAATTCAAAGTAAATGACTTTTTAAAATTAAATATTCCCCGCACTTATGTTCATTGAAATCATTTTTAATTCTTTTGAATGTCTTAATACCATTTTTATATTGCCATTTATTTTAATTTTTGTTTCCTTCAAAACTATAAAAAAATCGTAAAGTCAACTTGTCAATACTTTGTCTTGTAAATTGTAAATCATGTCTGAAATTTTATATGCATTCTAGCTACTAGGGGCCTGAAAACCCTAGCTCATTTATTAATCATCTAGCATATGTATAAACTATAATTTTTTTACGATCCACTTTTTCAACTCGAACTACCCGATGCGGGACACAATTTCAACATCAAGGCATCGTAAAACCTTCAAAGATAATTGAATGAAAAAATTATTTTCGTCTTTCGTTGTATATATTTTCTGGCTTTTTTATGAACGCATTACGAAAATGTTATTAAAAACGAATTCATAGAGTGGGAGGGCAGGCAGAAGGAAAATATTTTATTAACACTTCGTTCCAATGAAGATCAATATTATTTTTAACCGTGGAAATGCGGAGCGCCGGAGCTTCCGCCCACTTTCCCGGAGGAGGAACGGGTTGGTTGCCGGATGGTGGGGGTGCCGGGAATTGTTGTTTTTGTTGGGCAGCCCCTTGGGTTATCCGAGGTGGAATTTTTCATCAGCCCCCAGAAGACGGATATATGTATGCATGTGCATTCCGATTTCCAATTTTCCGCCTGCACACGCACTTTAATTGTACCATAAAACCGTCAGCAAGTTGCAGTCGAAGAACTATTCTTAATTTGTTTATTTTAATTTATATTTGTTGAAGTTTTTATTTATTTTCTCGGCTACTTTTTGTTGGTTGTCTTGGGCGAGAAAATACTGAGAAGTCGGGCCAGAGTGTGAGCAGTTTATAAACGCATGAATCACTCGGCAAGCGGAAACTTTTTTAGGGCCAGATTTTTTATATGTTTTACGTTGCCTATTTCCTTTCGGGGTATCCTTGGGTATCGTTGGGTTTCTTTTGGGGCTTTCTTCTGGCTGGGATGGCCAGTCATTAGCCGGGAAATTGCATGAGGCGCCCCCTGTCGGTGATGTGCGCCATTTCTCAGGAGCGTCTCCTCCACAGAGACTCCCGACTGGCTCCACCTCAGCCTCCGCCTAGGTAATTACCGGTCATTAATAATATGCAGATGTGCTCCTTCACTTCTGCACTCCTGAGCCTCAACTGGCGTTCATTTCACTTGTGCCATTTGAGTACAACATTTTTGGTTATGTTCTGTTTATGTTTTTATGGGCCACAGCCACACATTTTCAAAAACATAAGCACCCAAGTAGGAATTCATTTTCAAGTGGCCGTTAAAAAAAGCGAAGAGAACGACTTTGGGAGGCTCGTTCGCCTTACCATTTACATTCCTTGACCCCACGGGACGGACTGGAATTTTATGATGGGAAAAATGAGAATCTTTCGTTTGTATGTTAAGTAGGTGGGCTCCCAAGGTAGGGGGCACAAAATGATTGCACAACATCTGTGCCTAGGGGATGTCAAAGGATGTTACCGGAAGTGCCTGCCAGTGAATGGAGGTGGGGAGACTTTATTTGAGTTTTAAATTAAAAGAAAAAGACAAGAACATATTAGAGTATTTATTAGAGATTTTTCTAGAATTCCCGACCTAAAAATGAAGTGGGAAAGCTAGTATTTTATTGACAATTTTTTGCATCTGTGCTCTGGCTTTCTCCCCTTTCTGAACCTCCATTCGGCTAATGAATTGTCTCGAATAATGAAATAAAATTTTATTATATACGCCGACAGCAGCTGTTGCATGTTGCAACTAATGAATAAGTGTAAATTCTAATAAAAAAACGTTAAGCCAGAAAAAGAAATGGGCAATAGGAGGTGGATAGTTGGCACTATGGGAGCATCAAGTGCGGAACAAGAATGCAAACTATGGCGAAAATTCAATTAAAAATGTAAAACAACTCAAAAGCGCGAAACAAGAGGAGTAGAGGACAATGCAGAATGGGGGCTGGGTGGGAGTGCTGGGAATGGGGGGCAGGATGGGTGGCTGGGGCAACTGATGAAGCGCACGAACAGCGACAATGCAAACGAACCCACTACATGCAATTAGAGAAGGAGAATAGAGGAGTCTGGCCAAGAGGGAAGTGCTGGGTATACACTGAGCTGCACTGTAAAAATATATTTCTAATTAATTAGGAAGGAGATATCAAAAAGGTAATATAATGTAAAAATAGAAGGCTCCTAACAGCTAGGAAACCTACTCCTTTATAGTTAGTTGGTCAATAAGCCTTTCTATTTATTAACTTTTCAAGTCCATTCCCCCCTCTACTTGTATAATTTTCTTAATTATTCCAAGTGTACTAACTGAAACTGTAGCCTGGGCACAGTTGGCTTTGATTGCTCAATATGCGTTTCTGGTGGGACGGTTGGTTTATTGTATCGCGGCTTTAGTGCGAATAGAGAATGTTCCGCCCACTAAACACCGCCCGAGCTCCGGCTCAAGCCAGTGCCTCTGACCCTGCCTCTTGCCACAGCAACACATAATGCCCAATGGAATGGATGGACCAGGGCCGTAAAATTGACAAAGAACTTAGTTAAACCAGATACAACGACATGGCCAGCGCATCTGTGGCAGGATGGCAGACGAGGAGGGGCTCCATTGTTGTGGTGCCCCACGGGCCATCGAAGGATTATGATTTAGCTTGTGCCTACGGATAGTAGAAATATATAATCCTGGCCCACCACCAGGCATACGCTTTTTAATTTTCAAAGAATTTCATTTGACATATTTGACTTTTTAAAGGGATTTTTCAATGCCATAAGAAATTGTAATCCTCTTCCTTAATCAACCTTTCGCAGACCTCAATCAACCTCAACGAGTTAACCCAGCTGGACAAGCGAGCTCTATCTTTTCTTCTAATATTTTCACTCAAGTCAATTAAAGTTTTGGCTCCGAAGGACGAGGGCGGTTATCCTTCGGCGTACTGGCGCATCCAACGCCAACAAATCGCAGTCCTGCGACCCAGGACTATCATTTATATTGAGTCTAAGAAGGAATAATGCTGTTCCACCCTCGGCAGAGATTTATTTTCTGAGATTTTGGGGAAAGAGTTGTGGCCCCAGCCGCGTGATTATCCAGTGCATTGAACGCGGCCAGACATTAATTACCAGCAGCTGTTGGAGAAGCCACTACCCCGGCGGAGTATCTCAGATCCCAGTGGAGTGTTGGGAAGGAGTGCGGGTCCCAACCGCATTTTTGCCTATTTATGAAAAATTGTTCCCCATCCGAGGAAAGTAAAAGTTGAGCATTCCTCATCGCAGAAGGAGGCCAGAGGCGAATAAGAATTTCCGTGTCATCTTTTGTCCCCCGACGGAGATGGATTCCAGGGTTATTGCGTAGGTGGCTTCCTCCTCGGATTTCACACTTTTGTTGTGGTTCTATTTCCCCCCGATTATATTTATCCAAATAGTCGTTTTTGCTTTTTTATGAGTTTTTTCCATGTGGCAATGTACTCCCCTTTACTTTTGGTGTTTATGGTGCTAAATACATTAAAACTGTCACTGCGTTGGGGCACTTAATTTGATATCTGAGCGGTTTATAATTGGAACCGACTTGGCTGTCGTGTCGTGTGTGGAAACGAGATCCGCCAAGGAGTGCAACACGGAATCGTATCTGACAAATACTTGGCGGGTTCATGGGTGGCCCACACACGGCAGTCGCACAGTCACACAAATGGGGGATTGCCGTGGGAGTTGGCCCCCGGAAAGGGGTAGGTTGCTTTATTTTTGTCCCACCCGGTTGGGAGGTAAGTAAACATTAGCTGGGGATCTGATCAAGTTACTAAAAAAATATAATTACCCCACAGCCGTTCTATCAACTCAAAATGTATGGTTCATGTTTGCCAAAAATTACGATTCACAGCTCATAGTGGGCCAGTCTGCACTTTCCATCTTGCCCCATCGCTGGCACGTTTATATCGCGCCAATCTGGGGCATAAATCAGAATCATAGTCATCGCTGGCCGTTTGCAATTGCCATGCCCCACGCCCCACGCCCCATGTCTGATCCGAAAGGAACTTTCCCACGGTTCTGGCCCAGACATAGGGCCCATGAGCCACCCAACTGGCCCGACAATCGGAAAAGGGGCCGGCTGGCGAATCGGGGGACTATAAACCATGCGTCGTCGTCCCGGCCATAAAAAGCTTGCTCTCTCTCCTACAATATAATAAACAATTTCCTGATAAATCGCCAAGAGCCGGGCTCAAGTCTGGCTGCGGGTTTGGCGATTTGGCACTGGATGGGTATTCTGCACAACTCACTCATTGGCATGCCGCGAATGGCGACGACGACGGACCATGAAATTTATGGCAAACTCAAATTTATGCATTTTAAAATGTGAGCGAAGCCGAAACAGAGACGTACGTGTCTAATGTGCGAATGGGGAGAGCCTCATTAAGGCTGCTGTTTCCACCTCCCCACAACCCCCCCATGGCACTCTGCCCGAAGTTGCATTGTTGCACAAATAACTCAAGTTGCAACTAATTACGACGCATTTCGTACTTAACAACTGTGGCAATAAATTTCGAGCGTGGCCCATGACACGACTGACGTCAACCGCGGCGACTGCCGGTCGCCGTATCCCTGCCATCGTTCCCAGATTTCAGCCCAGATTTTTCTGGGCTCCTCCGCCCAGGCCCCACCCAGCCCTAACGCGCCTCGTCATCATATTCGGAAGCAATGCATCATTCGGGCTGAAGCCAAGGAGTTTGTAAAATACACTTGACGGATACGATAGCCACTTTTCACCATTGAATTATATAGATATATGTGAATTTTTCCCAGTGTAGGAGCATGGGGAGCTGCTGCCCATGTCCGCGGCATGTGTCACGATGGCACCCGAGTCACTTGCCGCAAATTGGTTTGCATGTCTCGGGGTTGGGGCCGGGAGTGGCGTGCCTCCCAGCTCGTTAGCTGAGCTGCGGACGCAAAGTAGGTGCTGGACGGATTAAGAGGGGAGGCTGGGGGGCGCAAGAGACTCTGGTGAATGCATCAGGTACCTTGTGTATTGTAAACGAGTTCGACACCGACCTGCAACATGCATCAAGGCTCGGACTAGCCGTCCCAGGAATTGTGGTCAATTGAGTGATGGTCTTGGGATGAACTAATTAGGGGAATATAACATGGCTTAAGTATTAAAGTAGCTTTACAAATCCAAACCTTAAACTCAAGTGGCTGCAATCATCTTGAAATCATTCATTATTTGCCCTCCCCATGCCATGATAAATTCCTTCAGTAATTAATATTTGTCCAGACATGCCCCCTCAGTAGCAGCTCTAACCTCAGACGTCAAGTCAACAGCCCTTTTGTCACCTGACCGCAACACATGCAGTTTTCCCACTTCTGGGTTTATCGGATTGATGGTGCGGGAAGTTCAAATCACACACCAGAACACAACAGAACACAAAACACAAATTCGCGACAAATTTGATAATGAATCGTATGTATTCGGTTTTAATTGTAAGTCAAACATCGCAACAACTCCCGGTCACGCATTGCGACACAAATAAAAAAACAAAAACCCATTCCTCCGGCAACTTTTCGGGTTGCATACAAATCGCTGCCACGCCCACCTATCGCCTAATCAGGCAAACACATGTGCGCTCCATAATTACATCGGAAAGTCAGCTACGTGCCACGGCCACTGAAACCCAAAATTAAGAGCAGTGCAGCACCAACAGCAACACCAATGAAAATATCGTGCATTATTTCCTCCGAAATAATCCACAGACAGAGCAGAGGTGTCACCTGGGTGCATCAGTCGCGTGTGTCGAGTGGGTTGGATGTGAGCAGGTGATCACGGCCAGTCACGGAATTGGGAAACGTGACTTTGACAAATATTAAAATTCAATTAATTGGGTAGTGATTTTCAGAAAGTTGAGGTTTGATAAGGGATTCAAGTGGAAAATATTTAATTTTGGATATAACTTTTTGATATTTAATTTTTGGATTTTATAGGGGTAAAATATGTATGTACTGTAATAGCTAATAGCTACTAATAATAGCTACTAATATAAAGTATATCAACTAATAATCCTAATCCTAACATATTTAATCTCCCTTTCTGTCAAAATCCCTAGAACATCGTCCCCAGCATTAGTTGTTACCCTTCACTGGCTATGCCATCCCTCCAATCACTTCGACGCTAATCACTTTGATTGCCAAATCACCGTTTTCCTCCAATGACTCCCCTCCTCTGGAGTCTGTCCCCAAACCCGACCACGCCCTCCACCGCCGCCTTCATTATTGCACTCATCACGTGCGAGCTGCAACAAGAGCAACAACAGCTCCGGCAATTGTAGCAACAACCGCACAATCAGGCAAGGGGTCTTGTGCCACTACAGACCCCCCTCCTCCTGCCCCTGGAGTTGCTCCTGATTTTCCTCCAATTTCCCCCCGTTCCCCACCCCGGCCACCCGCTCTGCGGCCTGCGTAAAAATCAGTCGTTGGCCATTGAAGTTTTATTGGGCTGCAACCTCGGCGTTTGTGTTGCTGTGTTGCAGCATTGATGTTGCTGCTTGCTGGTTGCTAGTTGTTGGTTGTTGGTTGTTGGTTGCCGGCTGGGAGTTGCTAGTGTGTTGCTGTTGTCATCGGCGTCGTCGTTTCCGTTTGACATTTTGTTAACAATTTCGACCACAATGCGTTTTCATTGCAGTCCAAAAAAGAGGGTCGGAGATGGGTGTGCGTGTGAATGGGGCATGAATGCATGGATGAGTGTTTCGGGCGGGGGAAAGGAGATGGGGGAAATTGGAGGAAAAACGGACTGTCGACAAAAATTTATTTCTCGGGTGAAATCAAACGAAAAATGCCACGGCCCGGGAAGCTAATGAACTGAAACGTGCCAAAGATTGAGGCACCAATTCGAATGACTTTCCAAATATAACATTTAAATATGTGATTTTTTTTTACTCAGCCCCAGAAGTGCCAAGTTCATTAAAGAAAACCTCCGGCCTGGTATCTCGTAATTGTTGCCAAGAAGCGCCATCAAATCCTGGCAAGTAAGTTTGGTTTAGCAGCTATCTTAAATGACTTATGTCAGACATTTCCCGGCTCTTGGTGGCGAGGCGGCTCCTTCTTTGCAACCAGCTGGATGAGCAAGGACAAGGCCACGCACTCACTTATCCACCAATGCAGCCGGCAACCCAGCAACCCAACCACCCACTAGCCGCCCCCTCATCAGTGGCAATGTGGCAACATTGCGCAGCCCTCTGCCGCGCTCTCCGGAGACAGTGACATTGCAATTCCGCCTGCCATTCTTTTTCAAGCACTTGGCTCGGCTGAGGAGGATCTTGGGGGAGGGGCTCGTACTGTGCGCCCGGATCCGGACACAAAACCGTGCCCGGGGCACACTTGTAACCGTCGTCGTCGTCGTCGCCGCTCGACTGGTCGCCCATTGTCACTGCTGCAAGTAACTTTTGTTGCAAGTCGCAACGCTTTAATCTTAAACACGCCAGCGGAACACTCGAGAATTGTCAAGTGGGGCTGCCTTGACTGCTCGACTGCTTCCCTGCCACCAAATGCTGCACTCGCCAGGATCTCAAAGTCGCAGTGCCGCCAACAGTGATGGCAGATACTTACTGAAATCTATGCAAGTGACTAGCTATATACATTTTATTATCAGAGCTTATCCAACATTATAGAGAGTTGATTAATTTAAAAATATATTTTTAAAAACTTTGTAAAAAAAAAGGATATTATCACCACTTCTAAGAGCGCTATTACATGACACCGTCAGTTGTCCTGGGCATACGCAAAGTAGACAGTTGACATTCAGGCAGCTGTTGGATGTGGCTCCCCTTTACCCCTACTCCTACCCCTGCTACCAGTGACCTATCCCCCACCCCTCTTGGAGTGGGCGGCGGAGAGCCCCTCAAGTGCCGAGCTGGCTTTAAGCACAGCCCTGATTTCCATTTCATGCCACGCCCTTGCACGCGAAAGCTGCTTTGGCACCCAAGACGATTCTGCAAATCCTTTTTGCCATAGAGTGTTTATCTATATCGCTTATGGGATGGGATTTGGTGCTTTTTAGTTAAAGTATCGATGCCGTAAAGAGACTTTCTTAAGCTTCCAAAGGCTACTAAAATAGAGCTACTAAAAGACTACTTAAATAGTGCATATAATATGGTTTCAAAAGGGTTGCAAGTCAGGACCCCTATTGGCTATTTGATACATTTAATATTCTTAATAACTAAACTTAATTAAATGAATATTAAATACTTACATTTTTCTATAAATCACAAGTAGTTTGAGAGTATTCTTCAGTTTCTAAACAAGATTTAAACCCCTTTGTACTGGGTCTAGTTCGTCCTGCTGGCATGTGCGCATTTAATTGAAATTTCCAAACTCGCCCACTTTTTTGGGGGGGCGGAATTTCGGTGGTGTGCGGACCGTTGGCGGACCACGCCCCCTGCTGCCAGCTATGTTACGCACTCGTTTTCGTCTTGGGCGAAATTTTAATTAAAATTTTCGTAAAGCATTCACGTTTCCCGGCATTTTTTCTGATTGCTTCGTCGCCGCTTCTTTAAAGTGTGAAGTTCCGAGACAATTTTCCGGTTACTACTTGGCTCTCTTCCGTGGCCCGATACCCTCTGGCCCTTACCCTTTCCCGAGGGGGAGGAGGGGCTGGTGAAATATTTAACATGCAAATGAGTTTGGCTGTGCATAAAGTTTCGCTTTAAATGTGTTTATTTTAGTTACCACGCCCATAACCCCACCTTTGGCTGCCGAAGCATTGCTCGTTAAAAAGAGTTACAAAGTTGGTGAATATTTTAACACTTCTTTGCTGCGTTTTAACATTTATTTAGTCCCGGTCAGGATTTGCCTTTTGCCTTAACCCTTTCGCCGGGTTTTTAATGAGTTTTTCAATTTCAATGAGTTCGGTTCGGTCCCTTTTCTGTCACTTCATTAGGTTACTCTCGGCAAACACCTTTGGGTACTAACTAGTCCTCGGAAGGCGGAGACAAACAAACACGGATTGGACTTCTTGGATTTCATTAAAGGATACTAAGCACTCGATGCAACGGATCATTAATTAAGGGAGTCTCGGCTTGGATTTGGATGGGTCTTTCGTTAAAGATTCATCAAGATATTATTTAAAATCCCAACCGTCGCTTGATTTATTGTTGTTTAATTTGGAGTCTCAACAATAGCTTTGCTAATTTCTCGGGAAAGAAATGTTTTCTTTCTTTCAGTTCCAATCAATCAGTGCGAACTATAAACAGACTTCCCAAGGAGCCTCCGGCACTTCACCTGCCACTCCGCCAGCTTGTTTACCAGCCAAAGATGGCGCCACCCCATCGCGACTCTTGAAGCATCAGCAGTTGGAAAAGTTTTTGCATTAGCAAGTGCCAGTTCTGGCCATGGCGCAGCCCTGATTGCAACTGGTGTCTGTGGCATAATTGATTCGCCAACCACCAAAGTCTGGCGTCTAGTGTCCAGAGTCTGGACCTCAACGGATCAGGCATCTGATGATGATGATGATGATGCTGCCAAGACTGCGCATTCGTGAGTTCGAGAGGCTCCTCCTGCAATGTGTATTTTGCCACTAAACGTTTTGCTGACAAGCAGCCACTTGTCCGTCCTCCTCCAGTCTCCTCGTCGTGTTAGTCAATCAGTGACTTTTCTTTGGCAGCAAATTTTCTAAATGAAAATGCAACATCATTTATCAACATCAAAACGGCAACGGCAGCTCATCGGCCACATCAAGTACACTGGACAGAATCAGAAAGATGGACATGAGATCACATTAACTCCCCAAGCTTAAAGTAGAGACTATGTTTCTGGAAACTATTTGCAGTGCATTTTGTTGGCCGCAGAACAGGAACAGGGCCTGTTGGTTACTTGTGAAGTGGCAAAAGTTGACCACTCAGCAGTGGACTCTTGGAGTTGCAGGAGGGACTTGCAGTAAACTTGGTCCGCCCAGATGCCACACCTTTCCAGCCGCAAAACTTGGACTCATTAGAAGGCGCCGGTGCTCACATCAAGGGATTTGCATGCACTTCATTAGCCGCAGTTCCACTCACAGCACTCACAGGCGCCTACATGGATCGGAGCCCGAAGCACTCCGATCAACCATCCATCCATGTCCCCTGGCCAGCCACATCAATGACAATCCCGAAATTGCTGTTTATTCTGGATCCACCTCGCCATCCCCCAATCCCCTGGAAGGGGGCAAGTCAACACAGCCAAGTGGAAATAAATTACAGACGACTTTGTCATGTTGTCCACTCTGCCAAGTCAGCCTCCTTAGAGAAAAAGTCTCCGTCCAGCTACCACTCACACTTTTGGCTAAATAATTGCAATTTTTATCAGAGAACGCAATAAATGCCAGGCAGTCCAGGCTGGGGACTAGCTCAACTATCCACTCACTATCGTGGTTATAATACTCATCGTCGTTGGACACATCATTGATGTTCTTGCTTCGTGGGGAAAGTTTGTTGACCAGTCTGGGATACTCTACCCGAGGGGTAATATTGAATAGATATCTGGAACTCGTTAGTTTAACTAATTAAAAGGGGTTTGAAATAGTTTTATAGATTATAAAATCCTATAGCTTAAAAGCTAGTCTCATTAAAATTTTTTTAATTTATCAATTAGAGTAGAAACTTTTTCTGCTTGAAAGTATAAAAATATTTCTCTAGTTTCGCATTTGGCAAACTTTCTTGGACAGACGTCTCGGCTCATATGCCTCGGCACTTAATTGGATTTCTGCTAAAATTGCGTTTATTATTGTGGTCACTTGGCTGGAGTGGCAGCCTCTCAGAGTGGCAGTCCCCACCAGTCGCAGTCACCAGGAGCCAGTGGCTCTTTATGAGGTGTGAAGGGGCCAATCATGACACCCATCCCGCCAGCTGGCCCCGATAAGTAGCTGCTGACCGGGCGGTAATTAAGTTTTTGGAATGCCCTCGTCTATGCATAGCCTGTGGTCTCTGCGGTCTGTGGTCGGGCCTGTGGATGGTGAGGTGCGAGTTAAAGCCACCAATCGAGCTACCTGACTTAAAGGGGCTAAATTGGCCGAATGGATTTGGTTCAGTTTGCTGAGCTGGAAGGCATCAGTTCATCACGTTGACAACCGAAAAATCTCATGTCAATTGCAGGACATAAATCACCTGGCAGCTAGTTGAATTGAGCAGATGTATGTAAATGCGAGCATGTTTATCCAGGTTGACTTTCTGCGAAGGACCTTTGGCTGCTCATCGCCGGTAAATGGCGACAATTTGTAAAGCGAAGGGTGCCTGAATGGGAAGTTTGTGCACACATGTGCGAATGCCTTGGCTCGTCTTCAGTTTGCTTTTTATTTTCCTGACCCAGATTTGTTACCCATCACCTTGAGGATCCAACCACTGCCAAGAAGCTTAAGTAGCCTGATGAAGTAGGACGCTAGAGTCCAAGGTATCCCTTGGTTGGTATGTATTTTTGTAAAAGGGAAACCGTCTTGATTACAGCTTTCTAGAGCCGTTGAATGGCGCTTTGATGGGTTCTAATGCAGCTATCTGGCAACACGATGCAGTCCACTTAGTAGTAGTTAAATCGAGTGCACATCCCCTGCTCCGCTCAAACATTTCAGTTATTCGCCCCACAAGCTTCGCCCCCCATCTGGGTCTGTATGCAAATCTCAGTCCTTGAGCCTGGACACTTCCACTCTTTCACTTTCCTGCCATAATACACTTGATATATACGAGTATTTTTGCATACCACTCGACTTTGTTTCGTTTTGTGACAAAGTGTCAGAGGAAGGGTCGCCCGACATTCCGGCCATATCTTGTGTTGAATTATATTAAAAATTACCGCCTCTGCTGGCACTCGTTGTGCCTCTGAGAGCACTCGAGATTTATGGCTCCGTGATTATTGCTTCACTTGTCTGGAGATAGAGCAGAATCTGTCTCATAAATCCCACGTCACTCTGGATTGGTTTATCATCTCCGGCAGGAGGGGATCTCTCGCACTCCGAGAGGATTTAAATCCAAACAACTTCCGGTCTTGGGTGCCTTTTCTGGATCTGGATCCCCCCTTGTGTCTTGTTATGTATCTGGCATCGCCCCCGCCACGGGCCGTACATTTATACAATTAAGCACTTAATTGTCTGACAGGCAAATTGCTTTGTCAATATTTTCACCAAGTCACCGACCCTCTATTCATCTATCCGTCTATCTATCTATCTATCTAGCTGGCCCCCCTCTCCCGTTCTGACAGCCTCAAGTGGCGAACTTCATTACCCAAACCCTGGCATCGGGAGGAGCAAAGCCATCAAAGAGGCTTTCAAGTTTGACCACAAGTGTTGCTGTTGATGTTTCCCAAAAAGCTTCCTTTTTCCTGTCCTTGGTGGGTGCGGGTATTGGTGTAGGTGTGGGCGGTGTCTGCCTCGTGTCACTTATAAACTTCACTTTAAGCTGTCAATATTTATAAATATTTAGACGCCACGAACGGTGGCTGCCAGGGTTGGGGTCATGGAATGGGAGCTAAGAATTCCTTGACAGCGATGGGTGGTTGTGTCTAGGTGGGTTGCCAGGTTTCAGTCTCCAAAGGGGAAGAAAGGTCTTTAATGCTGAGGAATTCTAAGGGCTTTCGCTTTAATATGTGAGAGTATTTCTTTATCACAACCAATGTATAACAATTTATTATCCCTTCTATTGAAATCAATTAAAATGATTGAAACTCTTGCGTCTTGTAACAACCCCTAGACTCTCCCGATAGGTTTAAATGGTTTATATTGAAAAAAAAATCAGTTGAAAAGGGGTTGCTGGCAATTGCCTAACCCACATCTGACAATCATTAGGCGTAATAAATTTATGCTGTCATCCGTCTTGAACCCTTGCCTACCTTGAAGCCTTCCCCTACCCAAGGATAACAAAGGAAAACGATAAAAGACAAGAGCCAACTTCCTTTAAGGCTCAATTCGGGGCCATAAATGTGCAACATAATTCTCGGGCCCTTAATCTGAACGATATTTTTATGCAAATTGTAATCAAGGAGCAAAGGGCACACAAAGCCACAATCACACACGGCCATATGCCGAACACAATTCGGTTCAATAAAAAGCGAACAAATGCCTCTCGGATAAGTGTAAAATTTACAATTCCAATTCCAATTCCGCTTCCGATTCGGAATCCGTTTTCAATTTTCCAACAGTTGTGCCCCCGAAAGTCTTTAAAGTCGAACAATGGACTGGAAAATGTTGAAGGCTTAACCCCGGGCCTGACAACAAAGGATGTGTCGTATCGGGACTTAAGGAACAATGCCGCAGATGTTTAACACATATTTTGCTCGACCATTTAAGCTGTTGATTTCGACGCCCAATCAAATGAAATTATAAAAAAAATTTTCACTTCAATTTGATTCGTATTTTGTCGACTAGACTTCCAAAGGGAGGCTGGTAGTGACAGTCCTTGGATCCCTAATGAAGTCATTAAGGGTTGGTAGTTCACTGCTCAGGTCCTCCATCTTGGCATGTGTGTGGTTAACTTTTGGCAAACACAGAGGTCCATAAATGTTGTCGTTCCAGCCGGCAAATGAATAAATTATCAACTATGCGAGGTAGGAAAAGTCCTTCGGCCTCATCTCTTTCGGGTAGTTGACTTTTCGGTGTGAGTGTGCTCTAATTGCAGCTCCTTGTCGTCGGGCCATTAGAACCCGGCCTAATGGCTCTCATTGCAAGGGAGGGCGGTGGGAAGTGGTCTTGCCTTGCTGGTTGCTGGATGGCAACTTAAAGTTGGTAGAAGCCACAGCAACATTAGCGCATAAAAAAGGCATTTGTAAGACATGAAAGGTACTCAGTCAAAGAACCAGGGACGGCAGGTGGTTTCCTGCTCCACCCACTGGCCCGGCAATATAAAAAGGGAGGCAGAAGCTGAATTTGGATTAAAATATACCCTAGAGGAGAGTGGATGATGGGGCATAGTAAGCCTATTTTCTGTAAGCTAGCTAGGAGTCGGATGTCCTTTCTTCATCATACCTTGTTTACCTCCAGCAAGGGGTATCAAAAGCTAAGAAAAAATCAAAAAGGGAAGACAAATCAATGCAGGTGTCACAAATGTCAGACGACAGCTTTGGGATCCGTCGTCCCTTGCCGGGAGGATATTAATGTCGCCAAGTGAATTGATGATGCCGATTGTTGTTGTCCCAGGACATAAGCCGATTTGCCATCTTATCACAGGGCCCGATGTCGCTCCACGGGAATACAACTCCGATTTCAATCTGGGAGGCGAGCTTTCATAATGGGCTTCCCCTGCGCCCCTTCTCCGATTGACAGGCATAATAAATCATGTGTTATAGTATTAATCAAGCTGCTCCTGTGCCAGCCTTTGAGACTGCCTTTGTTGTTGCGGTAATCGCTTGACATTTATTGCAGTTACGGCTCAGATATCTTCCAGTTTAAGGCGAAACTTTAAGTTCTGCTGAGGAGGTGGAGGGTGCTCTCCAGAAAGTGTCCTTTAATTGCGCCTATTTTGTCTGCCGGCTGTATGTCCTTGCAGCCGCTTTCGCAGGCATTGTTTCTCTAATTGCCATTTGTCGCCAGTGTCCCATGCAAGTGGACCGGACCCCTTCCGCCCAGCGCCACTGTCTGGCCGTCACATTAAGAACTTGTAAAGTTAAATTAAGTGTTTCGTCTAGTAAGCAAGAAAAAAGCAATGGCAGCATTAGCGCCCAAGATGCCGAAGAACTTTCGAAAGGATAATTGGAGGTGGAAGATTTGGAAAAGTAGCTGAATGTTGCGCTACACGAAGGTCTTAATGGCATTCCTTGGGACTTGAGAAATTAAATATAAATATATTAGGAAGCTCTATAGTTTATTTCACATTATTTTACACACTATCTACTATCTCTATATGTACATGAAACTTTCCAGCCAATTACAGTGGCCTTGTCTCACCTACACCGCCTGGCCGGCAATATTATTTAATTCGCAGACAGTTAATTGTAATGCAATTAAGGGATTAGCTGAGAATGCCATTAGGCTTTATTGTTGCCATGGCATCACAACTGAAATGAGTAAGCTCGAGGTAAATTTAGCAGAGTACACCTCCGGCTTTTCATTTCAATCCGGTCTCCAACAAGAAAGCATCTAAAATCGAAATAAAAATGCATTTTTCAATTATTTAAATGACAGGCAACAAATCTTAAGTGTTTGCACGATTTGCCTAAGAGGAGGCAACTTAATGTGATTGCTGGATTCTTCGATGCGACTGGAGGACCACAAAATCGAAATCGGCATATCCCCGGGGGGACCAGGACCAGGACCAGGACAACTTGTGGGCTGTCCGCACGGTCCATTTAAATAAACCAAATGTTGACTTTGGCTCCAACTACTTTGATATCTTTCGGCTCCAGCTTGTTTTTTTATTCTGGTTGGTCCTCTTCTCTTTTTGTTCAAAAAATAAATTTCCTCGCATTTTATTTTGCTTTCCATTTGATTTGATTTTTAGCCTAGGTCTACGACTATAACTACGACTGCCAGGGACTTCCTTTTCCAGCTGATATCAGCAAAAATCGCAAATCAAATAAACCAAATTGAATAAGAGACAAGTGCCACGCCCCCTCCCAAAGCCGGAGCTCCAACGGATGCGACGGATGGGGGCGCAGGACACAGGCCGGAGAAGGGCGTGGCTGGGTCTGAGCCTCAATAGTACAAAATTAGTTGGTAGTTCCATTCGGCCAAACGTTGTTGTAAATGCGAGGACAGAAATCAAAATGTTCGCATAAAAGAATTATCTGTGCTTAAGTTAGATTATCCCTGGGCCATAGAATCCGATTGGCAATTGAATGGAAAGATGTCGCAGATTCGATTTGCCAACTTTATTTTCCCGCCCCTTGATTTGGAGTTCGAGTGCCACTTGAAAAGTTCTCGTCCAGGCGGCCCCCTGTATCCGTCTCCAAATGCATTTTCTTTTTATCGAATTTCATTTGATTTTCTTTGGGCTTAGACAACAACAGCACAAAGGGGGCTCTAACAACTATGTGTTGGCCATATGTTGGGGGCGTTTTTCGGTTTTAGGGTTAGACAATTGTTATGGTAGCCATAAAAAAGGAGGTAGGCTGAAATCAAGAATACAGATTGGAGGACAAATCCACATAAGTTACTTTTGGGGATGAATCTACTTAGAGGAGAGCTTAGCCAATAAATCAAGGAATGTAATCTTTTTAGTCTTGAAAAGTTTTAATAATGCTCTATGAAGTGTGTTAAACAAATATTCCATTTAGCACATGGTTCCTGTGCCTGTTTTATCGGACTTGCCGGACTCCAATTCCTGAAGAACCGACGAAAGAAGAGTAATCTCACCGAACGCAAAATTCATGATGCGATCGATCTCGTGGCTATGAAAACTCTGGGAAATATCTAAGGATTATAAACATTATTAATATTTGTCCTTAAATTAAACATTTTTCTATAAATACCTCGACGTTTGCACAGCAAACGATACAAAATCTGTATGCCATCGAACATGCGCTCCTTGTCAAGGCTGTACATGATGGTAGAGTCCTTGCAGGCGCTCAGGATCTTTTCCCACTTGAGGCATGTGGCACGCGAGTGGACATAGGAGCGCTCCAGTCGGGCCAGGTCGTTCTTGAGGCCCAGAACCGTTAGAGCTGCCTCACTGGTCAATTGCACCATTCGCTGGCGCATCTCCTCGATTTCCTTGAGCTTCTGGCTTCCCAACTCATTAATTTCCACCTGGGCTAGCACTAAAAAATAAGGGCATTTAGGAAAGGGCAACAATTAATTGAAAAGCATCTTACTCAAAGCATCACATCGATCAATACAGTCCTTTGTGGATACAAATATGTCAGAGACCTTCACCACATCATTCAAGACCCTCTCATAAGGCTGGAACTTGGCAGTGGTGGCCTTGAGGTCGTTCCGAAAGGATTTCAACACGGAAATGGAGGTCTTATACTCGTCGATGAGCTTAATGACTTCCTCGTGGTGAACCGACTCCTCGCGGATGCACTTGTCTGAGCTGCGCTTCTTGTCCGCGCAATCCTTGATGAATCCGTTCACCTCGACGAAGCGTTTTCGCAGCTTTTCCTGCATTTTGTACATCTTCCGGATGCGCTGGACATTCAGCGAAGACTGTCGCTTGGCATCGTTCAGCAGCTGGACCTGGACCTGTTTCATGGCATCGTACTCGCGCAGGTTGGCGATGTAGAGCATCTCAATGGACTCGCCTGCGGAGTCCCAGTTCGGTGGCTTACTGTCGCATTTAATTATATGGTCAGTAGAAAACCGGGAACGTTAAGGACTCTGACTTACACGAAAAACTGATCCTGCTGCTTCGAAACTTTGTAGTCCTCGATGGCCTGCTCGGGACTGAGATCCAAGTCTCCGATAACATCGGTTTTAATCGTTGGCTTACGGCGCGGCATCTTGACTGATTGGAAAATTGGTTATTTGTCAAATAAGTATGTATATATTGGGGATACAAGTTTAGTTAGATATATTTTATGGTTAATGTGGTGTCAATGTTTTAGGTTTATGATTGTGACAATATCAGCATAGACTTTAAAATCTAAGGCTTCTTTTTGTTCAATGAACCACACAACTTTACGAAACCAAACATATTTTTGAAAGATTCTTTTAATGAAAAGTGGCCAATTTCTTAAACGAAAATCGCACACTGTTTTCCAATGGTGTAAAATATTTATCTCTCCCAATTAACCCAATTTCAGGTTTTCAAAAGGAATACAATTTACGATCCAAGGCACCACGATCTGCATATAAATATAAGAAACAAAAACATTCTAGGTTTTTTTTAAATTAATCGATCGCGAATTGACGCCCACCTAGCCCGCTCACCTAATTTGATTGGAAAAAAAAAATCCGATATTTTTTGAAGAAAGCTTAAGCCAAGAAGAAGAAAGTTTAAGCCATCTTTAAACAGTAAGAGTATATACTCTTCGGATGTGCCCGAAAGGAGCCCTTGTTTGTTAAAAAAAACTCTATCATGACAACGACGGGAGGACATTCTTCCCGACCTGACAACTATTGGCAAGGGGATTAATGATCGTCGTGGCAACCAATGTTATTTTTTATACCCCAAATAAAAATCATGTTTCAGGTAGTTCTTTATTAATTTTATAAGAAATCCTTAATACATTGAACCAAGAAAGCACATGGACACGAAAACCCCATCCTCCCACCGTAGTAACCAAACAAAAACCGAAAATGCCAACCACTAACCATTTTTTTCAAGGCGAAACTTTTATTCAACCGCAAGATGCCGCGTGTCAAGCCCACCAAGAAGGTAGATGTCCTGGGAAATTTGGACCTCAGGCCCGAGGAAGCAGTGGGTGACTTTTTGTGCTCCAAGCAGCAGGATAAGTACTTTGTGTAAGTATTACTAGAATTCTGAAATTCGGATTTGTTTATCCTTCTAATCCTTCGCAGAATACCTCCTAACGCTGATTCCGCCGGGGAGTCAATCGAGTTGATTTATGTCAACAATGTCCGGGAACACGAAAGTATGCTCAAGTTGCAGGCCGAGATGCTGGACAACGCGAAGCGGCAGACCAAACTGAACTCCTCTCGGGTGCGGAACATGTACAAGGTCCAGGAGCAGTTGAGGAGCCGCTTCATCGAGGTCAACTCCTTCATCAAGGACTGCGGCGACAAGAAGCGGACGGCGGAGAAAATCGCGGCAGAGGAGACCATCTACCACAAGGAGCTGGGCGAGGACATTGAGAGCTTTAAGAGCTCGATCGATGAGCTAAGGGCCTTCCGAGAGGCCCTTAAGTCCACCGTCGAGGAGTTCGAGCCCTACGAAAAGGTCCTTGACGAGGTGGTGAAGGTGTCTGACATGTTTGTTTCCCCAAAGGATTGCATTGATCGCTGTGATACGCTACGTAAGAACTTCATATCGTATGTTCTTTAAAAACAGCTCACCAAGTTTCTATGACAGTGCTAGCTCAGAAGGAAATAAGCCAACTGGAGCAACAGAAGCTGTCCGAAATCGAGGAGATGAGGAAGCGGATGGTGCAGATCACCAACGACGCAGCCCTGACTGTTTTGGGTCTCAAAAACGATCTTTCTAAAATGGAGCGATCGTATAACGAGTCCAGGATACAATGCCTCAAGTGGGAAAAGATTCTGGCCACGAGCAAGTGTGCCATATCCGATGGCTTCATGGACAAGAACCGTACCCTAGATGCGATTAATAACTTGTACCGAATGCTGTGTCGGCGACGAGGTGGGTCTTGAAAATCATTAAATTAGTTTCATAATTATTAATTCAAAACCTGATTATTTAAGACATACCTGGAAAGACGAATCGGAATGAGTTTGATATGCAGTTGGATGTCATAAAGAATGAGGTTGAGATACTGAGCGGAGTCTTAAAGCAAGTCGAGGCTAATAAAAGCAAAGTGAAACAAGTTAAGGATCAGGATGCTTAGCTTAAGATATAGCATTTAAAGAACTAACAAATGTATCATGCTTCCTATAATCTTTAATACATTTTTGATAAAACACTAGCCCCACTGTGTTTCCTAGTAGGTTTTTATTATTTGTTCATTCAAACTGTTAAACGGTGTACAGGGAACACTATACACACAGCAAACACACAAAACTATACATACAAAATACATAATCCTTCCGCAAAAAAAAAAAAGTTACAACACTTACCATTGAAGACTTACATTATTTTAAGAGTTTTTAATTAAAAAAGTTATCAAGATGCCGCGACACAGACCCACAAAGAAAATAGATGTCCTGGGAAACCTCGATGTGAGGCCGGAAGAGGCGGTTGGGGATTACCTCTGCTCTAAGCAGCAGGAAAAATACTTTGTGTTAGTAATTATAGATCTTCCGATCCATCCAGTAATAAATAAATTTACAAGAATACCTTTTTTTTAAGACAGCATTCCTCCCAACTCTGACTCCGCCGGGGACTCTATTGAGCTGATATTCGTGAACAATGTCCGAGAACACGATGCCATGATCAAGTTGCAGGCCGAGATGCTGGCCAACGCCAAAAGACAGGCTAAGGTGAACTCGACCAGGGTGCGAAACATGTACAAGATGCAGGAGCGGCTGCGGAAGCGTTTCATCGAGGTGAACTCCTTCATCAAGGACTGCGTGGACAAGAAGCGGGCGGCCGAGAAGATCACCAACGAGGAGACCATCTACCACAGGGAGCTGGGTGAGGGCATTGAGAGTTTCACGGGCTCCATCGGTGAGTTGAAGGCCTTTCGAGAGGCTCTCAAGGCCACCGTCCAGGAGTTCCAGCCCTACGAGAAGGTCCTCGACGAGGTGGTGAACAGCTCCCAAATTTTTGAAAGCCAGCAAGACTGCATCGATCGTTGCGATGCCCTAAGTAAGATTTATTCGTTTTTAAGCATAACTCCATTAATACAAATTTTCTATGGAAGTGCTTGCCCAAGTGGAGAGCACTCAGCTGGAACAGCAGACGCTGGGACAAGTCGAGGATGTGCCCAAGCGGATGCTGAAGCTCACCAATGAAGCAGCACTGACCGTTTTGGGTCTCAAGAACGACCTCTCGAGGCTCGAGAGGTCCTACAACGAGTTCAGGGTTCTGGGCCAGAAGTGGGAGAAGATCCTGGCCAAAAGCAAGTTAGCCATATCGACCAACTACATGGACAAGAACCGCACCATGGATGCCGTCAGCACCTTGTACCGAACGCTTTGTCGCCGAGGAGGTGAGTCCTTAATCATATCAAAGGATTGTTTTTAATTCCTCTACCATAGACGTGTCCGGAAAGTTTAATCGCAATGAGTTTGAAACGCAAATAGATGGCATCAAGGAAGAGGTGGAGATTCTGAGCGGCGTCTTGAAGATAATGGAGGCAAGCGACAGTGCTGCCAAGCTTGAGGAAGCTAGGGACAAGACCCTCTGTTAATGGAATGGATAAATTTCAAGTATTGGAAAGCTGTACAGCCAATAAAAGTTATAGCAATAAAGCTTCAAATTAAAGTCGATCCTAGGTTATTAGCAGAATCATATTTTAAATTTTTGTCAACTATTTTTATCGCTGACCTGCTGAAGTCAAGTCCGTAGCTTTTATTAATGGCTCTGGGCTCTGCACTCACTGGTTAATGCCACTTTCTAATTGCTTCTACCTCATAAATCTTCCGGCCAACTTGCTCCCAATGCTTTTGTCCGGGTCCGGACTGCTCCGGTCTTGGGTCCGGTTTTGTCGCGTCTTGCTCTGCAGTCGTCATAAGTCACCAAATTGTCGGACACTCAAGACAAATGTGATGCTGGCTTATTTAATTAGAAAGCTGCAGAGACAGAGCGGCGAAAAAGCAGTATTTAACGAGCAGGGTCTGTGCATCAATTGGACATTTGGCGCAAAGTGCGCCAACTTCGCTTGACGGCTTTTTAATTACGTTCAGGCCAGAAAAGTGCTCCCCGGCCACCGCAACTTCTCTGCATGACAATTAGCGACTAAAAAAGAATTCGCCACTGTCAATTGGCATTTTTCTTCTATTTTTCGATTGCAAAAACTTTTTTAATTACCCCGCAACGAGACACTGACTTGAAGCAAAAAAAAACAAATGCCAACATTTCCGCCGACGGCCCGGATTTTCAATTATTTATTGACAGAAGACCCGATTCGTCGTTTAACCTGTCCTTTCGCCACTTGACGTGACCTCCACTTCCCGTGCAAAAACTCACACCGAAAGTTGCCACAAAAAGTGTCGCTTAACTCCTGGGCGGCATGCAGCTTTAAACTTAGAATGCCATCGTATGTGTTAAAGTAATTAGCAGATAAAAAAGTGTTATTTTAATCACCCTCTGGCCTGACACCATCCTAATTATGCATAAATTACAGAATCATGTATTCAAATGAGGCAAATACACTTATCAGGGGGAGGAGGAGGACCAACGACCAAAAATAAATTTTCATGCGATCCGGAAAATAGTTCTAGTCGCTCAACTCTTTTGGGCCTCTGACATCTTTATGCCATGTCGGCTTATGGTTGTGTTTTGATTCCAGTGCTCCAAAGACATTTCCGCTTTGGAAATCGGGGGAATTCGAAAAAAAATAAAAGGTGTAAGAACTCCCCCGCCGATGGTGATGCATGGGAACATTTTAATTAATGCTGACAGCTGAAAATGTCGCGGCCACCTTTTGTTGTGTAAATTTCATTGACACGACCCGTTCGTCTCTATAATTATGATTCTCCGCTTCGTTTTCTTTCTATTCAATTTTCCTTGATATGGCTCAATCGAGCAATACGTCACCAAGGTAATCCGCTTAGGTGTCGCATAGCCCTCGGGGTTTGCCGGACTAGACAACTGCCAGACTCAGACCCCAAAACTCAAAAAACCGAACCCAATATCCCCATATCCCAGGCCGATGAATCAGATCAGACCGCTGCCAGACACTTGGCCAGACGGTTAAGCCCTAATCCCTAATAGTTGTTGGTTCTTAAACTTTTCTAGGGTTTCCGCCCGGGGCCTTTCGTGTCCACCCCGGTGTCAAGGTGAATGAATTGGACTCCAACAGGGAGTCGCGACTCCACTTATCTGGAAAGTTAATTAATGCATTTAATTGTGCGACAGATTCGTGGAAAATGAATTGAGATTAGCATTAATAGTAGATTATTCAAAAATAGGTTTTAGGGAGAATTAATGGAGCTGATAAATCATAGAAAAGTGGCTAAAATCAGGGACCATAAATAAAAGGTTATCATTGTTGAGGGTGATAATTTAGATAAAACATGTACTAGTTCGGTTTAAAATATGTTTATAAATATTAACAAAAATTTATTAGATACTATGATATATATGGGGGTATAAACTAAAATTTTAAATTATTGTTTCTTAAACCCATTTTTTAGGAAAATAAAATATACATATGTCCGGAAAAGGCAAAAAGTCCTATCCACTCTCTATCCAAAGCACTATAGGATAATGAATTATTCCACATAGGAACAGAGGGCTTTTGGATGGGAGAATGCCCCGAAATGACACTGAAAACTATTGACCCTGGCCACGTCATCGAAGGACTGTGTACCCTTTGGCCCCCGGCCAGGAATAGAGCGCTCTCATCAGTCTGAGGTCCGAACAGGAGTAGCAACAATTTTCATTGTAATAACAATATATAACACACAAATTTGAATAACAAATTAACTCGCACACACTCGCACTTGGTCGATGAGTGACATTCGGGCAGTCTTTGGGTCCAGGACGAGGAGCTGGTCGAGGACCAGGTCCAGTCCGGGCAAATGTCGTGCGACTTGAAATTGCCATTCGACTTGGGCGCCCAAGCGACATACATACAATACTAGCAGTACCCTGCCACGTTTCGCTGTGGCATATTGTTGTTGCACGCATAAAAAATAAGTCAAACAAAAAAGAATAATTTTCAAATTAATTAAATTCTGTAATACTTGTGGGTATACAATATTCTTTGTTTCTCCTCCTTAATCATTCATTATTATTTCTGTATTTTAGTATATAGGTTGCTCTTCACTCAAGCACCTTGTGATACACGACATTTTTTTTTTTATTATCAGGCGCAAAAACATACAACGCAGATGGTTTTCCGACCCGTGAACATGCCACGTATAATTGACCATGGGAAAAACATGAATGTTCTAGATTTAAACCACAAACTTTTAAGGATTGGGCTTGTGATTTGTTGATTGTCATGGCAAATGCAAGACGTATCGGAAATTGAAGTCTTTTAAATTCAAACGGCATATCGGTTGGGATCATCGGGATCCTCGGAATTAGAACTTCCTCACCTTTGAATTTTCCTATCATTATCGTAGCGTAAATTACATTGTTCATCAATTTACTAACCACCAAACGCGTACCGTTGCACAGTTTTGGTTGGTTTATGTTTCGAAGCATGATTACTACGGAGCCAACCTTTAGGCGTAAATTGTGCGGTGGTAAGCCAGGCACGTCCAAAGAGTTTAAAAATTCAATTGGATAGTTGGTGGCTTCATCTTCATTTGTGACGCAGTCAATAGATTTGAATGAATGCATTGTTCCAATGATCTTATTTTGAATTATGTAGTTCAGGTCATCTACATCTTTATTCTTAGCCGCTAAAATTGCTCGCTCACTCAACCATTCATTATTTTTGTAGTTAGAAATAATATTTGGAAATACATTGTTGATAAGTTCGTCTTTTGATGAGACAAAATTACAAAAATTATTTGGAAATGATATTAATCCGCTCGATTCATCGACAGGTACTTGACCATTACCGATAGTCAGAAATTGCTCCGAGAAATCTTCAGCAGATGTATCATTAAGCAATGTAACTCTCATGTTTGTTATCAGCTGCAGTTTCTTCACATAGCGCCATAGATTTGACGATTTGAGGCAAGCGTTTATTTCGTCGGCAGCCGCAGATCTTGGAATTACTGGCAACTTCACTTTATCATTAACGCAGCATAATCCAGGCGTTTCTCCGGAAAACTTTAATGCACCACAATACTCGCAAACAACGTCCATTTGCCCAATGCAAACGCTAGGATGCAAGCTGTAATCATTGCTGCAATCGTATCGAAACGCAGCTCGATTCAAATCAGCTAAAATTTTTCGTCGCAAATTAAAATCTATTTGAGAAGCACGAAGTCGAGCCTTACTATTGCGGCTCTGTTCACGTGCAATTTCTCGTTCTTCTTCAGTCCTTTCATATGCAGTATTTTGTATTCTTCTTGCATTACGGCTTTGTCGGGAAAGATTCGATCGTCTTGGTCGCGGCATTATTAATTAAACTTCACTTCACTTCAATCCACTTGTTAATTATTTATTTAATAGAAATAGTTTTAATATTGATTTCTTACAAATATCAATAGAGAGTGCAGAGGCTCTAGTGGTGCTTCAAGTTGAGGCAATTTCACTTTCCCGGAAGCGCAACACAATCTTTTTGGTTCGTTGTTAAATTTGAGAGCCTGACTATGAATTTGACTTCGTTTGTAACTGACATTTTGACATTTGACATTTTCTTCTTAGCTGTCTGCCTAAATAAAAAAGTATGGGCCAATGAGGAACGCTGTCGACGCAAAAAGTATCCTATGTCCTTCTCCTGGCTCTAAGCTACCTCCCTACCAATTTTCACTCAAATCTGTTCTTCCGTTCTTGATTTATAAGTGTTGTAACATAAAACACGTTGTTCTTTTATATATATAGATAATTGAATGCCTCCAGGACGTACACACACATGTGTATACACAATACAGGAGAGCAGGCAAAGCAATAGCCACAAAATATTTGCTCATGCCAGGACAAACCAGTCCTGACCAGACCCCAAGACCGGAGTTAGAGCCCGGCCCAAACAGCTTTCGACCAACAGCCAAATGTGACTTTGCAGCGTCAACGTCAATGTTGCATAAATCAACACACCGACGATAACGCTGCCAATTTTGTGGCTCTATATC
This sequence comes from Drosophila bipectinata, assembly GCF_030179905.1. Taxonomy (NCBI): domain Eukaryota; kingdom Metazoa; phylum Arthropoda; class Insecta; order Diptera; family Drosophilidae; genus Drosophila; species Drosophila bipectinata. The sequence goes on along the minus strand of NC_091736.1, from coordinate 16,474,236 downwards.
CGTCGCGCCCCCGCCCCCACCACTGCCAGTTGCCACTGCCCCTGTGGCAGCTCCGCCCCCGCCCCCCTCAAAGTTGATTGAATATTTCAAGCCATGCATCTTTAATAATGCGCCACGACGATGTCGATGTCGATGACGCTGCCTCGGGCCTGTTTGTGGCAGCACCGACCATGCAAATGCAAATGTGCAAAATGCAAAGTGCACAGTAGCCGTCGTCACTATGCAAAGGATGTAATTTGGGCGTAGTTTCCTTCTTCCTACACTAAACTGACCGATGTCCATGCCCGGGAACCTGAAGACCCACCTCCAGACTAGCAACTAGCCTTCTAATCAAACCCGCCTTGACTTTTATTTTCTGCGTGATGGGTGCAATCTTCAAGAGGGTTATAAGGATTAAAAAAAACACTAAAATATAGGGAATAAAAATTACTTATTTTAACACAGATCTCTACACAGATAGTAAGCTATTTTGTAAGTAAAATATTGCCACTTTTAAACCAACTTTCAACTTGGCAGGGTATCTGCATGTTTTTCTTTTGTGGCCACCAAAGAAAAACTTTAAATTTTGAATTGAGCCTTGGTCTTGGTCATGGTCTTGGGCTAGGTTTCCTTTTCGGTTTCGGTCTCGGTCTGGCAACATCTAATTGAATCCGACCGCATCAAGATGAAGTTCGTCTTTGGCGACAGTTTTGTTTGGGGTTTTCTGACTCCAGACAACCCCGATCCCTTTGCCCTTTTGGGTCCATCCACTTTGTGTGTGTTTAGTTGACCGCAGTCAAAAATAGCTTTGAAAAACTTTAGCTGGAAAAGTCTCCATCCTATTGGGGAAGGTCTCATCCCATCTCTCAGCTCTCAACAGGATGAAGCCCAGCAGGATGAGGGAGATATTCGGTTGCTGGCATCTTTGTCAAAGTCAAAAGTTTGTCATAGTTCAAGTTAATGTTCTGTGACTTTTCGCAGTTTTCTCCTAGTCCAGGCAAATGAACCATGTTTCGGATGATGTATTGATGTATTGCCAACAAGGAAATAAGGGAAACGAAGTAAAACTTTTAATAAGTTTGTCAATTGCTGGCATAGATTGCATAATGCTGAGGGCCAAACTTTCACAGCTAATAAAATACTGGTACAATACTGGTGCTATGTGCTACCTTGTGTAGTTAATTCAAGAATTATTTATATTTTTTTATTGCGTATACGCCACGTTGCAGTCTCGGCGAGACAGCATCCAATCAGCTTACTGCGGCTGAGCTCAGACTAAGGGCACTCCCCTATCTCCGAGATCCAACAATGGATGAATTTAATTAAGCTTGTGCTTTATGCTGTTCGCTATGGCAAGCCTAGGTGAGCGGGACCCATGAATTACATTACACATACGCAGCGTGGTCCGGTGGGGCCGACCACAGGAAATTAATTTGGTGTCTGTGCATTTTATTCACAAGAAACACTGCACCGAGTGTGAGTTTTCCAGACACCGCACCCTAATCCCTGGCGAAGCAAAAAAGTTACTAAGCTGTTGGAGTTGGCTGGCAGGTTTCGGTGAGTTTATTATTTAGTGGGAATTATTTGACCAAAAACCTAGTTCAAAAATGATTACTCCAGGCTATCAGTAATCTTAAATGTCAGGCCAAAGCTCAAGAGTTTCAGCAGATGTAGATTCTCAGTGAACAGATAGCCCATTAGGCATCAATTAGTCACACGACCTGTACCCCCAGAACCTCTTGATTAAGCTAGTGGGTGTGGCAATCAAAATTACACCCCGTCAATATTATCGACACGTATTAGAAGCTGCCCTGCTGACCACACATCCTCCCCCCCAGTGGAGTCGCACTCAAGCAGCCGGACTATGATATCCTGCTGACACTTTGGACAGGCCGCAAAGCCACTGACTTTGATGCGGGGCGGGCCGGGAAGGACTCTGGCCTGCGGGGCATTTGACAAAGGTGTGTGACTAGCAGCGGAAGCTGTGCATAATTGGAAAATAGTTCGGACAGCCGTCGACGCACACCCGGTGGCCATTAAATAGCAGACCAATTTCGATGCGGCTGGCCATCCTCAAATAATTGGCCCGAAACTTGCCTCGACTTGAGGGCTGGAAGTTGCGTAATCATATTGTGAACCCAGCTCAAGGGGGCATTCATTAGAACTACTCGAAGGCAGCACCACTTTAATACACACTTTCCCATTAAGTTCCCAAAAGTTTCATCCAGCCTGGCCCCCATCTGGGTCCTGAAAAAGTTTCCTGTCGCTGCCTCATAAATTTCAAATTTTTAACCATGAACATAAGTTCTGCATGGAGTTTCCCCCAGTTTTTCGAACACAAAAGTATAACTCCACAAATACGCAAATCGCAAAACTCATTACGCTAATTAGATGGAGGGGATGGCACGGGATATAGGCTAAAAATTTATGTGGATCGGACTAAGTGCCTCTGCGGCTAATGGAGGATTTGAAATTTGCAATATTTCAAATTGATTTTTGCTTCCCCGCCAACGAGCGCTATCATTTAGGCCAATTTGTTGTGGTTACTGGTGCTTGGGGGGGTATATGTATATACTGGGAGCTGAATAGTGTGATAAGGTGGACATGGGGAGGATATTATATTCACGTTGCTTATCAACTGTCAGTTGCATTTCGCCCTTCTAGGTCAGTGAGCTTAAATGGGATTGCTAATTGAGTGGAAGGTGGCTCGGATGGGTTCGGGCTCTGGCCTGCAGGAAGCAAACCCGTCCAATTACACAAACCCCCGCACATTGTAAACACTTCATAAATAATTTGTTGATAAATTTGTTGTTGTTCTCGCTCCTGGCCGTGTCCATGTCCCTGTCCTGTCGGACATGTTGTGAAATAAGGCAATAAGTGCATTGACAATGGCCGTGCAATTATGAATTTTACATCGATAAAAATTGCATTTAAATTCATTAATTTTTGCCACAATAATAGTTGTTGGCACTCATTATATATTGTTCATTATTGCGCTTGTCGCTTCCCCGTCACACTGCAGTTGTTAAGTCCTTTAATTCATTTTCGAACAACTGACACTTACAGGCCATTTATTTTCGCAATTTAAGTGCCTCCTCGACTGGCCGAGATTGGGTTATTGAACCCTGATTGGATTGCACTGACACCGATTCGAAACCGCAAAGTTTTCACGTTAAATTAGGTCCTTCAGCGCACTCCTCATGCTTTCGAGTCCTTCTGTGTTGCATAACATTGAGCTTTTGCTAGCTTTTGCATACAATTTTGTGTGCCTGGTGGGTGTGTGTGTGTGTGTGAAACCACAGCCACGCCCTCTTTTCTCAGCCATCTCCTTTGTGTGGATGTGGAGAAGCAGGATGGAGGAGCTGGTCCCTTTTGTCTGAGGCAACCGCATTGAAATTAACTTTAGTGCCATTTAAAGTTATGCGCTTCATAAATTTGCAAAAACAGTTTCAATTAAAATGCGGCCATCATAAAAAGGAAATGCTGTCGGCTCATATTGCTCCTGCAAATGCAATACAGTTGTTGTAGTAGTGTCCTGTTGTTGTTATAGTGTCCTGTTGTAGTTGTAGAGACGAACAAAAGGCGCAGCATCCGACCACACGGCCAATAATGCAGCAAAACCAGAGGCGTCGGGCGGTCAAAGAAGTTATTTCTTAAAAGTACTTCATATTGCTATTAAATGAGAACTTTCAATTAGAATCAATTTTTATTTGATTCTCTGATAAAGGACCTCTCTTGAAAGTTCCCCCCCTTGTGCACGCCACTGGCCAGCAATGTCTCCTCTGGGCGGTTGGTTCACAGTTGGATCGTTTGCATGGACTACGAGCACATCCGGTTATCTGGCGTCCCAACCACGTTTACCACGTCAGGCGGCCATCGTCATCAACATAATTTGAATGCAATGCTTTTAATTGCAAACTTGCATTAATTATGATTGAACAATTTTAAAATGCAACTGCGCACACAAAAGACATTCTCTTCATTTTCCGCTTTTCCGCTTTTTTTGTTTGCAACCCAGGCTCGGGGGCTGTGAATTTGCGGTGGCTCTGAGCTCTGATATCGCGCAAAATGAAGCGCTGTCGTCCTTTGTCTGTTTTATCTATTGCTCGGCAGGACATCAAAGCAGCTTGGGGCGACGCGAGAAAATTCTCATTTACCCCCGCCCATACCCGGGTTTTCCAGCCCGCTTATCGGGTCTGAAATTTTATAGGCTCACCTTGGCATTCCCCGCGGCACTTGGGATCGATAAGGGGCCCACTGCCACGGAAGTCAGTGGATGACGGTGGCCCGCTAAGGTGGCGCCATAAAATTTATCGAATTTTGGAAATTGGCGGTAAATTGCCTGGGCCACCAAGTGAAAGTTTTTCCTTCAAGAAATTATGAAAGTTTGCCGGTGTAACGATGAGAAACCCTTGAGTCGGAGCGTGTTTGAATTTTTCTTAACCAGCAACTTTGTTCGAGAGCTTTAAGTATGTTGTGCCACTGAAATTTAAGGGTTTGCTTTCGTTTCATTTTATAATTAATTTTCCGTTTAATTTAATTAACATCATCAGTGGCAATAGCTCGTGGTTACCCCTGAACTCTGCACATGAATATTTGTGTTAATTAAAGGCTTACATTTCATTTGGCTACCAATTGGTTGTGGTTTTATAATATCACATATCTACGTTTTTTTTTAAAACCATGTTTAATCGCAAGGTAAAGCGCAAATTACGAAATACTTTAAGCTCAAGTGACAATTATTAGCATTTACGATGTAAAATGATACGCGCCGACAATCGAATTGCTTCGTTTGGGCCGAGATTCGAAATGGGAATTCGAAATTGAATTTACAGTTAATCAGACATGGCCACAAATGTGCTATAAGCAAATACAAACGCCAATACGCCTGAAACCAAAAATGCAAAAAAAAAAAAAAAATGAGAAACGAAAATAAAATGGCTAACGATACGCATGTCCTGGAGGATGGATTGAAGCGTTGGCGTCCCATTACACACGTGTGTTTTTCCGATCAGGTTTTTGCCTCATCTGCCACGCCATTTTGTTCGCCCACGCTCCCCTTGTCAGCCCCTCGGATCATAATTGTTGAATACAACGTTGACGATGCCTCCCATAAAATAAATCAAGGATAATGCCAAACGGAATTAAAAATTAAACGAAGTGCACCATTTACGGTTGGTTCTCCTTTTTGTTGCGAGAGATGGTGGATTTTTTTGTGTGTTGAGGACTGACAGGAATGGGTGGACTCTCGATGGAAAGACAGACAGACCCCGATGATGGTCCACGTAGTCCACGGGCATCCATATTGCATATCGTGTGTGCATAGCCGATTTTTATAGACGCTTTTTATTGCGCATTTTCCATTGATGTTGAAATTTTCGCCCGTTTTTCTTCCTGCCACTCTCGTCCTTCGTCCTGTTCGTCGTCCTGTTCGCTGCTCGCTGATTTTATTTGAATGAAAATTGGCGAATTGTATGATAGACGTTGTCTACGACTGGGCGTGGCAATGCGGGCGTGGCGTATGCGTAATATTTTACAACGAAGTGCCCAGAATGCTGGGGGATGTCTTCACCCCAGTCTCAACTTTTTGTGGCAGGAGTGGCAGGCGGGCTGGGAAACTGGCTGGCTGATTGGGGCGCCACGAGGTGGGGGAGTCGCTTGCTTGGCTGCACATCTGCTCGAGTAGCTGATTATATTTGGAGGGCAAACATTGTTAACTTTAAGAACTTTAAGTGGACCGGCGAGAAGGTTGTATTAAAAAATCGATGCTAAGTGCTGGAAAGCACTTTTGGAATTTTCTTAAAATCCCCCCGGCACACAATTTTCTAAAAAGATTCCTAGAAAAACGAATTCTTAAAGCCTTAAAACTGGGAGACTGTATATTATTCGTTTCAATTTAACCAAATATAATCCATTTTTATCCCAAGTCAATATTTTAAGTATATCTATTTTTTAGACCTTTTTGCATATCCATGTACCCCTGAACAAGAAAAATTTGTCAATGTAAGCAAACAAATAACCCAAAGGACACACCAACACATCCGCCTGGCCAGGACTCTCGTTTTGGCCAACATCATTTATGTCAAATGACCCTCATTATTCTGTCTTATTACCAAAATAAATTGAGTTTTAGCTGAGAACTCTGCTTTGGCTATGGGAGTCCTTTTTTGGGGGGTGGTCTCATGTGTAACCAAATCAAATAAGCTGCAAGGGACCTGCGTCCCCAAAAGTATTTTAAACTGTACGAAATTAAATATTAAATTCTCGTTCTTGTTGTTCTTCTCCCGCACAAATTGAGAGAAATTGAAGTGAAAATTGAGTTTACCTGTAGCATAAAAGCAAGGAGCTGTTTGTCCTCGTAATGCCCGCCCATTGAGAATCCATCACGGGAGCTGTCAAAAGGCGGTAGCCCCAGCACCTACCCAACCCGCCCCATGGCCGGCGCGAACTTTAATTGCTGTTGCCGCCGGCGCCTCTGCAAATGTGAGAAATGCCAAATCAAATATTGACAGAAAGTAAGCAAAAGCGCGCCAGTTCCTCCGATCCAGCAACATTGTAAATTCGATTAAGTGCCACGCCTCCAGGCGCAGTATTGTAGGGCCATTAGCCCATCCCACGGCTCCACGATTCGGGATGGGCCAAGTCGAGCGAAATTGAATTAAAAATGTTTCATAAAATGGACGTAGATTTGATTAATGGCTCTAGCTCCGGACTTGGGACATCAAAAATGAAGAATACCGAGTCCTATAAATTGGCAAAAAAAGGCTTCGCAAATAAATGAAGGGCCAACACTTTGCCAACTTATCATGAAATAAGCTCCTTACTCATATGAGAGGATAAGTTGACCCAGTGATGGCTGAATAATTTACACGACAAATAAGTGATGAGGTAACAAGTAAACAAAACTTAGTTTTAGTGTTAAATTCACAAAATCTTTGGCTTAAATTTCCTGTTCTAAAAAGACTACAACACCTACTTCCCTTGTCTATCTCTAATCCTCAAATCCTGACCCCAAACAGGTCGCTTTTTTGAGACTTTCCTGTTTGTTAATGAAGCCATTTCGGTGCAAACTTATAGAAACTCGAGAAGCTTCCGTACCCGTGCCCGCTTCCTTACAAATTGGGCAAGGACGAGACGCATAAATTAGACGAGAAGGAAAGTGTTCGAGGACAAGTTTTATGCGAAATGAAGGGGTGGCAGATGGGGCTTGATGTTTTATTTTTCCAGTGGGGGAACCTGGGCGAGGATGAGCCATAGCCGTAGTACTACTATATCGTAAAAGTCACTGCCATATGGTGAGGTAACAAAAAATAACAAGCCGCAGTGCAAAGGACTTCGGCGTTAGTCACCCTCTGGCGACACATTACCCGAACCCTCGTTGTCCTTGCCGCGTGATCCTTGAGGGGCGAAAAAGTGCAGGAGCTGGGGGCAGGAGGACGAGACGTGCTTGTGGCACATAAAAGTATAAAAATATATTTCAATTAGTCGAGTCGTTTTCTGTTTTTTTGTGAACGTAGTTTAAGTTTGAGGGCCCGACCATAAAACGCTTGGTAGTTCATTTCTGGTTCGGTTCGACACACTCGTAAATTATGCGACTGCAAATCGTAAATAATTTTTAGACTCCTAATAGGTTTTTACAGCTCTACGAGAACTGCAGAGCGGGGTAGCAGATGTTCTTGTCTGTTTTCATGGCCCATAAAGGCACGAGCCTGTAAATTCTGAGAAGGGGTTCTAGGAAATCAAGAAATATGATATGTTTCCCTGACGGATGGATGAAGTGTTTATGACTTGTCGGCTGAATTGGATTCAAGTGCGTATCTTAGAAGGATGGCTTATTTCTAATTAAAAAACTCAGTGATCTTTTTAATGTCTTGCTTTAGTGAGAACGTTTTAAATTAGAGCATAGCCCTCAAAAACTATCCACATATTTCGAAGTGGACTCGGAAAATTGAATCATACCTCACATTAAGCGCATTATAAATTCACAATATACACCCATTCGAACAGGACCATGATGATGATTTAATTCAAGCGGGCAGTCGGGTGCACCGCTTGAAACCGTCAAAGCAATCCAAATAAAATCAAACCAAAATATTCTCGCAGCCAGAAAGCACTTCCTGTCCCCTTTTTATTGGAATTGTATATGCAAAATGGATGCCGGTCCGTGTTGGCTGCATATTTGGCTTTGTGTGCAACGGAAATTCGCAGCGAATAAATTCAATTTGAATTTGACCGTTTAGGACACCAATGCCGGCAAAAACAGCACCAACAACAGCAGCCAAAGCACCCAAAAAACCCCAAGCCCAAGCCCAAACCCAGTAAGCCCAGTTCCTAAACAAAAACCCAAAATACCAAAAAACCAGACCCGAAACCAAGCCCAACCAAAAACATTTTGATATGCCCAAAACAAATTGAATTTACGCTGCCAAAAAAAGCGTCAATGTTGTGTGTGTTCTTTCAGGACATAAAATTGCCCATCTCCAGAGCCAGGAGCTATGCAAACTGGCTCAAGAAATTGGAAAACCAGAATTATTTCCCAGCTTATTTGCTGGTGTTTTTGTTCCACATTATGTTGGTCTCATAAAACATAAAAGAAAAATCCATTTGGCCATAAACTTGAGGGCCTAGATGGTTTAGATAGAGAGTCCTAGACTTATCGTGAAGGATTCATAGATGTATTCCCTATCAATCACTTAGAGTGTTATGTGTAACCTCTTATTTATTCAAAAATTGTAGTTTTGATTTTATTACAAGGTTCAGAAAAAAAAGCCAGTTTGGTGCTTCCTCTCCTATCCGTAACTTTCCAGCCATTTCCTTTGGTCCCCTTCGAATTTCCCCACCCGGCTTGTGGCATCCGCTACCGTCTTCTGCTCTCGACAGTGGCATCCGCAGTTGGCATTAGGCAATTTCAGTTACGACGACAGTCAGCAAAATAAAATCATTTCTTCTGTTCGGCGGTGTTTCCATCTAGCTCTTAGCCGAAGGAAAAATATCATAAAATACGTAACGAATGCGATTTGCCTGCCATGGGCAGGGATGGGATGTCCTTTTTTGTTAGTATCCTGTAGTTATATAACAAATAATACTACAAAAATTTTAAATATTTATTTTCAATTGTTTGCTTTTATTCTCATACAAAAACCTTAGGCTTTGCTCTAAATATTTTTACAAAACCTTTTAAGAAGTAACTTCTCGTCGATACAGGATTAGGCTATTTTCACCCTGGACTGCTTTCCAGGATTCACATGTTCGGCCAGTCGTCCTGCATTTAGTTTCCTGTTGCCATTGCTTTTTGCATGCTCAGGCCGTTGGCAGATAGAATTTTCTGCTTTGTGTGAAAGTTTTCGTTCCCTAGGCTCGATCTGTTTTTTTTTTCTGAGCAGCCCCCAGCGCCCAGTGAAGCGCGTAAATGGCGTTGACAATGGGCGGGGACTGAGGGGGATAGATGGCGGAGTGGGGGCCAAAGTGGGGACTCTGCTCCTGTGGGTGGTGTGTCAGATAGTGTGGAGATGTTCCGTCTATCAACAAATCAGCTGCCAAATTCTTGTTCTCGCGTGTAGCCATTGACAACGTTTGCCGATGTATCCAGTAACTCTATCTCTATGCATCCTGGCCGCCCCCCTTTTTTTGCCGCCCATCTGCCTCACAAATCACACAATCTGCTGACGCGGCAGCAGCGCCAGAAAAAAGCCTGAAACAAATCGAATAAAAACAAAAAAAAAATCGACAAAAAAGAACGGCGACAAAATCAAATAAAATTGTTAAATTGAATAAAAATCGGCAGCTGGAAAACGGAAAAATATTTGCGCATTTAATGCAATTGCAGACGTGGGAATGCCGCCGCAGCTGCCGGGAGGCCAATTTGTAGATGCCCCGGCGTCCTTTCTGGCGGTTCCCCTCTCTTTGGCCACCGAGGCGTGCCGTAATTAATGGCCCATCTCGGGGCCAGGCCGACCCGGCCAGCATCGTTTTAATGGACAGATGCCGGGCGGACTGGAAGCGCCGCATAAAGCGATAAGGTCTTCATTTGGCATTCTCATTGGTAACTCCATTAGCGCCTCCATTGAGCGGCTCACATTAACCAAATGTAAATGGCCGCAATCAAAAGGAAGGCAGGACATTAAAGCTTCATGCAGGATGAGTTAGGATTGCTTGGCTTGAGCTTCCGCTGCTTTGATTGGTCTTAAAGCACTCGAAAGGATCTTGGTCTCTGAAAAGTATGCTACGAAACTTTGCAGAATATAAGATTATCCTTTAAAACAATGTAATTTTGTAAGCTTTAATCTTAAAAACAGTCACCCCAAATTAAGGTGGAATACTCCCCCATCTCTGGACTAGAAATTTAAATGGATTTTACTTCATTAGAGTAAGCTCCTGCACCGACACCTTTGTACTGAGATTCTCCTTGATTAATTAAGGGGCAACCACAGGGCAGTCAAAAGCCTGTTGCCGACTCAGAACTTCTCAGGCTCTGATTCCTGCTCACTTCCCAACTGCAAGAGCAGGAACAGGAATAGGAACAGGAGCAGGGGCTGCTCTACAAATTGTGTTTACTGTTGCCATTTGTACAGTTTTCGGACTTCAAAGTTGCTTCAAGTTCAGTCGCAATGCGCTCGACTCATTAAAGTTACACAAAGATGGCCTGGACGGGCCGGGCCGGGCAAAAACAAAAGCCGCAGGAGAAGCAGCAGGGAGCAGGACTCAATCGGAGTTGGAACTTCTGGCAGTTCTCTGGTAGTACTCGTTCCGTGGAGAATGACCAAGTTGATGTCTCAAGCAGCCCACAACTTTTTCCTCTTTGCCGCGTTGTTTGCACAATAAATGCCACAAGAAATTGCCAGGAGAAGGGATGAAGGAGCAAAACAGTAAGATATATGTATCCTGGCCCTTCATCAGTACGAAAACGAAACGAAATCGTCAAAAATCGCACTTATCGCCTGGCTAAGAAGTCGACGGCTGAGTCCTTCTCTGAAAACTTAATTTCCGCTTTCCGAACGGGCGGGGCGGACCTTAAGAAGGACCTCAAAGTTTATGGCTGCTCGAGAGCCTCTGGAACAGCAAAATAAAACTTAAAATAACAACAACTATTTGCTCGTAAACAAGAAAATTCCAGCCAGACACTCAGCACACCAGATGGATGGATGGATGGGGTCCTTTGAGCCGTATAAACCGAGACGAGGCGAAAAAGTTTTGGGGGCCAAAACAACCAACGAACCAAACTCTGAATTTGTCTGCCGGAAATCCGAAGGAAATCGTTGGATTGTCTCGCTCCCTTCTTTGCCCAAAGAATTGAGAAAGGGTTATGGGTGGTTCTGGATAAAGACATTAAAGGGAGGGGGACCTCTGGCCAATTGTCTCGTCTTTAGTATAATTTCTACGTCTCGAACTCACGTCCATCGCCCGGTAATTATGCGTCCAACAATTGAGCCTTGGACGGCGGCCAATCGAGTTAATGTGGCAAGCATTTAGCATTAGCATCCTCCAGATGAGCAATCGAATAGTTGGCCATGGCCAAATGGCTGGCTGGTCTAATCGCCTGATGTACCAATAATTTCCAATGAGTTTGCGGCTCATTGGGCTCCGGGACGTGAGCTGTTCGAGGGGAAACATCCGGATCGCCTTTGTCCCATCTTGCTTCTGCCCGTCTGTCTGTCTTATGGCTTAAATGTCTTGGTCGGTTTGGGGCTAACCCAAAAAGGAGGGGGAGCCAAAGTTCTTGGCATTCGGGCGAAACAATTTGACATCAATTAATGCAAATGAATGTCTTCATATGGGAGATTCTTTGCCGGTTGCACTGCGAGTCCTGGGCCATGAGTCATGGCGAACGGCTTTTGAACTCATTAGGCGCATTGCATGTAGGAATGTTGGCTGGGAATGTTGGCTCGTAATTTGATATTAATTGCAAATGAGTTGGATTGAGGAGTTGCCGAACAAGCATGCCTTGAATGCGGGCAAAGAGTTTTCATAAAACGGGGAAATAATTCCTAGAAATAAGACTTAATATTGTGTTGTGTGACTCCCTTAAAATCGAGTATTTTTCCTCATTGAAGTGCCTACTCAAATTGGTTAAATATTAGTTACCCACTTACATCTCACATCAGGCACTTAAAATTCAATAACTAGCTGGTGAAGCTGACGGAGCTCACCACATGATGTACTGTGCCCCGAGGAGGCGCCCCAACCCAACGACCCGGCACAATGCATAAACTTATTCCGCTCTAGCCCCCCGAACGCTAGAGAAGTACCTGGCTCACGTGGGCGCAATGGAAAACTGGCACTTTTCAAGTGCCTCGGCACAAAGAGCAGCTGAAAAGGGGTTTTGCATTTTCATAAATGCCATCGCATAAAGCAAAGTTGTTGAAGCTGTTATTAAGTACATAATTTCTGGCTGGTAGAGAGCAGCGGCAAGCAGGCAGGTAGGAGAGGAGACGCCATGTAGCCAGAAACCAGAAACCAGGAAGAACCCGCAGAACCACGCCCATGGAGACGCACGCCCAACGTCGTTCAGTTCCGTTCGGCTTCCTTCCTGGCGACGCTGCAATGTGTTTCTATTTAATTTTTATGAAATTGCAACGCAACCAAAAATGCGAGAAGCCAAAAGCAAAAAGGCAAGCCAGCAAGCCGGCAAGCTGGCTGCAACTTTTTGCCAGGGAGGTCGTTAACACGTTTACTGCTTTCCTCAGACCTTGCCCCAACAAGCCCCAAGCCCAAAACCAACCTACCTGCCGACCACCCACTCTACTCCCTTTGAGGTGGAAGCGTTCCTTTAGGAGCAACAGTTAACGTGGCGTATGCGCAACGTATGCATTTAATTTAATTTCATTATATTTATGCGCATCTATAGAACTGTGGGCGGCCACTGCTGTATATGTGCGTGTGTGTGTGTGTGAGGGCGGGTAGGCGTGGCATGCAAATTGCAAAACTTTGTGCTCGGCCCCATTTTATGTTAAATAATTTATGCGGCAATGTATGCCACACTCACTTCCCCAGCCCCAGTACAGACAGCGTTTCCGTTTATGAATTTAATATTAAAGTGTCATTTAATTGGAATTTTATTTATAATAAATTTTATGTATATATATTTAAATTTGCTTATTTTTCCTATGCAGAAAATGGACTGGCAAAATAATTCAATAAATTAGCAACAAGTATTCGGACTTTTAAACGATTCAACCGCTTTTCAGTTCAGTTTCCAAACAAAAAGTGTGCTGAAATTTTCGGAAATACATTTCGCTCGAATTCAATTAGCCGGGCCAGCATCATCACGATGGAGGGTTGCAGAGTTGGGAGAGCTGGCTAAAATGCTGGGGCATCTGCTATTTAAACAGTTTGTTAATTTGCATTTGTTTTCGGCTAAAACACCTCCGACACTCTGGTGGCCGCTGGTTCCTAAGCGTTAATAGCTAGAAATGGCGCGATAACATTTCCGACTGGGTTTTTGCAAAATTTTTGTTTTTTCTCGGTTTTTATTGTTGTTTTTGTTGGTGTTTGTCGCGACAAAATTTCATAAATAAACATTCGGGCGAAATTATGCGAAATTTCCCATTGAAAATTGTTTCGGCCAGAGTTGTTCTCCGGGAGGAGAATAGTCTGTGAGGGAAGTGCTGGTTTCGCTTTTAACTAAGCACTTGGCCAAATGCATTAATGGTGCTGCAATTTGAATTTTGAATTATGCTTTTGGGATACAAATTAGAAGGCGAGCGGAGCCTGAGGACGAGCTGCATTCGTTAGTTATGCAGATGCAGGACGAAGCAGGACGGAGGACCAAAAAAGGGTTTCAGATATCAAAGGCAAAGGCCCTTTTATGAGGTAATGAGGATTCCTGGTTGTGGCAACAATTTTCACACCACCCGGCCGCAGCCAAATAAGTTCTTTGAGCGTTTTTCATTTTGAATGCTAATGGATTCTGGCAATTCTATCTGATTTGCCATGAAACCTCTGAGGGGCTTAAAATAATGGAGATTTTGAGATGAGTCTCCTCACATGACGTTCCCTCGGAACAAAGGCCAATACTCGAGAGCACTTTCACTCATCTTCGGCCTTCTGAAGTACGCTTACCCGGACAGTTTCTTTGGCCAAGTTATTTACAAGCGAATTAACTTATTATCCGTAAAGTAAACCCCATTTGACGGGGCTTTTAAATGCAACAAGCAACAGCAAAGGGCTCTGACTGGTTTCTGGTTTCTGCCGTGCTTTTCCGAGCCCTCCTTTGTTTGAGTTACTTGCAGTTGGCAATTGTCGGGCCACAATGGAGCAGACCAGGCCCAGACCAGACCCAACCAGACCAGACCAGGACCTAGCAACATCATCAGCATCATTCTGCGTCCTGGCCGTGGATGGAGCCGTGGAAGTCAAGCCAAGCGGAAATGCTGCTTTTAGCTCGTTTTTAGCTCGTTTTCAGAAGAAAAAAAATTTTTCCATTGTTTTTAATATGTTGTTGTTGGTATTGCTGTTGTTGTTGCTGGGGGTATTTTATTTTAGTAGTTGTTTCCCGGCCCGGGTAGAGCTAAAAGATTTTTGCACGACTAACACAGTTCCGCTTTTTATGTGCCATATTTTTATTCTTTGTTGGTTCTTCCATCCAGCCATTATATTTTCGCCATGTTCCCCTTTTGTTTTATAGATTCGTTAGTTGGCTACAACAACAAAGTGGCCAAGAAGCAACTAACGGCTAATGCAAATGCAAATGCAACTGCCAACGTGAATGATTTTTAAGTGCGCTTTTAGCCAGATTAAGTATACGCCATGGGGTCTGGATAATTATCCTCAAAGGGCTATGTTCGCATGTGGTGTGTGTGTGTGTGTTAGCACAGGTGACCCAATTTCCCAGCTGCTCATCTGATCTTTGTTTTCTTCATTCCCGTTTACATTCTCGAATTAACCCCTTTGATGGCTGCCAATTAAACTGGGAATGAAGCTGGGACTGACTCCCTTCATATCTCCGGTTGATTATTATTTAACCTACCCTTAACAAAAAAAAGGGAAACGAAAGTAAAAAAATCATTCCTCTTAATTGAATTTCACTTTCGGGCTTGTGAACTTTTATTTGTTATTCTCTGTTCTCTGTTTTGAACTCGAAAAAGTAGAATAACAAAAAGATTTGAGAATAAATACACAAAAGCCATAAATGCGTCGAAAACTTTTTAATTACTTTATATGCCAGTATATTTTGTACTGTTTTCCGTTGTTATTGTTTATATTTAAATCATATTTCCGTTTCCATCTCTCACTCCACCCTGCTGCTCCTCATTTGTTGTGAATTATTATCATAAATTTGTTGGCAAATACCCCACTGCCGGCTCCTGGCTCTTTTCTCCGGTCTTCTGGCTTTTTCAACTAATTAGAAGTGTTTGTTCCGAGTGGGCTTTTCCTTATTGTGACCCTGTTTTCCTCTCTGTGTATGTACGTGCCACAAAAGTTTTCGGAAAACTTTTTCAGCATTTTTTTCCGTTGATTGCTTTGACACTTTTGAAGAATTTACATTGTTGTTTTTATGGCTCTTTCAATATAATTGGATTGTTCAACAAAATGAAGCAAGGATGATTGCCAGGATTTTATTTTTGGGAATTTCTTATCCACATGTCCACAGACATCTTAGTTGAGAAACTCTCGAAATCTCCTCGAAAAATCTCAATTATTTATATAGCCAGGCACTCGCTGCATTTAAAAGTCCCTTAAAAGTTCCAAAACAAACCACAACGCAACAGTTAAAACATTTGGAAGTTTACATTTCCAGCTCATTAACTGGCACAAACTGTGAACATTTCTCTAATTCTCATCCAGCCGGGGAGTACTACGAGCATAAAGGGCACATTCCGCCCAACCTAAGAGCTCCGGGTTGACCTTCTGGCATCTAAAACCAGCAAACAATGGCAAGAGCAACAACTAATGGTTAAACTAAGACCATATATTAAGGGTAAGAGATGCCAGCCAGCCAGTTCTAAACTACTGAACTGGCCCCCATTCTCTCCAGCCAGGGAACGTCTTCTAAAACTTTCCCAACTGCACAGAAACTTGCAGAGGGAAATTGATAAAATTTCTTAAAGTCGCCTGGGGGACACATTCTGGATTGCGAAGATCCAGTGTCGGAAGCAGAGACACGAGCACCCGCTCCTGTGGCCTTTAAGGATGCGCCAGCAAAGCGCATAATCATTTGCCAGTCTCATTTGCACTAAGTAGGGAATCCTAATACCATGTATACGTATTCGGGGGGACCACGTGGGGGACTCTGGGCCGGGGGACTGCGTGCGCACGCGTTGCAAATGCAAAATTTGCATTTAAAACTGTTGACGGCATTTTATTAAGTTGAAGATAAAACCAGAGAAGCCACAAACTAAAAGTAAAACACGAAACTTTGCCCCAAAAGCTGCCGAGCGAAGCTGTGAAACGCCACGCATCTACAAGAGGGGTCCTCGCCAGAGGGGTGGGGCCGGCAAGGCCATGGGTGTGGTTGCGAAAAGGGAGCAGCATTCTGAAGCAGACGGGGGAACCGCAAAAGGCAACGAATCACGACAGGATACAGTGTTATAAAATAAATAAATACATAAATAAAATAAATAAGGTATGAAATAAAGGATATAAACTATACAATTTCTATATTTAAGGAACTTCTTAGTACCCTAGGTTACACTTAATTTTTAATCCTTTATTATATTAAATATTAGTTTTAACCCTTTTCCGCATCCTTCAGGACACTGTGGAGCATCAATGGCGTTGCCTTCGCTGTGAGTTGTGGGTCCTTCTAATCCCCCGGCACCCCCTCGGTTTTTCCAGTGTCCGACGGGCGACTTTGTGTGTTAAGGGATATGTAACTTGTGGTCTGCCTTACATCATCCCCCCTTTCGTCCTGTACCCCCTTTTCTAGGACCCCTCCCTTTGGCCGATTGCAGGTTTTATTTCATCGCCTTTTTTGTTTTTGCCCAGCAAAAAGTTGTATGTAAACGAAAGTGTTTACAAAATGAAGTTGCCACTTGAACGAGTAAACAAATGAATGAATTCATTGCTTCCTGCGGACTGCGGGGCCGTAGGCGAGGGTGGAGGACGAAGGACCAGCGGCTTGGATGGGACGACCTCCAGCCGGAGGGCTGCCATCAGTTCCGGTCTGGGATTCCGCATTTCGGGTCGGGTTATTTGCCCCTCGTAGGTGTCAAAAGTTAAAGCATCGGAGCGCAAAAGTTGCGCAAATTTTAAATGCTTCGCCATTTATACATTTGGCAGTGGAGCAACTTTTTTCGGGTCACCCCCCAGTGTTTGAGGTCACAAGTGGAGGGGATGGGGGTGGAGTGGATGAATGTGTTTTGGAGGGGCCAGCGTGGGAGGTTGTGGCGCGTGTGCCAAAGCAATTATTTCTCGATGGCAGCATTCTAAATTGAAGCTGCTAATAGAGCCAGAAAAGCCCGAGGACCTAAGCTCAGTTGCCAGGACAGTTGCCGCTAGCTATGACCTCGATTAAGTGGAGTTTCTCCCGCAAGGACAATACAATTAACTCTTGCGGCTTAGCTTGGGTTAAAGTAAGTGCTTTAAAATTTGGTTTCATTATAAACGGGAGTTGAATTAAACTGTAATTCTGGTTAGTCGTCTCCCACCTTCTTAGTTTTTAAGGCCACAAAGAACCCTCAACTCTTATCCTTTCTTAATGTCCTTAAAATATACACATTTTCCAGACTTTTTATCTTCCTTTCCAATTAGATGTATATTATGCAATCCTCTTTCATAAATCCGCCCCCGAAAAGCTCTCCGATGATAAGTTATTCCTCCACCTCCTGGCGACAGGCCGGCCCCGGCTATAATTCTTTGTATACTAAACATTTTAAGCAAATGGCCATAACCAATGGCCATTGGCCATAACTTGTGCCATTCAAGGGATACAAAATGGAAAATGTTTTTCATATTTTCCACTTTCGCACTTCATGACCATAAAGCATTTTCGCCTCCTTATATATCAGAGGGACTAACGCATATTAGACCGGAAACTTATCCGGGTGCCTCCTGCACCCT
Organism: Drosophila bipectinata; assembly: GCF_030179905.1. Classification (NCBI taxonomy): domain Eukaryota; kingdom Metazoa; phylum Arthropoda; class Insecta; order Diptera; family Drosophilidae; genus Drosophila; species Drosophila bipectinata. The sequence continues at coordinate 16,456,260 of NC_091736.1, read as the reverse complement.
GCCCTTTGCCCCTACGCTCCTTTCCACTCTTAACTCAACTTGCCACTGCCACAGAAACAAGCCAGCAACAAAACCCCAGAACTGGTACTGAAAAGACCAGAACAGACAACTTGAACTTTCGCCCTGAAATTGCGCAACAAAATGCCAAAGTCAAAATTCTGCGGTCCTCTGAGGCGGGTGGGGGGCGATGGTGCGCCCCCTGCAGGATTGCGGGCGGGTTGGAGGCGTGGCTGTGAAATGAGCGTTGCCAAAAATTCTGTACTGTTGTGGAAACCTAATGCATGCATAATCAACTTTGTTTAAACTTGGGCGCCTAGTTGGTGTTGCCGTGATGTTGCTGTTGCCTGTTTATGCCCCAATTGCTGTTGGCCCTCTCCGTCCTACCAGCTCATCTGCCACTGGTGGCGCCTTATCTCGCCGGCGCTAAAAAGGCGCCAAGTTAAACTCAAGTTAAAGGTTCATTTCATTAATTTGCAAGTCGCATTTAGTGCGTCGATGTCGACAGAAATTTGCATTTAAATCCCGTGGCAAAACGAGCAGAAAAGCGGTTGAAAGACGGCTGGGATCCCAGGCTAAGAACTACTGGAGTTCCTTCAGAGGGAGTTACTGAGGAGGGGCTGGGGGCCATGGGAATTTAATGGTTGGAAGCAGGATGGCTGGGTGGCCGGAAGCTGATTTCAGCGGCTGCCAAGCAACTTATGTCACCGACTTGTAACTGGCAAATACTCTAAGATGGAAAATCTGCTTTGTGGTTAGATTTATAATTCACAACGTGATGTCAGCCAACTAGCAATAATACTAGACTTATTTGTGGACTAATCATGGAATGATGTTTAATTAACTAAGCTTATTATTTAAGCCTTGTTATAAGTTCTGTATAGGGTACTTGAAGTAGCGACCTCACTTTTTAAGGTTCATCCATGCAAACAGAAATTGTTTAGCAAATTAAGCTGCCACTTGAGCCACTGATAACTTTTTCCTGCGCTCATCCATAGTCGCTATCTTTTCATTAACCATTAATAACTTGATATCGATGAGTGGAGCGAGGTCACGCAGAGCCTGGGGGGGCCCAAGGGGTTGGCATGGCTGAAGTAGTGGGCGGATGGATAGCGGATGGGTGGGTGGCAACCACAAGCCGTTGGCGGGATACATTTCTGGGACAGCAGATATCCATTCCATTCCATATATTCGGTACGATTCGCCTGCGGTTAGACGCAAAATTATGTTTGCCACTTGGCCATGCCCGAATGCTGCTAATTGGCTGCCCATTTAAGTGGCGGCCCAGAAAGGGGCTTTCGAATTGGAGGCTTTAGCACGAGCATTACGCATACGCCGAGTAGCCGCATTACAAGGGCAGCTCTCTGAGCACTCTATTGCCTGATGCGCGCCACGCTCCTTTGCATAATCAGGAGTCCCTGCCAGGGAGTCCTCGAGACCCTCGATTCCTCGATTCGGCAGCCCCTCCGTTAAGTGCCGCGTGAGAACCAGTGCAGCTGCCCGCTGCTGAAATAGGAGCCAACGGAGTCCAAGGATATCCAGGCATAAGGGCTTTTTGTCCTGAAAGCGTCCTCCCATAGCGTTAAAATAAACACACAAATTATTTGTGTAAACTTTGCCGAGATCCTTTACTTTCGCGTCTACACTTTCCAGAATATGAATTGGGGATTTTGCCGCCTAAGTGGCCACTCTCCTTCCAAAGGATTTCAGTTTTTTTTCTCAAAAGGTGGTGGGGAGAGGGGACAGCTCTGCAGAAGTTGATTGATTGAAATTGATCGGCTTCCTTCTGAAAAAGAAACTGAATGCAACCCTTCTCAGGCCTGTCATGTCACGAGGACATTGAATTCAGTCTTCGTCCTGGGGGCGATTCCTTGGGTCAGGGATGGTTAGGTATGCGAAACATGCAAATCGATATGTCAATTTGTCACGCTTTTCATTCGGATGCCGAGCAAATAGCTCAAAATTGAAATAAACAACAAGATTGTCTGTTATCTGAGCATGGCCAGAACGAAATGAAAGATGCAGGAAACTTTTAAATTTAAACGGAATTATATGCTTAAATAAATTGAAGATTTCTCGTTATTTGATGTCTTCAGGCTGAAAATGAAAAATCACAATTAAAGCTGTCTAATTGGTTGTGTTTTCCTGCAAATAATTGTAAAATATTTCCATGTTTTTGTATGCTTACACAATTTACACTTTTCAATTACCTTTTCCCAGCTCTTAATTTCTTAAATCTGACTCTACAACTTAATTGCCTGGCTCTCGGAAGTGTCGCGCCCCATCAAGATGTCTTCCAGTTTATGCTCAATTCGGTTTACCATTTCAACGCCCCCGCAATGTCGTACCTACCTCATCGATATTATAAACCCCTACGACGACCCCAGCCCCAAAACGGACACCGACAAGCATTCCCACGCCTGTTCCATGTTCCGTTCGAATAATTTGGAGAAAAAAAAACACACAATATGCCAGGGAGACACCTAAATCGCAGACAAAAGTCAATCTCTTACCCCAACCAGCCCTGTCAGGGGTCGGTTCTTTAAACGCCGCCGCTGCAACGCCACATATTGTTGTCATTAATTAAAACGTTTTATGGATTACATGGAGCGAGGTGGAGCGTGGAGGAGCGTGTTATTATCTGGAGGGTGGCCGGGCTTGTATTTTCACCTTTCCAATGATTTTTCACCATTTTTCAGCTTGCCACTAAATCACTTTAATATTCAAATATTTCGAGAGCCGGCGGGATCCGAAAAACGAAAGAATGAAAGACAAACTCCAAACAATAAAACATAAAAATGTCAGGGAGATGTCGAGGCCCCCCGACAGGAAGCCGGAGTAGTGGGGGAGAGCGACTCCGGAGCGGAAAAAAAAGAATTCCTATTCCCCAGTCGTCTATTGATATTCTATAGGGGGTTTAGATTCTCGGGGACTGTTCCAGAGCAGTCGGGGTCCGACAGAGGAGCAAATGTTCGCTATAAAAATGTCACATAAATACCAAGCCAAAGATGGAGCTTTCTTGGTTGGTAGTTTTTGGTTTTTTTTGGCTTTTTCGGCTCGGTTTTCGACAGTTCTGTGTGACCCAGTTTTCGAGGCCGAAGGAATTTCAATTTTAGCCGCCTGCGAATGTTTCTGTTGGGGATGTGTCGATGGCGATGCCATTACCATCATCCGGCTGCCGGAAATTAAATGCAATGACAGGCAACCGCATATTTTAACCCTTTGTTGACACAACCAGAACCAGTCTAACCCCGTCTAGCCCCAGCCCACTACCATCGCGGCACTTCACTTTGACGCCTCTGATGTCGAAGGCGAGAAGACGGCTCCTTTCACCTGTCGACCGTGTTTATATTTATGAAATATGCCAAAGAGTCGTGTTCCCGGGGTTATCCTGCCAACTGCACATCAAAGGCAATTCCCAAAAGGAGCTGCTGGCAACTGGCTGCTGGAGAGTTTTCGGCTGACTCTCGCTCATTTGCGAAGCGGCAAGGGCAAGCGTGTAAACGCAGCCAAAAGCAGTTTTTAATTTATTTTATGCAACTTGCCGGCAAACACCAAAAGCAAAAATTGTCAAAGGCCAAGAGCCAAAACACAAAGGATGAAATTCAGAAAAGTTTGCTCTGGCCTTTGTGAATCCTCCACAGGGCGGGGGTCGATTTGGGTTAAGAGTTTCGAGATGAAGTACCCATCCAGAGATCTGAAGAGTTTGGCGACAAGTCAAAGGTGTTCTAACAAAAGCTGAATATCAAAAGGATGTGGTTCGCTGATTTTTTATCAAAATAAAAGCCTTTAAAGTTCCAGAAAATATTTGAAAGAACCGAGTTTGTTAATTAGCTGGTTTTTGTCAGTTAATGGCTTGAACCTTAAAGTTATTCTCCACTCGAATCGGCCATTTTCACTTCAAACCAAGAGACTTGGAAAAACATTTTCCAATTGCGTATCATTCGACTAATGATAACATTTCCAGCTTCGGCTCTCAATCGCTTCAAACTGCATTAGCAATAATAGCACTTCAAATCCAGAGCATCTTAGCCATCGAATCCCCTCCTCTGGCCGCCGAATGCAAGTGTCAAAAACTTAATTAAAAACGCGTTGCTCGAGCTGCTCCTCGGCTGCTCGGCCAAAGTGGCAAGGCAAACAAACTTCGGCGGCGCCAACTACAACTACTCGCACTTCTGGGCCAACTAGAGCTACAGTGAGCTTCAGCACATCCACTGCCACGGCAGCCACTTAATTAGACGTTAAACACTTGTAAACGCTCAGCGATAATGGATGCGTGAGAGCGCCGAGTCCTCGAGGGCCAGGAACTTGACTAATTCGCCCGGGAAGGGATAAGAAAACTAAGGAAAGACTGAGACTTTCCTGGTCGGTTAATCTGTGGCTAGAAAACATAATAATTCATAATGCAAATTAATTTTATTGCCAAAAAAATAGTTCCTCTCACTAACCTCCAGCGATTATCCTTGGAAGAGTAGAATAATTTATATTATACTGACTAATCCTCTCCTCACATATGGCTTAAATAGAGGATCTGTTTCTGAATCCCTTGCATTTTAATATTCATCTTAAAAATAAACATTTTTCAGTTAACTTCTTCCTTGAGTACTTAACATAAAAACCAATGGCCTAATTGGTTCAAAACCCCTCCATCTCGATAACTATCCCCTTGGCGAATGTGCTAATTTTTCAAACATCAACTGTGTGCTTAGCAAATTAATTACCAGAGCTGTGAGGTGGATGTCTGAATGCAGAGTAGTCGGCCACGGATGCCTTCTCAGCTTGCCAGTGCCCGGCTGCGAACTTGGCCATTAGTTAATTCACTGTGCCGAGAAGTTACCAACTAGCTAACCATAAACATGGGAGGGGTCCGATGTCCGTGGCATTAGAATCAACTCAAACTGGGAGTTGCCGAAGTGAAATCGTGTAAATTGGACCACACAGACACCAGAAACAAGCCCGACCAGGCCGGGACCAAGTTGGAGCCAAACCAAACCAGAGCAGGGAGCACCGTTCTGGCCAGGCCAAAAGCACCAACCAACTGAGGTGAGCGGTGCCGGGTGGGCTGGGAAAGTTTGGCATGCAACTGGGAGACGAAGATGGAACGGGCCGAACTTTATGCATATCATGCATGTGCGGTGGATGTCGAGTGGGACGATATTTCGGTCTATCTACCCATATATATTTTGCATAAATTATCATCCGGGACTGGGCGGGCAGAGCAACAAACAAGATAATGCCACAGCGGTGCAACATCATTAAGGAAATTACTTGTAATACAGGCAGCAGGTACTTACTGCTGTTAGTTACCCAGTTACTGCTTGCATAGTACACTGGAGAAAAAGGGGTAAAACGTTTTAGAAAAGTAAGGTCCAAAAAAAACTACTAGCTTGACAAAAAGGTTTTGCAAAAGTACATAGTTTTGTGGGGAGGTTTATTTCATTATATTACTATGTTCTTTACAAACTCCTAAGGTACATAAATCATTGTTTTTCTTTCTGTGTAACCTGCGGAAAACCATGGAAAATTATCATAACTGCGGCCAACTCTTCTCGGGACGAGCAGAGCGTTCTCAATATTTGTGATGCAAAAATAATTAATGTGCGAAGAGCTTTGGCAGAATTTGGTTCAGGTTCTGGTTTCTGATTCTCACCCTGATTCGGATTTGGAAACCCCAGTTTGGAAGCACCTTTCCCCTTCTGTAGCTGTCATTATGGCTGTGTGACTTTTGCTGCTTTAATCGTGGTTGGTTTAATTAACTTCACCTCCACGTAGCTGTCGTGCCATCGAAAGGCTTACAAATTAAGCTATTTGCCGTAGTTGTGTTCTTGATTAACTCTGGCAGGGGGGGACCTAGCAGATGCTTGGGAATAGTCACGAAATGCAAAACAAATTAAGACGACTTAGGGCTAATTTTCGAGGGTTTTGGGTAAGTGGCAGGTGAGGTCTTTAAAGTGGGCCAGGCTTAGCACTATTGTTTTTATTGACATTAAAGCTTACTGTTCTGACATTTTTTGGTTTCTCTCAAAAACTATATAATTGACCGAAATTTTAAAATATATTCGGTTGAGAAAATACGTTGTCAACCTGACATAATATTTCACTTAGCGAATACCAGCATAACCACATGTAACGCAATTCCTATCAATATTGGTTTACATTTTCACAGATATCCATGGGCTCCTTGGGAGCCAAACCGAACAGTTGATACAAAAGGCAAACCATTTTCTTCTGCCTTTTTGGCCAGGCCCACAAACACTTTCACTGCCCCGGCCCCTCGCTGCCCCTTGGAATTCCCGAAAACACAAGCGACCACCCAGAATGGAACAAATTTTGCCAGATTGAGGAAGAAATCCTTGTAAGGACGAAACGTTTTGGTTTCGTTGGTTTTGCTCTGCTAGTTACACGAAATCCTGCTGCAAATTACACAAAAATTAAATGCATGAATAATTCGAATGGTTGCTGTGGTCAACAGCCCGAAACCCGGGGGCGTGGCATTGCCCCCTTACCCCCTAGTACCCCCTAGCCACCCTTACAACTAATCATACAAAAAGGAGCTCAAAGGATGTGGGATTTTTGGGACGGTGGGATGATGGTGGTTTGGTGGCTGGTGGGGGAAAATTGGGTTAGCTGCTTTGTATTTACACTGCATTTTATCGCTTTAACACTCTGACACAATGAATATAAATATTTGGACAGCAAAAACAGCAGCAAGAGCAGCAGTAGCAACAGCAGCATGTCCTGGCTGCAGGACATGAGCTTCAGATATGACCGTATGCGGGAATGTGTGGACTTGACCTGCGCATAAATTTTAATACAGAATGAAATGCTGTCCGATGATTGCGAAAATGTACGTGAAATGAACGTTCTGTCCAACATTTTTTGCTATTTATTTGCCGTTTACCATTTTTACCCAAAATTTACCCAACTGGTCGATATATTGATCGGAAAATAAATACAATGTGCCGCTATTAAAAATCGAAATGAAAGCCTTGTTTATGTTGGCTTTTAGTTAACTTTCCGAAAGGCAACACGGCGCACACAGGCAGTACAGAAGTAAGCAAACTCGATAGACCCATAAATTGAGTGCCAAACAAGAAGTCAAAGTTCGTTTAAGAGGAGCACTTGCCTCTCTGGCTCCCGAACTCCACTCCATTCCGTATCCACTTTGTCCGCATCCTGGCATCGCCTGGCAAATTTGTCGCAGGAAATGTGCGTTGTGTCCTTTGGCCCTTTTTTGGGTAGGTGCCACCAGGGCCACCAGTGCCGCCAGAATGCCTTTGTTGCTCCTTATGCTCCGCTCAAAGCGAAATCAATTTCCGCTAGAGAAAACTGCCTGCTCCCCAGCCCCTACTCCTGATTCTTCGAACTTTCATCCTGTTGCACAAATAAATATTTTGCACCGGATGTTTGGGTCACAATTTTCATTCAATTCAGAGAACTCGGTCTATTATGTAAAATATTATTGCGGAAAAATGTGCAAAACAATTGCCTTTTGAAAGTCTTTCTATAAAAATCTTTTCTCTTTAATTTTACCATTGTTTCTAATTTTAAAAATGCATAAAAATATATATGTACATTTATTTGCATACTATTTAATAACACTTTCGCAAATGTTTGCTATTTATTTAATTTTTAATTAAGCAACGAGTGCCAGATTAATTAAATAAAACAAATAAATCGCAAATCAACAACACTTTTAATTTAAGCAAACACCAATTATTAAAATTAAAACAATTAGAATGAATCTGGTTGCTTAAAGTATTAGAAATGGGGATTCCTTAAGATTCAGATGGCTGCTCCTCGGTTGGCCTTAAACTTTGGCCAGAACAGCTTCATTAGTTGCCCAGCACGACTCGGTCGGCAGCTCCATCTCCGTTTCCGTCTGCGCTCCTGTCTGGTCTAAAAAAACCGCAGAAACTTTAAGGCACGCACTGCCCCCGCCCAGGACCAACCTGTCCTTGCCGATGGCCACCGCCTTCCAATACTCATTTCAGCTCCGGACAAGTCCTTGGCCAGAGCTCAGAGCTAGCCGATTCTTAAGTCGCAAAAAAGAGTGGCAAAGTTTTTCTCGAATTTATTTATTTTTTTCTTTTGGCCAACTTCTTTGGCCGTTCGACTGCCGACGGCAAAGTTCTGTTCTTATTGTTGTCCTGGCATGTTGCTAAAAGTTATATTATGATTTTTCCTGCACGGTTTGGTTTCTGTTTTTCTCTTCTATTTTTTGTTGGTTCGAGGCTGGCGTAGCTTTTTTGTATTATTTTCATCCTGTTTTGACTTTGTTGACAATTGAAATTGATTTTGCGGTCACTCACAATGGCTGTTGATTTTCGCACAAAATGATTTTTTTCTACCATTTTTTGTATTCGCATTCGCATCACGGAGATATAATCACAGGTTGCATGGCAAATTTTAAATCAGTTTCAAAGTAGCAAATAATATTTGATTTTTCGGAGAGATATTATACGGTGGAAAATGTCATTAATTTTGTGTTTATTTTCCACTACTAAACAAGACCAACAAAGAGCAAACAGCGTGATTCACAAAAATAAATAAAAATAAAATGAAACAAATAAATCAAAAACCGAATGCCGAGCATTAATTCAAATCCACCTGAAGCCAAAATTTTCGAACCGGATGGCAGGATGGGTGCGGCGAACGAGGAAGAAATGTCAGACATAATTGACATTTTAATACGCTGATAGTTGGCGAACGATAAAACCCGATTTAATATTCTGATAATTGCCCCACTCACTGCCGCAATTGTGACAAACTTAATCGAATTGTCAATTCCCAGCTCGGCGAAAAATTTAAGTGCCGTCCGGACAATGGTGCGTATGCGCAATATTTCCAAATTACCTTTGACACTTGCCTAAATTAATACGTGAATAAATGGGAAAATATGGCTTAACAAATTCCATATAACTTCTTTGTCAAAATTCATCGCTCAACGCCTCATTAAATATACAAATATTTTCTCTTCAATTTCGATCGCAGCTTGAGGCCGCTCGCAACGCTCGATCACTGTCCCATGGATCATTACCCTTTTTTTCCGGATAATGCCTGGGGGAGCCCCCTATGGTTGTCATCATCGAACCGCCTCAGCAATAATAGCATATTTTGTTGTGACATTTTTATAAATGAGGCCTGGCTCTATTTCAAGAGGCGTGTCAAATAATTTATTTCGATGAAAGCTAAATTATTTTTGATATTTCGAAATGATATGGTATAGATTAGTTCAGAATTGGAAAGAATCCCCATAAAGAGCTTTAAATACTTCCAACACTATTGATGAAAAGCTTCCTCTGATGCATCCAAAATCGCGGTCTGTGTAACTTAATTTAGAATTTGAAGCCACTGTTGCCAGTGCTTTGGCAAACAAATTGCTAAACCGAATTAGACATGAAAAATCTCTCAATGCTCCGATAATCCCTTGATGCTCTTACCACCCCGCCCGTTTTCCATCATCCTCGACCAGCGCCACACCGTAGAATCCTACCCCGGGGAGTACACCTTGAGTAAATAGTGAGGAATAATGATTTCGTTCGTTTTATTTGCGACTTTCCGTAGCTGGCATTAAAATTGAAATTGAAATGCCACAGACGGACCGCAGCAGTGGGACCCAACTAAGCCCGACCCCGGAACTTTCTCCGCCCCATGATGATGACAACGTGGCCAAAAAGGAAAAGCTGGAAAAACCACGTAAAGTGGATACTGGCATTGGGGGGACTTGCCACATGTTTGGTTGTTTAAAGCGAGGATATACTTTGGGAGGAGACTGGCTGGGGAGGTGGGTGTGTAAAACAAACGAAATGGCGACAGCGCATAGTTTCATTATCCTTCGGCAGTCAGACAGCGGAACAGGCACGGAACAGGTCCTGTCGCTACATGAGGCGCATTACAAATTTTCGAAATGAAACTGAAATCAAATAAAGGACATTGCCGGCACACAAACATCAGTCAGCAGGACGTTGAGCGAAAGGATACATATATATATATATATATTATATAGTGTATAGCCAGCAAAACCAACAACAAAGCCATGCAATTAAAAATGGCTGGGAACAGCAACAAAAAACACAAAACCCTGGGAGGGATGAATGTCCAAGCAATCGAAAAACAACAACCGAAAATTTTGCTGCAACAACCAAACTGTGGCATGCGGAATGACAAACATGCTGCGAATTTGTAATCCGTAATATGAATTCGAATTTTAAAGATACATTCCCATGCAACAATACAGAAGTCCAGGAATGCGGGCATCCTGGAATCCATACAGCCGTGGGGAGGATGCAACAACGTGAAGCATGGAACGGAAACGGATGCAGGTGAATATGATTGGAGCTCGATTTAATTGAGTTGCTCTGGAATTCCGGGGGAAGGACTGGGCAAACATTTTTACATACTCATACATGCATGCGATCAGGACGAGGACGATAGTCAGGACGAGGACGCAAAAAATGAGGCGAAAAACAATCACAAAAAGATTGCCAACAATCCAATCAGCTATACTGTAATTGGCAAATGCAAAATTGCGAATGAACGAATACTTTTTGCGGCAAATTGATTGAAAACCGAAAATTGGCAAAATGATGAAATGTAATGCAAATGCGGTTTCAGTTTGGTTTCGCTCACAAGGTTGGATTGATTGCCGAGGGAGTCTGATGCATGTATGTAGTTATTTAAAGTACAAAAAATCGGTCTAGTCTGTTACATTTTTAATTTTGAAAATGAACAAGCCTCTTAGAAAAGCTGAACAATGATACTATTCCTAACTAACTAAACGTTAGTTAATTTCTTTAAAAACCATTAACAGAATGTTATCCTAGGATTCATCCTAGGATGATCCTAGGAGAAGGGATTTTCGCTTAAGTCAAGGTACTAAAAAAATCGATAAAAAAAAAAAAAGATATGACCCGGCTCAAACTTAAATAAGTATAAAAATTACAAAAAAGCATTTCTAATCAATTTAAAAAGCTTTAATAATCACGTTGTCTTCTTGTTGTATTCAGTTATTTTTGAATCTCGCTCAATAAGACATGGACCTAAAAAAAATGTTCTTACTCATGTCGTTGATGATTAAAGTCATTCACTGCGAAAGAGTATGTTAGTATTACATTACTCGAACAAAATTATTTGTTTTATTTTTTATTTCATCATTTTTAGGCTACGCTGTAACGTTCTTTCAAATCGGTTGCGAGCCTTTGAAAAGAAAAAATAAAGGCTAACTCTACTGCACCCACTTTATAAATAAGAGAACGTGTTCTTTAATCGCGCATAGTCTTATGTCTTACGAGAAAATAAAATTAAAGAAAAAATACAGCTAAAAGCATCGCTAATCAATTAAAAACCTCCTAATAATCTTTTAAAAAGCCAAAGTTGGTTTTTTGTTATGTTCAGTTAAACTTTTGCATCCTAGACACTGAGACACTTGGCCCTGAAACCAACAACCTTATTATTGTCATTGATTTTTGGAGTAATCAAGTGCAACGTCGAATGTTAGTCTCGTATAAATTCATATACATATATTACCACAAAAAATTCATTTCATTATTTAAATTTTACAAATTTAAGGCTCCATTTCACCATAAACTTTTTTCACCTTTTAAAAAAAAAATGGAAAAGGCATAGCTAATCAGCTTGAAATATTATTAAAATCTATTTACAATTTCAAATTGGCTTTGGAATTTGTAAAAACTACAAGTTAAACAACAATACAGCTATTTAAAAATGCATTTCCAATCAATTTGAAACCTTTTAAAAATATATTTTAAGACCCAAGTTGGTAGTTGTCTGTATTTAGATGAATTTTTGCATCGTAACGGAGACACATGGACCTTAAACCAATAACCTTATTATTATTTTCTTTAATGTTTGTAGTAATCAACTGCAAAATCAATTGTAAGTATTGTATATTATAATATTATATTATTTTATATATTTGTATATTATTTTACAAATTTTAGGCTATTCTCCCTTTTTTTTCACATGCAAGTCATCCAAACAGGGACACCATGCTACAAATACTACAACTATAATTCCAAATACAAATACTATAATGAAAAGTCTACTGAGATTTCTTAAACTCGATTAAAACCAAAACTAGGCTTTCCGTTGTCGTTTCAAAATAAAAATGTTAGCCCCAGAACCAATTAATGCGTGGTATTAATCTTGTTAAGTTAAAAAGAAAAGGCATAACTAATCAACTTGAGTTTCATTGAAAATCTACTTCAAACTCCCAATCGACTTTAAATTCTATGCAGTTAAAATTTTCAACTCAGTCGTTGAGAAATGGACCTAAGCGCAGTATTCTTGTTCTTGTCGTTGATGTTTCAAGTAATCAACTGCGAAGTCAAATGTAATTACTTTTTAATACAATAATTTAATCTATATTTAGATTTAACTAAATTTTAGGCTACACCCCATACCATCTCAAATGTTTGCCGTCCACATACCCTTTCGGTTTGGGGTATATATAAAAATGCATGTAATAGAGACCCATTCCATTGGACCCAATTAAATTATTAGCTAACGTGGCCAAAGTACTTATATAGTTGAGGATTTTATATTGGCGTAATGACACTATAATAAAAAATCGACTTAGTCATAAGCTGCCGTCTTTTTTTTTCAATTACAGAAAAACAGATTCTAAGAAGAACAAACAATGCATTAACCTTCTTAAACATAGATAAAAGGCATCGAAAATCCATTAGAAACGTCTTAAAATCTGCTAAAAACAAAAAGCCAATCTGACTTTTTGTTGTACTCTGTTGTATTTTATCATCTCAGGCAATAAGACATGAATCTTAAACCAAAGTTATTTTTTTGCACTTTGATGTTTGCTTTCTTTTCCGACTGCCACGCCGTATGTAAGTGTTTTATTATTAATTTATTTCGGAATTCAAATTAACTTAATTATAGGCCACCATCCAACTATTCCCCATTTCGTTGGCGACCGTTGCAGTCCAAAATCAGCCTGCGCTGATCCTTTAGAATTTCCAAGCCTTACTTTTAAGTCTCCAGACTGTAAAAAAAAATTATATTGCTGCAACTTTGTAGATAAATGAATGTGACTAATAATTTAATAAAATATTTTAACCGGTTTTGCTTTTATAAGAAAGATTTCAGCAAAGAAAAAACAGTCCTATCCCCATCTAACTTCCAGAATAACAATGTTTGTGCCAGTATCTTAGAGTATGTAGTTGTATAAGGTGCTTAAACAAAAAAGGATGGGGTATTCTCAATCAATTTGAAACGTATAAATAACTAAGTTAAAAACTCAGCACATAATGGAACTATTGGTTCCATTCAGTTGCACTGTGGCATTTCAGGAAATAAGACATGAACCTTGCGCCACAACTATTTATTTTGTCATGGATTTTTTCTTTATTTCTTGATTGCTACGCCAAATGTAAGATTTTTAATATTAGTTGAAAATGATTTTTATTCAAATTTTGGGAAATTTTAGGCCAACATCCCACTATTTCCCACATCACTGGCGATGGTTGTCGTCCGAAAGAATCTTGCGCAGATCCTTTGGAGTTTCCGAGTCTCACATTTGAGTCTCCTGATTGTATCAATGATCTATATTGCTGCCAACAAGTCAAATAATACAATATATTTTTATATAAAGAGAAACCTTTTATTAAAATATTTAAGGTAGCCTTAATTCCAATTTTGGCACATTTGCAATGCATTTTTCGGTTTTATATGTATCGATGGCCATGACGAATAAGAGATAACTTTAATTGACTTATAAATAAATATAAAAAAAGACGTTGACCTCCTTTAGTTTTTAAAATGCAACAAATTTCGAGTAGTTTATTACTTTATTTTTAATTTATGTTTGTCTTACTAATGACAAGCAAAGCAAGAACTAGTGTAAGTTAAACTAATTATTTTCTACATCGAATTAATTAAAAAATTTCCTAGAATTTAAGCGGTCCTTTGGATTTTGATACCCAAAGTCTATTGGCAATCCAACAATTCAATGATGGATTAAGGCATTTTTCAATTCATGAATAGTAACCTAATATGCAAAATCATATGAAATATATAACCAAAGAAACCTAAATAATTCAATTTATTATACCCTTGCAGAGGGTATTATAATTTTGTCCAAAAGTGTGCAACGCAGTGAAGGAGACATCTCCGACCCTATAAAGTATATATATTCTTGATCAGGATCACCTCCTGAGTTGAAATGAGCATGTCCGTCTGTCCGTCTGTCCGTCTGTCTGTCTGTCTGTTTCTACGCGAACTAGTCTCTCAGTTTTAAAGCTATCGTCTTGAAACTTTGCACACACCCTTCTTTCCTTTGCACGCAGTATATAAGTCGGAACGGCCGAGATCGGCCGACTATATCCTATAGCTGCCATATAACTGATTGATCGGAAATGGTATAACTTTAGTGTTTTTAGAGTTAGAGAGTTCAAATTTGACCTGAGAGCTATTTTTGGCAAAACATTACGACATGCCAAATTTCATAAGGATCGGCCGACTATATCCTATAGCTGCCATATAACTGAACGATCGGAAATGACCCAACTTTCGTGTTTTTGAAGATAGAAAGCTGGAACTTGGTACAGATTATATTTTTGGTCATTTAATCCGACCTACTAAATTTCATAAGGATCGGCCGACTATATCCTATAGCTGCCATATAACTGAACGATCGGAAATAGTATTTGGTAGAAATATCAATTTTCGTATTTTTGAAGATAGAAGCTTGGGACTTTTTTTTAGATTTTTTATTGTAATTTATTGGTTTTATTATGATGTAATCATAAGGATCGGCCAACTATATCCGATGTTTGCGATATATATCTGGTTTTAGCTGCAAGGGTATATCAACTTCGGCTCCGCCCGAAGTTAGCTTTGCTTTCTTGTTTTTAATATTATGCACATATAGTATTCATAATTCAAATTAGTTCTACGTCTACATTTTTAGTATGAAAGGTGACTTTAAATTGTATATAAAGGAAACTAATGTTTTCTTGTTACATTCAGATTTGGTTTAGCTTTTCAAACCATTTATCATGAGACTGAAACCGACTATTTTTATTTTACTAATGTTTGTCTTACTTCTAACAAGCGAAGCCGGAACCAATCGATGTAAGGTTAATTGTTAATGCTCTACCTAATAACTTTTTTTCATATTTTCTTGGAATTTAGGCCGAAATCCTAAAAGTCCACATGATTTCATAGGAAGTTGTTATTCAAAATCACATATTGGATGTGCCAATCCAATAAAGCATCCATCACTTACATTTGACTCCTTTGACTGTAAAGAGGAGGAAAACTGTTGCGTTTTTGTAAATTAAAGATATTATGTAAAGGAAATTAAAATATTGAATTTTCCATTATTGCATATTCCGTATTAGTAACCTATTAGGAAAAATTATATAACCAAAGAAACCTGAATAATTGAATTTAACTTTAATATGATATAACTAATATTGATAATTCAAATTAGTTCTACAACCTAAAAATGTATAATAAGTGACCTAAAAATATACATAAAAGAAACAAAAGTTTTCTTCTTACATTCAGTTTTGGTTTAGCTTTTCAAACCATTTATCATGGGACTGAAACCGACTATTTTTATTTTACTAATGTTTGTATTTTTTTTATTTATTATTATTATTAACAATGAACTGTTATTTCTATATTATTATAACTAAGAGTAAGGATAAATTAAGTTAAAAGATATTCCATAATTTTGGATTTAATTACATCTAGGGATAGTTCAGGGGACATTAAATGGGATAACGAGTTATAATTTTTACAAATAACGCGGAATGGATCGTGTTCCGCAAAATTAGATCTAGAAATTGGTAACCAAAGGGGTCGGAATGATATAGTTACTCTATTAGGCACAGAAAACATTAATTTTTCAAGAAGTACTTGTGAGTCAACCTGTCCAAGAATAAGCACATGAAGCAGCATAACCCCAGCACAAGTACGGCGCTCTTTTAAAGGAGGTAGGTTTAGTAATTTTAACCGGCAATTATACGACGGGAGGGAAGTTGCAGTATCCCAGTTTAAGCCTTTTAACGCAAATAGCAGAAACTGCTTTTGGACTGATTCAATCCTCCTCCTGATTCAATTTCTTCTAACAAGCGCAGCCAGAAATTAATGTAAGGTTAATTATTTATGTTGTACTTAATAACCTAATAAAAAATATCTCGGAATTTAGGCCATAATCCTAAAAGGCCCAATCTTTTCTTAGGAAGTTGTTACTCAAAATCACATATTGGATGTGCCAAAGCAAAAGAACATCCAGACATGACATTTGAATCCCCTGACTGCAAAGAGGACGAAAAGTGTTGCGTTTTTATGCCGTAAAATGGCAATACAATAATTCCAAATTAGTTCCATTATATGCAATTTACTTAGAGGCGACCTAAAAAGCGATAAAAAAAAATAAAAATTCTTTTATTACATCCAGTTTTCTTATTCTTATTGATCTTTATACTCTTCCTCACATGCAAGGAAAAATTGCCCACCTATTTATTTTTTATGATGAATAAAAAACACCAATAACCGAAATCTAGGCCGAAATCCAAAGAATAATAGAGAAAACTCCGATGTTTGCCTCCCAAAATCAGAATTCTCCAATATAATTTTTTATCTATTCTATGAATTCCTTTGGGGCCCTTAGGATAACTTTTTTGCCTTCCAAAGAGGATGATAATACCATATTACCATATGAAAAAAGTCCCTTGACTGTATAAAGCGGAAACACTGTTCAATTTTCACAAATTAATTCTTTTATTGACCTTCTTTAAATGACAATCAAATACTGAATATTTTACTATAACTTTTTAATATTTGTTACCTAATGTAAAATATTATATAAAGTATGTAATCAAAGAACCTTATTAATTGTGATTACCTTTAATATGATGTAACTAATTTAAATTAGTTCCAAAACTTAAAACTTTATTAAAGGTCACTTTAAAATATATATAAAACACATTTTCCTGTTAAATTCAGTTTAAGTTTAGCTTTTAAAACAATTTATCATGGACCTGAAAGCAATGCAATTGTTTGTTTTATTGATGCTTACTTTACTAGTGACTATAACAGAACAGAGAGGGTGTAAGTTAAGCTATTTAATTTCTACAACGACTTATTTAAAAATTTCTTGAAATTTAGGCGAAAATCCTAAAATCTCACAGGAAGCCTGCCGTTACCCAAAGTAAAGTTCCCGCAAGCAGGGGGAAAGGGCTGAATGGTTTGGGTAACTCATCGAGAATTTTCAAATGGCAATCAACGAATGAATTTTTAAATAATGTTCCATTTCAACTAATATAAAATGTTCATCAAATATATAATGAAAGAAATCTGAATAAATATTAAGTTACTACCATCAGCAACAAAGACTTCCCAAGACTTCTTTTTAATAAAATAATACAAAAACAAAAACTAAAAAATCTATCTGGAAAGCTTTCTTTTCACAGTAGCGTGTAATTCATGTTACGCATCAAATCGATCACTTTGCCAATTATTTCGACCGTAGATGCCTGCCAACATTTATTTTGCTGCCAAAATATATATATAAAAACAATTTTCCTGTTAAATTCAGTTTAAGTTTATCTTTTAAAACAATTTATCATGGGCCTGAAAGCAATGAAATTTTTTGTTTTAATGGTGTTTGCTTTACTAGTGACTAGCGAAGATCTGAAAAGGTGTAAGTTAAGCTATTTAAGTTCTACAACGACTTAGTTAAAATTTTTTTGAAGTTTAGGCCAAAATCCTAATAACCCAAGAGTTTCTGGCGATGGCTGCTACCCAAAGTCAAGTTGTGCCAATCCAATAATAAATCCAGGACTTGCATTTAAGTCCCCTGACTGTAAGGAGTGGCAACTTTGCTGCGTTTGGGTAACTCATAGAGATTTTTCAAATGGCAATCAAAGAATGAATTTTTAAATAATTTTCCATTTCAACTAATATAAAAAGTTCACCAAATATATAATGAAAGAAATCTGAATAAATATTAAGTTACTACCATCAGCGACAAAGGTTTCCCAAGAATTTCTTTTTAATAAAATAAATGCAAAAAAATAAACTAAACAATCTATCTGGAAAGCTTTCTTTTCACAGTAGCGTGTAATTCATTTTACGCATCGAATCGATCACTTTACCAATTATTTCGACCGTAGATGCCTGCCAACATTTATTTTGCACATTGCCCTTGCTTCTGCCTTCACTTTTGGCCAGTTTTGAAGCCTCCTGACTGGCTGACTGATTGCTTTGTCTTATCAATGCCCTCAAACCGAAAACAATTCAATTTGTTCAACTGCCACACCCATCCGGAAGCCAGAGCCCAATTTGTCTTTGGCCTGAATTTGTCTCTTTTTGGGGTTTTTTGTTTTTTAGCCATGTTTTACCTCTGGCTGTTTTACTGACGCTTCTAATCAGAATTTGTAACCAATTTTCAGTGCTCGGTGCGTTTCCTTTGACGTTATCCTCACGCAATCATCCAAAGGCCATTTTGTTTCAGATCCAACGTAAAAAAAAGGCAATTGACTTTGCAATTGAATCAAACAATCAATTATCTTGTCTTCTTTGCTTTACTATTTTTCTTCCGATATTTTTGTCATCTTGCTGGGCCAGAATTTTTTCTATTGGGACATTTGTTTTTTGTGCATTTTACTTTCAGTTGAAATTTTTATTGGCCACATTTTTGTCAAATCGAGCAAAGCCAGAAGCTAAAGACAAGGACACTTGAAATCAGTAAAAGAATCGGAATAAAATGCAAATAGCTTTGCGACTTCTATTTTGTCAAGATTGCAGATGAAGCTTCATCGAGGCTTAAAAGGATTAGACATGGAATTTTTTTCTTCACGACTAACCCATTATAGCCTGTTTAAAATTTACTATACGAAATTATCTTTTAATTATCGAAATTAACTTAACAATGTGTTTTTTTTTATTTTCCAAACCAATTGGGTCTTTTACAAAATGGTCATTTTTACTTTGGTTCTTCATCATCTGGAGTTCCGACTACCACACAATTTATCGGTTTTATTCATTAATCAATGGGCTGACTATTAATATATAACAAAGTATTTTTAAATTTTAGTGTACTTTGTTGCGCTATAAGCCCTACGACTGAGAATCAGATGAGAAATGGGGATAAAATAGCCATCACTGTGGACTCTAAAAGGGAAAACCCCATTTTTAAGGGGTCCCATAACGAAAAATTGACAAAACATCTAAAAAATATTTTGTCCCAGGATTTTGATGCAGAATGGTGGCGAATCGATCCAGAAATCGTTTAAGGTGCTCCGCTTGAGAATCGGATGAGAATTGGAGAAGATATAGCCATCATTGTGGCCCCTGTAGAGGAAAACCACATTTTCAAGGGATCCCATCACCAAAAATGGACAAAAAATCTGAAAAATATTTTGTCTCAAGATTTTGATGTAGAATGGTGGCGAATAGATCCAGAAATCGTTTAAGGTACTCCGCTTGAGGATCGGATGAGAATTGGGGAAGATATAGCCATCACTGTGGCCCCTATAGAGGAAAACCACATTTTCAAGGGATCCCATCACCAAAAATGGACAAAAAACCTAAAAAATATTTTGTCTCGGGCTTTTGATGCAGAATGGTGGCGAATCTATCCAGAAATCGTTTAAGGTACTCCGCTCGAGGATCGGATGAGAATTGGGGAAGATATAGCCATCACTGTGGCCCCTATAGAGGAAAACCACATTTTCAAGGGATCCCATCACCAAAAATGGACAAAAAATCTGAAAAATATTTTGTCTCAAGATTTTGATGCAGATTGGTGGCGAATCGATCCAGAAATCGTTTAAGGTACTCCGCTTTAGAATCGGATAAGACTTGGGGAAGATATAGCCATCAATGTGGGCCATATATGGGAAAACCCCATTTTCAACGGGGTCTCATAACGAAAAATGGACAAAAAAATGTATACAAAATGTTTTCTCAGGATTTTGATGCAGAATGGTGGCGAATCGATCCAAAAATCGTTTAAGGTACTCCGCTTGAGGATCGGATGAGAATTTGGGAAGATATAGCCATCACTGTGGCCCCTATAGAGGAAAACCACATTTTCAAGAGGTCCCATAACGAAAAATGGACAAAAAATCTGAAAAATATTTTGTCTCAGGATTTTGATGCAGAATGGTAGGAAATTGATCTAGAAATCGGTAAAGGTCTTAGAGAATTGGAAGGAAGATATATAACGGAAGATATAGCCGTTACTGTGGGCCATATATGGAAAAAACCCACTTTCAAGGGGTCCCATAATGAAAAATGGGACCCCTTGTCCATTTTTTAAACCAAAAGTTTAAAAAACATTTTGCCTCAGGTTTTTGATGCAGAATGGTAGGAAATTCATCTAGAAATCATTTAAGATATTCCGCTTGAACTATATCTTATAGCTCGAAGGGGTACATCAATTTCGAAGTAACTTTTTTTCTTTCAATCCGAGAAGTTTTGAACACTTTAAGACAAAATTATAAAACCCTCTGCAAGGGTATAAATATAAGTCCTTTATTGATGAAGATTGAACGAGCTAATATATGATATTCGGAAAGTTAAATTATACGGCAGCTATAAAATTCCCATAGCCTTTTAGAAAATGTAGAGGTGAAAATAATCGTACCTCCAATTGCATTATTTGTCTAAGCAAATAATCTAAGTCTAAGCAATTAATCTTTCAGAAGACAAATTTTGTAGTGACTTTTAGCGGCTCTTTGCTCTTTTGTCGGCCATCTTGCACGTCAACAGGAAGTCAAATATATGCACACGCACACCAACTAGCAGGAGGGCTCACACGCACACACACACATATGTGTACACTGTAGAGAGCGCTCATTGTCAGACAAATACAAACAAGTCCGCGGTAAAATGGCGAACATAAATTTCCGCTGCGCCATCCGCCATCCGCCTTCAGCCGTATGACGTTTTATGAGGAACGGAGAGGAGCAAGTGAGTCAAAGATTGTTTATGGTGGCCAAGAGTTGATTCATCGCATTTAATGGATAACGCTCAAGCACATTCAGCAGAAAGAATCAGCTTGAAAGATGGAGTGTGAGCATATGCGTTGTCTGCCATTTTCGTGCTGAATTTATGAATTTATTTCAGCTGCACAAGCCGAAGCTCTGGCAAATGTGCGAAGGGTTGTCTAATATATTGGGCAATAAATCTGCAAGAGGGACACGTCTCTATGCAGATATTTCTGGGCAAAATTCCTCAACTCACTCAGCTCCGCCATTAATTATGATTACGCACATGCATATGTGGGCATACAACCGCATGCCCTTCAACAGATTAAATTTAAATTTCATTTAATCCCCGCCCCCACCCCATTCCCATCCAAGTCAGGCCCAATTACCAGTGATTGTTTGTGGAATTGGGATTGCATCGCCTGATCCCCAATTGTTCGGCCAGATGTCGATGGCTTATTATTTAATGAACTGCCCGTCCAGGAACAACATCAACACAATATGACTATTGTGCTTATGTCCATAACCCCCCCGACCAAGACCCCACTCCCCATTCCACCGTTTATTGTCCCAGGCATTGGATTTTATTAAACTGCGCTAAAGTCGTAGCTTATTTATATTTAGGTCAACTTTATTATATGCACATAATTACAAAAGCCAACACACACAGAGGACAACCTCCTCTGCAGCCGCCGCCGTGAGTGTTGGCCGGAGATAAAGCATTTATGAAGACAGACATGTGGGAATTGCGGTCCTGGCAGGACAAACAAAGTGCCCCAGTCCGCCGTCATCGGAGTGGTAGTCGCCTATTTGCACTTCCTCTCCGCCTTCCGAGACTCATTTATTTGCGCTGTTCTAATAATAAGAAATAATGTCATTTCATGTCCTATTCCAGCTAGGCCATTGTCTGTGTCCTTGCTCGTCCTGGTAGGCCGTTGCCTCGCTCTCCCTGATTCTCTCAAGTAAAATATTTATGCGACAAAAGACAATTTAGGATTTATGTTTCTGTATATAAGCTGTGTGTGTTCATCCTCCCCACATATGTAATGTATCCCCACGACCCCAAACCATACCAGTTACCAGAAACCAGCAACCAGCATTCTAGGATGCTAACACTAAAAGCAGCTGACTTTGGCTTTTTGTGCTTCTCGTATTTTTGCCCTTTTTTGGTTGAACAGGAACTGCTCCATAAATAGCACAGCCATGTCAGGCTCTTTCGTGTGCGAATTTATGTGGCATTGGGCAGGAAATTGTAAGGGGAAAAGACTCCGGCTCGATTGGGGAAACACTGCGGAAAACTGGAAACTGGGCCAGCAAATTAAAGTGTGCAAACTTTAATTGGAGTTCATTTTGATGGATGCGAAAACATTTTTGATCCCCTGGCTAAGCAAATTCTGAGAGTGACAGGCTAATCCGATGCAGTAACTGCATTTCAACCGGACCGACCGAATGACCCAAATAAATCAGATTATATGGTTGGAAAACTAATTGAGCTCTGGAAGTCAGACAACAGAAGCTCCAAACATAGTATTTCTAAAATAAGAGGCTTAAGGAATTTATGTTTCATTTTGCTCAAGCTTTGAACTTCATCATAAAACAAAAATAAATTTTCTTCAATTTTTAAAGGACTTTTTTTTTATTTTTTTAAAGGACTGTCTATCACGGAGCCTTTGCTTGAATCATCAGCTGGATTATCCTCACTTCTACAGGGTTCTCAACGACTACTAGTTCGGGCCCTATTTAGGCTTACAAAATTATTCTTTGGCAACAAAAAAATCTTTATGAATAAAGGTAAATTCTGTGTGGTGCAGTCCGAGGCAATCGTACATGAGCGCGGGAGGCAGACGGTCCCGGCAGTGGCGAGGTCCCGAGTGCCTGGGCACCTCCTATCCTCCCCCTGCCAGCCAGCGACTCCCCTCGGCACCTGCGCCCTACCCCTGCGTGGTGCAGAGGAATGGGAATAATTACACCTATCAGGTTCGGCGCTCCGAGACATACCCTTCGATCCGACCGCCTGGGTCCCGATGCCAAGAAAGTAAGTCACCAGCCGGGTTGATCCACAGCCGTGGGGCCGATGGCCGCGGGCGACCCTTCGACATGGAGCGCGACGACGTCCTGCAAGTCTGGCAGCAGAGCCCGCACAAGGACACGCTGGGCTTCTATGGCGTCGGTTCGCCCGCCCACCAGCCCGAATCGTTGAGGTTCAACCAGTTGCTGGCACAGTGCCTGAACAAGGCAAGCGGGACACCCAAGCAGCGCCCACCCAAGCCCCCCCTTCCACCGCAACTACGCCGCGTCCAATCAAGCAAGCCTTTTCCGTCGCAGCCGTGCCCGCCCTTGATCCTCAATCGGTGGGTATTGCAACAGGAAATTCAACGGATGCCACAGGTCCAGCAGCAACTATCGCCCCGAAGGGCAACGCCCAACATGTACTGCTGGGCTCATCCAGATCCTAACAATCCTTTTGGTTTGCCGGCAGTCCTCTCAGAGGAGCAACGCCTCCGCAACCTCAGCCGGACACGCTCTGTGGCACCGAAGCCTCAGCGACGCACCAAGTTCTGGTATTGTCCTCCTTGTTGTGTTCCGAATCCTAAGACTAATTCCAGGAATCCGGAGGCCTTCGACCAGCCCGTCCCATCCGAGCCCAGGAACTACGACGAGCTATACAAACGGCTAGTGGGCTGCTTTGAGCCAACCGAGGATCCCATTTGCAAAGTCTACGAGGTTTGCTGCAAACCCAAGAAGCCCCGGGGGAAGGACGGAGGTGCAGGTGGTACTGGAGACGGAGCGGGGGGCACCGGAGGTGCCGGAGACGGAGATAGAGATGGGCAGGATAGCAATTTCAGCAATTTCGGTCCTGATAGCGGATCGGCACTCCGACCCTCCTTAAGCGACTATGGCGGCAATCGGGGAGCAGGAGACGGAGGTGATGAAAAGACCGCTAGAGGCTATAAAGGCAAAGAGGATAGAGTCAATAGAGGTGATAAAAGCAAAGAAGAGGAAGGTGATAAGGACAAAAGCAAGGACAAAGATGAAGGGATCACCAAGGAGAAAGAAAAAGCTAGTGATAAAACGAAAGAAGTTGGCACTGAAAAGGTCAACAAGACAAAAGATAGAGATTCCGAAAGCTTAAAATCGAAATATGAATATGTGAGAAAGGATAAAAGAAATAAGACTAAAGAAAAAAGAAAAAGCGATACGGAAGAACCCAAAATGGAGGAACCTCTCCTCTCATATGAAGATGTTGAAGATTATAGGCCTCTCAGAGAGCCTTCAAAGGCCTCCCTTAGGACACCTTCCAGACTCCAAATCCTTGAACCGCCGCCATATTTTATGCCTGGGGATGTGGATCTGCCAACTAAAAAGATCAGAAAGAGGCGCCATTCCAAGAAAAATAACCACAATGCTCATTTCCAGGATGAAAAACAGAAACCGCCCTGCCCTGTCTGTCCGCCCTGTCCGCCTCCGGAGTGCCAGTGCGAGATCTGCCACTTCATGGAGCGCCGCCGCAAGGAACCCGAGGCGCCCTTCATCCGGGACATGAGGCGAGCGGAGAAGAGACTCCAGCTACGCAACTACTATCGGCAAATGTGCCACCGGAGCTACATGGCATGCCGCACCGACGAGGAGTACCGCGCTCCGCTCCGCAAATGCGATCCCATTAAGTGCGAGGACTTCTTCTGCAACAAAAGTCGCCTCTACGAGCACTGCGAGTGTCTGACCGCCGTCCAGGAGCTCAAGAAACTTCTCAAAGGATCTTCCAATAAAAGGATCCTCAACTATGTGGATAATCTCTGTCAAAGAATCTGCCAGCGCATGTGCGATTGCATCCTCACCTAGTCTACTATGTTTTTCGTTGTTCTGTCTTTTTAATTGAAAAGTAAATTTTATTTTAGCCGTCATTTCAAAGAGTTTTTAATACCAGAACTAGATTATAGAAGGAAAGTAGAACTCATTCCCAAATGAAGCTTATTTGGGTAATGTGTTGAAGAGCTTAAGTGATTAGTCCATTTTGGGTAACCGAGACATTAAAATTCTCCCACTTAGCTATAACAATATGGATGTCCCCGGGAATCGAACACTTGCCACACGCATCCTGCCACTCTGCGGGCCATGAATTCAAACATTGGAACATAAAATCCCCAGGCACAACCGGGATTGTGTGAAAATGGCCAAGTTGAGCATTTAGGGCCACTTTATTTACAATATCGAATTTCCCAAAAATTTTTCAACAGCCGCAAACACTTGAACGATTTCCCAGCGCTCAATTAAAGGCCATTAGCCAAGAGCAGGAAGGATAGAGACGAAGACAGAGAAAGAAACATAGAGAGAGAAAGAGATGGTATAAAAGGATAACTACCCCAAGAACCTCATCCTCAAATCCAATGCAATATGTGCGCTATGTATGGCCAAAGGATATGCTGGAAACACGCATTGAATTACGCAGACAAAGGACTCGAGCTTTTTGGAGAATTTTCCTCATACCATACCTCAGACCATTTTCCATTTCCCAGTTCCCCATTTCCATATGCAGAAATTCACATAGTGGAAGAGTCTACCAACTTGCTCGCCTGTGCGTTGCCCCCTCGGGCACATTACTAGACGAAAAATGTTCGGGCCCCCGAGCTGGGGAGTAATTAAAGTTTTGCTCAAGTGTCGATAAATTATGCGGAAGATGCTCTATGCAAATGGCTTACAACAATACGAGCGTCTGCCAGGCGAGGCTTGACGAACTGACAAGCTGACAGACCGTCGGACTAGCCGACAGGCGGACAGAGCGACGGACAGGCTGCTGGGCATTCTTTTGGGCCTCGAATGACAGGCACTTCATCATCGTGTCCTTCGGCGAGTGTGTAATTCATCACGCGAACAACCGCAGCTTCACTCCCCTTCCGAGCCGGGGCGAGCAAAAGTGACATGACATGTTGAGCCTGCATTTTGGCCCAAAACGTTGGGAGGGAGGGGCGGTATCAGGAAATTACTGCCGCCTGTTTTGCGGCCAAAAGGGGAGCCGAGCGGGCTGGTGGAGGCTTTAAGTTCGGTTGAGCCGCTTTCCGTGATGAGGCAAAAGGAATGCTATTAAGCAAGTTGACATTAATCGTTGTGACTTCCTCAGCGGGGTGGGCGGGCATGTGTGTGTCCTGGTCCTGGTGCTAATGAAGCTCTGGCAGCCAGTCAGCAGGCTGTAATGGGAAAACAATTAAGTATGTAAAATGCAAATGACGAGCCCTAAAAATCTTGTCAAAATCTTCGTCATGCATATTGATAAGTTCAAGGAGTAATGAAGGTGAGCCGGCTCCATATGCCAACATGTAAGGCCATTAATTCATTTGACTTGGCCAAGACAGAACGAGGGCTGTCGTCAGTTGTGGAAGAGCCTGTAAGTCGGAGCATAGGACGAATGATTTCTTGAGGCTGCCTGGAGAACAAATTTACAAAAACCGTACAAACCGTACCATTGTTTGAATTCATTGCCCATATTAATGCCAATCCCACAAATACCTTCATTATACAAACTCCACTCAAGCTGGTGATTAGAAACTTGAGGCTCAAATTGAGCCATAAATTCTAGAATCCAATACACAATCATCAATAATTTTCGTATAAATATGCACAGCATTAAGCTATCACAACGTCTCCTTGGATGTCAGCCGGCGTTGCGAATAGGATTTGCGTTGCGGCTGGAACGGACAGGAGCAAAGTCCTCATTATACCATCGAAGCCCCAAACCAAATCAGTTGATAGGTTGTTAAAGCCTAATTTATGTTTGGCATTGGAAAATAGTTGGTGCTGTTTGAATGCCCAAAATCCAATGTGCAATGCTCGGTTCGGGCTGATGCAATAAACAAGATTACGCATACGCCAGGTGGTCGGCCTCACAACTCTAATTAAACATACAAGACGAAATGTTCGTACACCCCATACCATGCTGCACTATATTATATTTATGCACATATATATATATAAATTTATGTTTGCACAATTAATGAACACTAATGCCCTTGTTTACCGACCTCAGCCTCTCACCCCGAACTCTGAGGCAACCTGGCTCCTTGCAAATCCTGGCTTAACTAATTTCCTGTTGCCACAGGCCCAAGGCGCAATTTTGGATAGTTAAGATACTCGGATCTATGACTTGTATTATTTTGCAGCGAAGTGCAAATTATTGTTATGGCAATTACAAATTTCGAATCTTGTTTATTGGGAGCTCAAGTTTTTGATTACTGGCCTCAATTAGCAAGGAGTTTACGTTTAAACCGAATTTCCCTAATATCCTAACCCCTTAAGTTTAAGGACCCTTTATCTTTAGGGCCAGCCTAATCGAAAATCGCTTACAACTAATTTTTTTTTATGGAAATTGTGTTTCCTTCGGGCCCGAGTCCCGAGGACTATATCGTTAACTCTCTTAAATAGCGCTAATCATAAGAATGAAGTTGATGTGCCTTTACGACCACTTACGACATATGACGATGACGATTAGCATTAAACTTGGCCAGGACTCGCACATAAAACCGTTTTATATCCTCGCATAAACAGGTGGATAGCGAGAGGAGCCGAGGGGGCAAGACGACAGGTGACGCAGCCTATTCCCAGGCCTCAAGTTTTGCCGCTTCCGACCCCCCAAAAAAATAATGTCCCGAATTTTGCGCAAATGTTTTGGCTTTTTATTGGGCGCGTTTTCCCCAAAAAATCCGTGGTGCGGTCTTTAGACGCCACAGTTGACTCTTCAAAATGGCCAGAACATAAAAATTGTATTAAGCCATAAAGCGAAGAGGGGCAGAGTGGCAGTGGCAGGGGTACGGGAGCTGGGAAGTGAAATAAAAGCAGCTAAAATGCACATAAAACCATTTTATTTGCGGTTGCCTGACAATTGAATTGGCTTCATGTACTCTCTGAAAATGCGAGTCTTGATTCATCTATTAAGCTCTATTGTTCTGGCAGTCAAAACGCGATTGGATCTGAATGCTGGGGCCTTCAATCCTTATGAGTCCTTCCATAAGTGTAAACACAAAAGAAAGTTTGTGGTATTCATATTCTTTCGATTTGTTCCATGTTTGTTTTTATTAGTTCGTGTTAGAGTAGTTTGATGGGTATATTCAATTGCTCTTTCATGAAATTCCATTTTTTTTTTTATGGCCAAATAAATAATCTAAAAAGAGAGTCATCCTTGAGGTTTTAGAAATTATTATTACCAACTTTCTTGACCAAGTTTTAATTGTAAGATTACCATAAGAATGACATATAGTAGGTGTCCTGCAGTCGCTCAAAGTTTTTTTCCCAGTTTTTTGCTCAACTTCTCACGTTTGTTAGTCCTTTCGGAGTTGTGTGATTTGTGTGCGAAAGGCAGAAGCACTTGAATCCTGAATTCCCCCGACAAGGCATTCGTTGCCGAAAGTCAAGTGTGTCTGTTCCAAGCTCATGCCATGCACTTGCCCCAAATATGATTTCAATATTTTTTTTCTGTTTGCCAAGAACATTTCAATTTATGTTCTTTTTGGATATGGTTCGGGTGCTCAATATGCGAGCAGCTGCCCCCTCGTCGTGCTTCCTCCGGCTTAGGACAAACATAAATCGCAGAGCATATTACACAATGCAAGATGCGTGCTCGGCTCACATTGGGGGGAGGCGGCAAGTCCTTGGGGTCCTTCGAGGTGGATGGGAGCTCCCCCTTTTTTATCCGGCAGTGTTTGCATTGCAAATGGCTGGCACGAGGGCGGGGCAGCGGATTGAGTAAGCATAGTTAGGGTCACGGGAACAGAGAGCAAACTTTTTACGCTACGATTGTCCTGTTTCTGCACTTGAAGAGGGCAAGGATGTGGCAGGAAACCCGCTTACGGGTAGAGATGAGTGCCCGGTTTTAGCCATTCTCTAGCCAGACAGCGTGGCAAACTGTTGAGCTATCAATATTAAAAAAGTACGTGAAGGGATTTTTTAAAATATTCATTCGCCCTTGATTAATCCTGCTCGGCAATCAATCACTGCCCAGCCAGAGGGATAAAGTCCAATATTTATTTTGATAATTTTTTATTTCTAGCTTGTTATAGATATATAAATATTGAATGCGCTTTAGGGAAGCGTTAACATCAAAAGTATATTAGTTTTTATTCATTGTTGTCCATTTTATGGCCAGTCTTTGTTAAAATGTAATTGATTTTAATGTCATTGTTTCTTTTTTTTTTTTGTGGCTTTATTATTATTTGTTACTTTATATAAAAAACAGCTGACAAAAAATCTGTACAATGGATTTCTATATTATTATTCCCTAATTAGAGTTATTATCAGAAACCATTCGTGTCACTCAGCCATCGCCAACCATCATTGTTTGCTTGAGAAATAGTGAACGAAAAGAGAGACATCCCATAGTTACTGGTTTACCCTCGTAAAGCGTTTCCTCCGGCTCCGGCAATGTCCTGGCTGCTTCTCGCCTACGTGTCCTGCCTGCCAAAGCATTCAAATTGTTTACCGTATGAACGGAGTGCGCACGTGAAAGCCAAAAGAAAATTGTACTAAATTTTAAATGGTACGGCAGCAAAAATGTGCAGCAGCTCCAATGCGCCCAGGATGTTCCTGCGATGCGCCTCGTATGCTGGAACCAGAAGCCAGGAGCTAGGAGCCAGGATTCGTTGCCTTGACGCAGTGTAATTTATTGGCAGCACGTTTATCATGCCGTTGACTCGGCCTCAGTCTTCTCCTCAGACCCCTGAGACCTCGCAGCCTCGCCTCCATGGAGTGCAGTACCACCTTTTATACTTCCTCTTCCCTTCTCCGACCCGCACAAACTTTCAGCTACAAACTCTTATTCCAGCTGGTAAGCCCAAAAAATGCAGCCATGCGCCGCATGCAAAAATGCCTATGCCTAGGTATACACTGGGGAAAAAGTTATATTTTAATATTTTTTGGTACTATTAAAATTTATAGAGAATGAAAATTAAAATCCTTCAAAGCAATCCTCTTCAAAATCAGATGAATATTGGCAAAGATACCGATATTTTTAGAGGCTATACAATACATATATAGCAGGGGTTTTTAAAAGGAGTATCCCTAGAAAAGTATGAAGCATGTTAATCAATAATTTTGTTCCAAGATTATGATACAGATTAATAGATAATCGATATACTCAACTTTTAAGATGTTCCTCTTAAGAATCAGACAAAAAATATAAAAGATATAAACATAGTTTGATAGGGTGTCTTAGATCTGAGAATCTGAGAAGTAAGAATCACATCCCCAAGACGCAGGTCAAAATCTTCAGTGTACTCTCCACACCGAGTCCTGCAGTGGGATCTGTTTTAACCCCGCTTCGCTGTTCTGCCCGTCCCGGCTCTTACCACAATATTTGCACAAATTGCATCCACGGAGCGAGCGACGGCGGTGGCGGGCGCCTTTTCCACATCCTTTCTACTTACTTTTATCGCTCGGGCCAATGTTTGTCGAGCATTTTGAAAGCCGACTCGGAGCCCTTTTCCCATTGTTTGTCTGCGGCAGTGCAGCGGCTGCAACATTCATTAAAATGTTGCCAATGTGTTTTTGTGGCAAATTGAAGCTGTCTGAGCTGTGGGCCCAGTCGGTCTCCTAGCCAGGCATCTGGTATATGCATTTTCCGAGTAGTTCCCATGCATAAACATGAGGCAGCGGATTAGGCATCAGGTAAGGACTCTCAGTGCAGGGGGGCAAGGATACAGCAATGATTGGAAATCAAAAGTCTCTAATGGTTGTGAGATCAGGAATGAGTGCTCCACAAAAAGGTAAACCGGAATGCTGGCAAACATATTTCTGTCTGGAGAACAAGCCATTGAACCAAGTCTATATGCACATTTATGAAAGGCAGTTGATGGATGGAGAATATTAAAGGATAAAGGATTTCACAGCTCCTATTTTTCTGTTATTTCATAGCCTTTAAAACGTGAACAAATACGTGCGAAAAATTTGAAATCATTTTGTTTTGCAATTGACTTTCAAGAGAAAGTTTCTTTCGATGACACTGCATTTCCGGATCCGTTTTTCCATTTTTTATCTCCCAGAATCCTTGTTGCGATTGCTGTCCGGTCCTCCAGCATGAGCAACTGCATCTAATTGTTATTTAACTAAATCATAAACGTTTGCAATTAAGGCAGCGTCAGTGTACTTGGTTCTCCTTTCCCAAAAGCTCTTCTCTGGCCAAGGCGCCCACAAACTGTTGACACTTTGTTAGCAATTAGTTTGGTCAATAAAGTGGGAAGTGAGGGGAGCTGGTGAGCCAACTGAACTGAACTGAGTTGGTCCGAAGTGAAGTCCGAGGAGCTGAGATGGAAAAAGTGCCTGGACCAGGCTTTGCCTCAAATGTGGAAAATTGCTGCAATTTTTTGCCATCTAATTGGGGCAGTCAGAAAAAGGAAACGACGACGATGCCAAGAAAGGAAGGAAACAACAACAGCAGAATCATTGGGGGCGGAGAGGGCGATGTTGAGTGGGGCCAAGGATACCCAGAAAATTAATTAAAATGCTGACTTCTTTTCTATTTACACAACAAATTGCGGCAAATGCGCATAAATCAAATTGTTCGCACCGTTCAATGTTTGCTTTTTCCCGCCATCCACCAAAAAAATTCTGGTGTTTGGCGGGGGACGAGAGAAATTCAATTTTCCATGCATATTTCATATGTTTGTGTGTTTTTCGGCGTGTTTAAAGCCGCACTCGATGGCCCCTTGAAACAAACCCCAGACCAGTCGGAAGCCGACTACCAATACCATCCAGAAACACCCTCGTCAGCTGAGCCAACAGGTTTTTCCCAGCCATTATTGTTGGTTGGGGTCGGTGGACTGGAGGTCAAAACGGGGGAAAATATAGCTGTGCAATGGCAAAAAAAGATGGGAAAATTATGCCTGCAGGACTACAGGATACCCAGTAAAATCAGCAATCAAAATTATGACACAAATCCACCCCAGAAACCAATACACCCGACTGTAGGGAAGTGGAAAAATGAGATGCGTGAACAAAAAGCGACCCAGGGGAGCACGCCGAAAAGTGGCAAAGGGCGGGGAGCTTTCGGGGTGGAAGGACAACAAAAAAAAGTGGGGAAGAGAAAGGACATTCGTGCTTCTGGCAGTGACTGTCAGCCTGTTTTTGATTCATGCGTTAAATGAAAATTAATCCGATTTAATCTGTCGCTAATTAGGTTTACTTTGGCTTTGTTTCGCACCTCTCATCGAAGCCAGGATATTCGATTTCAATATCCACTTATGTGGACTATACAGGGCCATACTATACGGTATTTTATTCGAAATCAATTAATGATCCAAGCGCGGTTTGGAATCCAATTCGTAATTTGCAAACGACGAAATAGATTAATTGCTGTACCATGTAAAATAAAACAAAAAACTTGATTTATTATTCGGCCAGGCAATACGATTTCCTGTCTGAAATATTTATTTAATTAAGCAATTTATTTCGTAGCATGCATACTTCCGAAATTCGTTAAAGCCCAGTAATTGTAATGCCATTTGAGTAAGATTATGTAAACTGGCTTATAGCAGATAATTACGGTGATTCATGTGATAACAAAATCATAAGTACAATTTACATAAATAATTACCTCGATAACGCTTAAATCGGTTTAAACAAACCGTCTCTATGCCAGAGTTGGCCCAAAATCATTACCGATGATGACACTCATACGCACTGTTGCCCTTCCATTTCTGTCTGCGTTTTTCGGTCCTCTGTTGTTGACAACATTGTTTCAAGGCCCCAACCCGGAGACCAAAGGAAATCCATGCTCACGTGTGTGTAGCTGGCATATGGCCATAACTGTGTCTTGGTTGATGGACTGAGAATAAAAAGTATTATTTGAATGTATTTAAAGGGCTTAGATCCCTTAAAGGGTATTAAAAATGTGTATTTCCTTTGGAAAAATTTTATTATTTTTTTATCTATATACATTTCAGGACCTTAAAATTTGATAAAACTTTTCTCTAAGTACATCATCCTAGTGACGATGCACTGGCTGGTCTGACTACCTCATTTCCATAACGAAAACAAAGCCAAAAATCTGAAGTTTCATTAGACGAGGTTGGCTCCTGCCCTGCCAACTGCAACCGGCCCCTGATCCTGCTCCTGGGTGTATCTCCTGCCAACCTGTTTTTAGGGCTTCCATTTCAGATTTCGGATGATGTCAAGAACCGGCAAAACCAATGCGGCCGTGCGCTCGATTGTCGTCTGGCAGGCGTCTGTGCCTGCCTAGATAATATGCTTAATACGTTTTTATGTGCCTGCCTCGGAGTTTTGGGGCCAGGCCTGTAAGCTCCACTTTCGTGCCCCCACTTGCCCTTCCGTTTCATGGCACAGGACCTGCAACGTATTTGGGTGTCTCATTGTTTGGTGTGCCAACTGGTGCTGTTAGGGGCGCGCGTGAAATCATATTTCCACTGAAATGACTTTTGGGCCAAAACAAAAAGTTTTTGTTTTTGTGTTTTCGGTTCAGGCCGGTTCGGTTCTCGTTTTAGGTGGAGCCATGAATTATGCAAAAGGACTCTTGCCAGGAGCCGGGTTGCCTGTTGGTTATCAGAAACTATTGACCCATTAACGGGTCGGGAATGTTGAGAGTGAGTGTGAATGACACTGGAGTGCAGTAGCAGCAGCAGCAGTAGCAGAAGGCGTCGGCAAACAATCCACAAACTAATTAACATAACGCATTAAAGCGGCAAACACTTTGGAATTATGTCAAGTATCTCAGCCGGCAGACGCATCAAAGGATTACCAGAACTGGATGGCTGATAAGTATGCCACTTCTCCAGACTCTCCTTTTTCTTGCTGCAGGGCTTAATACCCGAGAATCTTTCAAGGGAATGGGTATGTTAAATATTTTTTAAGGGGTATTAATTACCTAGATTTTTTTAAAGTCGTTCCGAGTTAATATCTATAATGTAAATGCATTAATATAAGCTATAACAAATGTCACCTAATTTCTAGATAACTCATCATTTTTTGAAGAACAGAATATTTCTCTCATCTCTAAATTAAGTTTTCCAAAATAATAATTTCCAAAATTAAATAATTTTTTCTTTATGTGTAGAATTTTTTGATTATTCTTTTCATAACTATATTTGCATTTTTTGCAGAGTTGGGGAGTGGGGAGTTGGAGGATTTTTTCAAGATTCTGAGGGATGGGTGTGACTTGGACGCTTGGCGCTTTGTTTGTGCTTTGACACGCGCTCCCGACACTCAAAAGGCAGCTCAAAGTAACGATGCAGCCGACTCTGGCGATGATTACGATGTGGAGAACAGAGACCGGCGAACGGAGAAGGATGAGCACCCAGATGGGATGGAGGACTAGGACGGGGTGACGTCCCGACATCTCTGACAGCGAGAAACGCGCCAAAGTCGAAGCCGAAGCGGCAGACGTTGCATATTAAACACTCAAGTGGCGCCACTCGCCTCCAGTTAGTTAAAAGCAACTGGCTGGGAAGCGAGTCGCAAACTTATGGAGGTGCCAGTGTGCTGCATGTGAAGAGGGTCTCGGCGAATCAAAAATCTCATATGATTAATCCAATTTGCAGCGCTGTCTCACGAATGCACTTTCAACTGTTTGAATCATGAGGTCATGAGTCGGAAAAATTAAAAATAAAACCCATTCCAATAAAATCAAATGGCAGGCAATCGATTTAATATAAAGCGCATTTAATTAAGCATATTGATTCGAGGCCATTGAAATGCAAAATATAAAAGGCATATTATACTGACTATTTTGGGTTTCTGATGCCATGTTAGATGGCTATTTAAAATGATTCGAAAAGCGGCTTAATCGGTGGCCATCTCCAGATAGGGCTGGCACTTGTGCTGAACTCATTATTTGCTCATTATTTACATTAAAACAATGGCCGTTCGTAATAAGCAATTACATAAAAGTTGATGTAATTATTAATTATTTAATGTAAATATAAATAAAAGTTACGACGCTCTGCGCTCGTGTGCGGCGCTCGTGTGGGCGCATGGAGGAGCAATAAATGTATTTAAATTTATTGCATAATAAAGATTAAATATTTATTTACACAACGTTTCAATTAACTTTCGGCTTTGCTGAACCGCCATCACCCTGCATTCCACGGCCGTTTGTAATTCCCGTTTTTGCGCCAATTTAATTATAAAATTTATTGTTTAAATTCGCGTCAGCAACAAAATGGCGACCGGCAAGCCGGAAGTAGGTTGCCGCCGGCCGTCCAGTTGAATGACCTTCCCAGTACCACTCTCCTGCTCCCTCTCTCTCTCGCTCTATCTCCATCTATTTCACTATCCCTGTAGCCCTGTCCCTTTTCCGTGTTGCCCGTCTGGGAATGTGCCACATTTTATGCGGCAAGGCGAGGGAATGTAGGCCGTAAACTTGCCATAAATTTTCAAGCGCCACACGCACAAACAGCAAGGAATTTCCACAATTTTCCCTCTCTGGGTTTGCTCTCTTTTTTTTTTTCTCCATGTGTATGTAAATTTCACTCAATTGACATTGGTCAGGGCTTACCCCCCACCCCTGACCTGACCCACCTCCCCCTGGGGAGTGCAGTTTTCCCCCGTTAGTTCCCATTTGCCTGCACTTCAAAGTCAACGCAGCTGTTGCCCCGACACAGGAAAAAAAAGAAGAGTCCGGAAACTGCACGGAAACGGAAGTCGCAGTGGCAATGGCGATGGCGACGGCCGAGAGACAGACACAGATAGCCAGAAGTAGCAGCTGTGCTGACCAGTGGCCCCCTCTACCCACCTGTTAGCCTTACCCCTTGCCATGGCCGAGAATCCTTATTCTCTTTTGTGCCAAAGAGATGAAAGTCGCGCTGCTGCTGTCGCTTTCAAAAATTCATATTCGTAATTGTTGACTGTATTGTCGCCCCGTATTGTTGCCACATCCAGTGGCGCAGCCACCGCCACTGCCACTCGCAGTTGCCAAAAGGAGTGCCACAGTTGAGATTCGTTAACAAAGATTGTCGAGTGGCTGCCAATGACTGGCAAGAGCGAAAGGAAATTAAACTGAAAGGACTTGTCGACTGAAAAGGAGAAGTTTATTTGTAAGAGCTTCAAGTTCATTTATTTATAGTTTCCAAGAATATTTATTATTTATTTACCTTTTTACAAATTTTGGTTAAATTATAAATTTTATTCTTACCTTTTTTAAATCTTTAAAAATACCAATTACAATCCCCACTGTCTGGTTGAAATTTTAAACTCGCTCTTTGGATTTGGCACTCAGCTGGACTCGCCCTTCTGCTGTGGAGCATGCAAAATATACAATATTTTACTGGCTAATCTTATGCCACCGGAACCGTTGAGTTCCGGCTCAGCTTTGCCGGCGTTTTCCGCTGGCACGGCTACGAGGGCTGTCCATAGCTCGCCCCATGCATATGTCTTGAATATCCTGTCCTGCCAGCAACATGCAACATGCAACGAGGACTCCTCCGAAAAGGCTGGCCAGCTAGGAAGCTATTCGCGGTATACTTTATAAATTATTTGAGGCTGATCTCTGACCTCCCATAAATTGTCGCCTGAGCCGCTACTTTATGAGACTTTAGCACGGCGGTTGGTCCACCCTCCCACTTGTGGGGAAATTATTTTTAGCGTTTGGTTGATAAGCGACTTGAAAATAGATGGAACTTTCTTTCGAGCTGCACTTAGCATTAGCGGAGAGCCACCAGCATTATTTTTTATATCCACGCCCTCACATAGTGGGGTCCGGACTCCGAATCACATTCTCCGCTCTGCCCTCCGGGCTCCGGAGTCAAGTGCAACCGTCGCTCTGTTAATTGCCGTCGAGACCGACGCGGCTGATGAATTTAATTGTAATAATGCGATGCACTCTTGGCGGGGGCACAAGTGGGAAAGGCATTAATAATAATTTTGTCTTTTATTTTCGGTTTGTCCCTCTAATAAAGTTCAATCCCCTCCAAAAAAAAAAGAGACATGCCGCAGAAGTCGCATTTTAAAATGCTTAATTGCCTGAAAGCCTAATGAAGCTCATGATTTGTCGCAGAAGTCTTTTGTTGCAAGTTCTCAAGCGGCAGCTGCTCCACTTTTAAGTCTTCGATATTGACATTTTCAGTTTCCGTTCCAAGATTTTATCAAGTGCTTGATAAATAGTCACATTATTTAGAACATTAGGTCTCATATGCCTCAACAATCTTTCAATATATCAAAAGATACTACATAGTAAGAATTATTTTCACGTTGACCCAAAACAGAAATCAATTTGAAAATAGCTTTAAATTATTTTAAAATTATAATTTGCCTCTAATAGGCTTAATTTGGCCCATGAAACACAAATAAAACCTGAATAAATAGCAAAATTTCTACTCAATTGGCCAACAAAACCTGATTAATTACGAAAATACAAACTTTCCCTTTCAGGACTCACTGACCTCGCCTCCGTCCGTTGCAAACTTCGATTTGAATTATTAGCCTTTGATCGGAATCAAATTCCGAGTTCAGAATTCAATTTGCTGGCGGAATGTTAATGGGTTAAGGCTCGAACAAGTGCAAATAGAATAAAAGAGAAATGAGTTTTTGCCAAAATGCATTCGAGTTGAAAATATTTGCACGCTTCCACATCGTCGCTGTCTCATTCCAACTTTTGTCTGAACTTTATGTAGATTCTACCTGCACTCTGAAAAATGATCTATTGTGTAGCTCCTTCCCGGCCGCTCTCTGGCAGCAGTTATCCTGGGCAAGGATTCCTGATTCCGTTGCAAGAAACTTGCGGCGGCTGCCCAGAAAGTTAAGTGAATTGTGCAAAAGTTTTTCGCTTTCTGCAAATTTGTTCAGAGCTCCCCCTCCTTGCAGCAGGATAAAAAAGAAGACATATAGAAAATAAAAAGGGGCTGTCTGAGTGCATAGCACCTCATTCCAAGCTCATCCCAGCCTCCATCCTCCGCCAGCCGAAAGGTAAATATGGCCCGGAAGCAACAAAAGCAAAAATGGCCATACAATGGGCCCCATGAAATGTGTTACCAAATGCAAAAATGGTTTCTGCGGTTTCAATGGCAACGCGACTCGACTTTCCCCGCTGGGAGGCAAGGCGACTTCCCCCAGAAACCGGAGGGTATTGGGGTGAACCGCTGACGGTACGAAATTTACCGTTGCGAACTTTTATGGTGTTTTGCTTGGCCGGGCGGCCACCAGGTGGCAGACGCCCAAAACCCACTCGAAACTCACCAACGAGCGACTCACCTGAGCCACCAGTTGCATTGACACAAACAACATATAAAATGAAAAGTTTTTATCAAGAGGTATGAGGTTTTATTAGGGGTATATAGAACACAAGGTTATTTGGATAACATCTATACTATATCTATACATAGAATCTAGAATTCAATCTCCATAAAAGTAGTAATAACTAGAGTAAGAAAGTTAAGAACTACTAATCTTATAGTCTATTCCCAGGTAACTCCCTTTTCGTATCAATTTCCTTGATCTGTCAACTTTAAGCACCTAGGGCAGGTGTAATATGCAATTTTTGTTGTAGCACCATGAGCTCTTTGCCAGATGAAGTAATAAATGTTGCATTTAATGTATTAGTGGAGCTGTGGTGTCGGAGGGATCTGGAAATTCGAGATGGAAATGAGAGCGAAACAGTCAGATTTTATGCATGCTATAAAAGTGATTTACGAATGGCATTGTTTTAACTGCAATGGCAATGATAGTTTCGTTTCCAGGGATGTAGTCGGGAGTTAGTTAATTAAATTTTAATGTACTGACTATAAGTGAGTGGGGTTTTAATTTCATCGAATTATGAGCTTCGCTATTAGCTCTCCATCAGCACCAAACAAGTGAATCCCATTTAGCAGGAAGCCCTGCAAGGGAACACGTCTCCTATTATATGGCTGTAATCGGCTGTTAAATTCGTATTACATCCAAATAAAGTTTACACACGGGCGAGCTTGCAGATCCCTCACTTGTAGGACTTCCCCCAGACCAATTTAATGATATTACATTGGGGGGGACCCAGGCATTTCAAATATGTGCGGACCGACACTCGATATCATAAATCAAGCTGGTGGACACCGAGAGCTCTCCGGACTCCTCAACTCGCACCATGGGACAGTGCAGTCGATTAATTGATTGTCTAAATGCACTTGTAAGCAACTCGACAAATCAATGAAGTGTGGAAGGCAACTCGAAGTCTTCAGCTGGCCGTCGAGTGTCGTGGATTTTCGAGGCGGAGAACATAAGGGATTTGTCCCAGACGGGCCAATAAAAAGGGGAAAAGACAGCTACTAAAAAAATACAAATAAAAGCACAAAAAAACAAAGAACTCTTGTCTGGGAATTGGATTTTGCGGTTTCACGTTTCAAATTACCATCGACAGCGGCTGACAGATATACCAGGGGATATATCTGTCCAACTGGCCAAGAGATTCCGTTGCCGTTGCCGTTGCCTTGCCATTGCCACAATGTTAGCCATGGTTAATTGTCACTATCGTTGTCTGGCCGGATCGCTTGGGTTCTGGCATGGTATGGCATGGTCTGGAGGTCTGGTCTGGATGGAAGTGTCGCAATTATGCCGTATAGCATTTCAGAGGGCGTGTGTGGCGCTCTTTCTCCCTTTTTTTTTTAGCTTGTTCAGGAATCCCAGGCACCCAAGCCAGCGAATAATTCCCTGGTAATCGCCTGGAATTCGTCTGGAATTCATCCGCATCTAAGCCACGCTTCGTTGGCTCTTGAAGGTCTTGGGTTGGCCAAAAGCAACGTGAAAGAGTTCTTCATGTTGTTAAATACTTGAGATATGTACCTCTAAAGGGGGCATATCAAGTTTATATTCAAGAATAGAACATAGAAGCTCGTTTTTATTAAATGGAAAAGTCTCCTTTAAGTTCTGTTACTCTCTAGTTTTATTTTAGTATTTTAATTAAACCACAAAGTTATTCAAATTTATATTTATTCACCATTTACTAGCACGCTTTTCTGGCCCATTCCTTACCAATTTTCTTCTTTGTTTCACACTGCAGCCTGGCATCGTGGCAGCCTGGCAGCTTGGCTTGTTGGCTTAATCATGTTAAACATTTTATGGACAAGGCTCGGTGGCGTTGTTCCCAGGCCAGGGATCTTTTTGTCGGTGCACCAGAAAACCTTTTTGCGGTTGTCATAATTGTAATTTTGGTCACTGCAGGGCTGCGGCACAAAGTGCATAAATTTATGATGACCAGCCCCAAACCGGGAGCAGCAAACACTCCCGGAGCTTTTCCCTGACACAGATTCGGCAATGTCCGCATCATAAATGTCACAGAGTGGCTTAAATATATATACATATAAACAGCAGCTGTATGTTGAAATGCTCTGGAGCTCTTCACTGTATTTTCATTTCCCACTGGCCAGGTCAAAGTCTAGTCAAAGTTGGCAGAGGCTTGTGGTTAAGTGCATATTGAGAAGCCTTTTTTGATGAAAAGCAAAAGTTTTCAACATGCTGTTGCTGGCTGCTTGAAGTTAAGTGCCCGACCGTTTCCTTGGTTTTGTGGATAGGATGGTGGTGGGGTATAGAACCAAAGTTGGTTAATTGAATGGCCAAGTGAACTCGAGTCGACCAGGGACTTGAGTGCCAATAGAGCCGCATCTTTAAACTTCCTCTCAGTTGATTGGACCGCCCAACACACACGCCGCACCCACTTTATTCAATCACACATCTTGTTGGCCCGGTGCAGTGAGGCAATAATTTTTGGCCAACACTTTGTTAAATGAAAGCATCCGCCAGCAGGCCATCAGGCTAGCCCTGTGCCCGGTGCACAGTGCCGATTTTATTGTTGACTGAACAATTACACAATTTATACGTCAACGTAACGTTTATTCTATTTAAAACTGAAAACAATTTCCCCTGGCTTAGTGATAAACAACACAAAACTAC
Source organism: Drosophila bipectinata (assembly GCF_030179905.1). NCBI lineage: Eukaryota > Metazoa > Arthropoda > Insecta > Diptera > Drosophilidae > Drosophila > Drosophila bipectinata. The sequence goes on along the minus strand of NC_091736.1, from coordinate 16,415,434 downwards.
TAACCGAACTCCATCAGATGGCATCGAGCTATCCGCATTCGGATGGTTGCTTTCTGTTGGCCAGGATGGGTGGCAGAGTGGCTAGATGGCTGGATGGCTGTTATCAACGCTTATATGCATATGTACACAAAAATATATACATATCTAAACATGGCTGAATCGCTCTTAAATAACCAAACAATAACTACAAGTGGAAGCTCCAAACACACATACAGTTATCCTGTAGAATTGTCCTTGCAGTTGCTGCATTTTTTATTTACTCCTGCACACGCCACAAAAAATATTCAATTGGGTGCAAGGGCGGAGAGTCCTTCTGCCAGCACTGTTCACAATTTATTCTGTTTGGCTAGAAATTGTACATAAACTTGGTGACTTTTCATGTTGTTCTAGCTTATAAAATAGTCAAAATATTCCAAATAATAATGAACAAATAAATCCTTAACAAATATGCATAAGTCCTAATACTTTCATAAAAAATTGTGTTGGTTCTCTTTTAATTTTCAGTTTTTTACTCAATTAGAATATTTTCCATTTCCTTTCAACTTTTCGCCGATCAATTTTATTTCCTGCCGGCCCATCATATGCATCCTAGCCCATAAAGTTGTAGAGAGGACACCGCCAATAAACATAACAACGAATGGAGGGTTGCCATGGCGGGCTGGTCGCAGTATCCTGTATAGCAGGACCCGTTTAGGAGCGTTGCCTCAATTTGTTTTAGCGCTAAAAATACAAATAAAACAGAACCATAGAATAGCATCCTCTGCCCCGATAGACTCCCCCGATAGACCCTTGAAAAAACCACACCAATTTGCAGCTGCAGCCAACATTTTGCGATGGGATATTCAACACCAAAAAACAACAACTGAAAAATCGTAAAAACAGTAAAGAAATATCGGTGGTTAGGGGCTTAGATGAGGGCAGCCCAGGGAAGCTGGCCGGCGAAAAAATATGTCTATTTAAATTTGTTTTGTGGTCTCGTTGTGTTCGTCTGCGGTTCTTTTAGGTAATTTGCACATTTTACACGCAGACAGGGCAGGACAGGCCGGTATAGGACTGGGCCAGGACATGGAGATATATTGAACCCTGGGCATGGGCAACCGTAAATATTGAAATGTATTTGGCAGCTGCTCTCAAATTTCGGCCAAAAGTAAATAAGCGGCATCCAGCGCCGTCTGCCTCTGGGGTATGGGGGCGTTACGATGGAGTACATTTTCAAAGCGGGTTTGAGTTTGAGGTTGAGTTTGGAAAGTGGGCGCTGACATATGTGCCTTGTTACGGCACGTGATTTGCATTTTAAAGCGATTGCCGTTGCCTTATAATGTGTAATATGTAATCATATTGCAGCGGGAATTAAAGACGATAAAAATATTAATCATACGCCGCGTGGCGCTCATTATGCGCCACTTGAGGAAAATTCCAAGACGCAACGCAGCGCAACATTGCCCCAGGCAACAGGAAAAATGAATGGCTTGGTGGAGAAGCGAAAGGATGGGCAAGCCACTTGCCCTCCATCCTCCGACATCCATCCTCCGCGAGAAGGCGGAGCCGCAACTCCATCATAATGAAAAGTGAAAGGCAGGCACCACACGGAGCGTAATGGCCAAACGAGTTCTTAGCGGAAGTTGCAGAAATTTAATTAAAGCCAACATCGCCGCAGGCTTCCTGCAAACAAATGGGTGGAGAACTAGGCAAAGTTGCTGGTCAAGGGGCACTTCCAAAGGATATTTTAACGCCAAGAAGATTGTACCGAAAGAAACACAAAATAATAATGTGAAATATTTGTAGTCCTTAGGACAAACTGTAAATAATAAAAGAATAAGATCCTTTCTATTGCTCCTCGATAAGTATAGCACATTTGTTAGCCATTTTCCAAGCGAAGCTTTATTGTACCGGCTTTTGTCCTGTCCGAGTATCTGTCTTTATGTCCCGACATGTCCTGCCCCCTTCTCCGCCTCATGGATGTGTGTGCATGTGGGTTAATAACGTCATTTATTATGCACTTCTTTCCGGTATTTCCGGTATTTACCGCGCACGCGACACGACACATAAATGTTGCCATAAATTTTGTACTGCAGCACCGCAGGACCTTCCAGGACTCATAGCCCACGTGTCTATGAATGTGTGTGTGTGTGTGTAAGCTGAATGCAGTTCACGTTTGTTCAGCATTCCAGGTTACGACTCCTACGACGATGTCTTCACTGCGGTCTCAGAAGGTACTACCGCCGCTACTTCTGCTCAAATAACTTGCAATTTATTTGGCGTACATGTACATGTGTATGCATGTGTATGTGTGTCTGTGCGAAAAGCAACTTCCGTTGACGCCTCCGCCATTTTGTTGGTGCGCCGCAAAGCGCCATTTTGCAAGAGCAACAACATGGCGTCGAAAGAAATGCAAATGCAAACTGCTTGCTGCATGCCACCTGCCCAGAATCCCGTGCTTCCTTCTCACCTGCTCCCCCATTTTATTTTATTTTATTTCATTTTATTTTGTTGCCTTGTCGGTTTATAAATTTGTAGTCCTCTGACGGTTGTTTTTGGGATTTTACGGCGCAAAAACTTTACGGTTTACGCGGCGAAAGTGGCTTCGCCCTGCTCTTCTTTCCCATAAATTTCCATTTCGTTTCAGCCATTGGTTTTGCCCAGAAATTGAGTAGCTACGAGAACTCATAAATCTCAGCCAGTTCAATAAGGTAAACACGTGAAAAAACTGCAGCTTGAACTTTGAAAGTTATCGCCTCCCAGCCACCCATCCTTACATGATTTGCATTTATATGCAGTTTGGTTTTCCATAAAAATGTCTGTCGGAAGTGCATTAAATGTACTTGCCAGTCGACTCAATTGAGTAAACTTCTGGCTTCTTTTTTTTAGCAGTAGACGGGTCTGGGTCTTGAGTCTTCTGGCCGACACTTGAGTGTTGGGAATAAGCTGCTCTTGTGGCGGCGGGGTATAATCTTATTATATTATCGATGACTCGGGGTGTCTTGTTGTTTGCCCACAACGACCGCCACATTGCGGACATCCCAACTAATTAATATCAACAACGACCACCAACATCGCTCCTCAATTAGAGAACATCAATATCTACATACAAACACCATGGGGCAGAAGACACCAAGCCACCCACATTGAAGAAATTGACATAAATTACTATCAACATCAGTGGTGTGGCAGTTGGGAGTTCTAAGGGGGATATTCTATACCAAAGGAACCCAAACAATTTCTAGAGACTAGACACAAAATAAGACAAAAAACTAAGACTTAAAGAGAACACCAAATTAAACATTAAACTAATTCTAGTAGACAAAATCTGAAACTTAACTTCAGGAACTATGACATCTTTATGGTACAAGATATTATTATTTTAAATAAAAATTATTACATTCATAATACAAAGCACAGAACTAAAGCGTAATAAATTTCAGTTATGACACCATTAAGCCCTATTTATTTTAACAAGATTACAAGCCAAATTGAATATTATCATAAAACTAAATTTTATATCCAAGGGCATTAGAGCCCTGGCATTTGTAGCTACTTTTTAGCAGAGATTTATGTTACTCCCGACCCTCTTTAAACTACGCCACTGATCAAAATAGGAGACTGCGAATGGCTCGGCGCCATCCTCAGCCGGCTGCCCTTGTCCTGTTTATTTATTGCCATAATTCAAACTCAATTTTTATCTTTCAATGGTCGTGTTCCTCGTAATTTGCTGGGAAACCCGCTTTAGACTCTGGCAGGCACTGTAAAATATGCAAAAATAATTATGCGCAAAGTGCAGCCCCAAACGGGCAGGACTGTACCGCCTACAAAAATTGTTGCCTCGAATGCAGTTGTAAATGTGTCTGTTTATTTGTTTGTTGGCTATTTGTTTGTCTATTTGTTTGCCAGTTTGTTTGCCGCTCCTGACAACGAGGCTGCGAGATGTCAGCCCATCCGCTTGGCACTCGCCTGTTTATTTGCTCGTCCTCGGCCTCGTCTCGGTCGCTCGTTTGGCATTCTGTAGTTTTCAAAAATTTAAAACTCATTTGATTTGCATGAAATTTCATTGGCTTTCCTCGGTTTATTTACCTCACTTTATGATGTGTGGGTGCAGTGGAAAAAATAAGAGTCCATTTATTCCATATTTCATATATAAGGTTCTTTAGTGATTCTTTTGGGGCTTACTCTTAAAACGTCTCACATACATTTTTAAATAAGTTATATATTTTTTAAGAGCCCTTTCTCTCACTGCATTTGTGTGCTTTGCATTTGCAACTAAACTACATCAATTGATGCGCATTTATAATTGTTCCGAATGCACACATGGAGGCACTGTTTCCATTTTATCATCAACCGAACAGAGAACCCTGGCCAGGACCGATTGCGAATTGATATAATGAAAATGTAATTTCATTTTTCGACCAAAGACCCATCACTTAAAGCCTCCACCCTCCCAGCTCCACTCCTCCCACAAGCCCGTGTTTGTTGTTTGTTTTCTGGGCCCGCGTGTTGTGTTCTGCTTATGAAATTAATTTTCATTGATTTGGCAAACGTTGAATTCATAATTTTGACGCATTATTTTTGTGTGAATTTGGAATTGTGTTTATCTGAATACATTGGCGCATTAAAAGATAATGAACCTGCTGGGTGGAGAGTCCAGATTTATTGAAAATGGAAAATGTCGGGGGGAGGCCTCTCTGTATCGGTCTATGATGGAAATTTGCACATGAAACGCAAAACTTTTGGTAATTTTCTGTAAATAAGTAATGGGTCCTGCCACGTCGAGCTGTAATGAAAATTATTTTTGAAATTATAATGTGAAAACAGAGAGTCCACTATAACTGAGAGTACAGAAATTTAATCTTCAATCCACACTGTTTTTAAACAAAAATCCACCAGCTAATTGAAAGCTAATTTAAACTGTCTAGAGGTCCTTGCCACTCGTCGTGGAAATATGCAATTATTAATGTGGCAACTTCAGGAACCACTCTGGGAAACAATAACCTTGACATCTTAATTAAGCAACTTGCCATCCAGCTGGAGGATTGGCACTCGAAATGCCAACTGAAAATTTCAACAACATTTAACACATTGCCAAATCTAGCGTAACCCTCCCGAGCAGTCCTGGCAGTCCGTGCTGTTGGGAGAAGTGCAAAGCCAGTGCTGAAGTCGTAGCCAGAGAGCTGGACTGGAAAATCGAGGGAGAAAAACTATGAGGAAACCCCACCCACCATCCACCCACAGCAGAAGTTCATGAAAATTTTATTTACACGCTACCAAACGGTCCGAATTAATCTCTTGGCAAATTTATTTGAAAATGTGCCATAAAAATGCATACAAAAAAAAAGGCAAAGAAAATGGAAAAAAGAAAAGCCTGGCTCGAGGGTGGGAGATGAGCAAACAAGCTCTATACAATTTTCCCTCACTTGACGCTTTTCTCAATTTTTCCTGTCGCCCTCACCACACCGCACGCTTTTCTAGTTTCCTCGGGTGTTGGCTGCTTGATTTTCGATTTGTTTCTTAATTTCTGCGAATTTGTTCTCTGCTCAACGATTTTGGCAAACACACACACACTGAGAGAAAGAAACCGTATCCTGGGGGGGTGAAATGAGGACGACAGTCCCTGGAGCGTCCACCCATCCGAACCATAAATACTTCCTCCCCTTCTGTCAGCAACTGATTTCCCTCTGATTTATTTGCAAATGCGAAATTTGCTTTTTATGTTTTTATTTTTATTTACTTTATATTCGCACCACGAATTCGGTAAGCAGTCCACCCGAACTCTCGAGGGGTGATTGTCGCCCCAGTCCACGCCCACGCCATTTTCCCCAGCCCCCATCCCCGCCATGGAGGTGTGAACATGTTTTTCTTGGCAACCCCCTTTTGCCAAAGTCGGGTAATTTTTCTCTATTTTGTTCAGCACTTTCACTTGGCTTCACCGCATTTCGCAATTTTTCGTGTTGGCTTCGCCATACCAGTATTTCAGCTTCGTCCTTCAAGTCCTTCCCAGGCTTTTCCTCCTTTTTCTCCTTTTTCCTTGCTACTTTATTTTTTGCATTTACTATACACACAATAATCATTGCGATTTTGATGCTCCAATAATTTGAAAATAAGTTGGCAAGGTTGGAAGGGTTCTTGTTTACTCGGAAGGCCCCAATTGAAGTGGCTTGTACTTTACTTTCATATTTTTTGGATTCACAATTTAGGTCAAAGACATTTTATTAATGGAAAAACTACAATGGTAAGCCAAGAACAATGTGGGTTTGCCAGTTTGGTAGAATTATATATGAACACTTTTCAATTAAAAGAAGGAAAAGTTCACCCATATCCCTTATTTTTTATCAAACATCATAAACAAGGCATCTTTGACAGCTCGTTTGGCTTTCATTTTGGATTTCACACCCAAAGGCAGTTGAAAATCCCCTCAGGAGCCCTTAAGCAACACTCACCGACAACTGTCAGCTTTTCCGAGTGTGTGTGTCCTTGCCCAGCTCTTACCTAATGAATCAATTCACCTTCATGCCTTCATGGAGGATTCAACCACCAGGACTCCACCTCAAAAACTACTCTTATCTGCCGGCGACCGGAAATGAGTCATATGTGAGTTGGACCTGCCCACGGAGAGCGGAAATCACGGCAGCCGAATACTCCGAAAAAAAACACACAGCCCATAATTCTAACCCCAGGCATTAACCCGAGATCCCTCGAAGGACCATGAATAAAAGCGACAAATGTCAGTTAACGCCTAACGCCTCGTATCCTGGCAAAACAGTCGCGACGTCTATATAAATTTGCATTAAAAGCGAAATGTCAGGATGTGTCTACCGAAGGGGTCGCTATAATATCAGTTCAGTTCAGTTCAGTTCGGTTCGGTTTTGGTTCGGTTTGGCTTATAGCCTCGTGTCGTCCTTCTTTATATGCATAAATTATCTGCAGAAAAGGAAGTGCGCAACATTTTCATTGCTGTCAGAGAAGCCGAAATGGGACGAGAACTTGTTTATATTTAAATTAGTAGGCAACGCAAACAAGTCTGGCAAGGACAACGGCCAAAAGGGTGACACCATAGGCCTCGCACCACCGTAACCATAGCCACCACCATCACCACCATCACCACCATCACACCACCACCTTCTATGAAAGGACCTTGAATTGTGACATCTGATTTGCTTTGGTTGGCGCGGTAATGAGTATTTTATGAAGATGCCACCGAACTGACAACTTAATTAAGTCGCCATTGTATGCTAAGGAGGAGGTCGGGGGTGGCATTGAGATTCCGGGAAATTAAAGGACTAGCGGGGGTGGTGGTGAAAGCCAGCCCGATTTTCCTTTCTTTCCACGAAACATCCAGCAATTCCGGCTAGCAATCAGAGCTTATTGTAATGTTCCCTTTTCTATATCACGATGTGATCGATCGATCTTAACCCTAGTCAGGCAGCAATCCAGACCACTGACGGTGCAACAAATTACTGCAATTAATTTAAAGCGTTTCGTTTATTAATTAATAACTGGGCTGGTCAACGACACGGTACTCTTGGAAATAATTTAATAATAACTACAAAGTATGTACAAAAAACACTGTAAAATATGGGAGAAATTATATAGTTTTTAGACTTTTAATTAATAAAAGATAAAGAGCTTTGAATGGAAAACAGTCTTTAAAGTGTTTGATCTCTGATTGTTACTCTTCACTTTATTTACAACCATTTTTTTAGTGTAGTTACCGTCTATAACTTAAGACCAGAACCAGTTTCTTGCCATTCTTGTTGCTAAATAATTTCCTTAGCCTCTCCACCGACTATCGCTGACTAATTTGTGGTTGTTGCAACTCATTAGCGTGCAATTTTGGTGTTAAATTGATTGTCGGTTGCTGCAACAATTTCAGTTAGCCGATCAATCAACACGAAAACAAGTTTGCCTGCTAGGTGAGTGGTTGATAAGTTGTTTGGCTTGATTCGGTCAGATATGTGTACCAAGATTGCACATATTATTGATGACTTGAAAGTCTAGATGAAGCTGGGATATTTTCAGAGCTATTTGACTTTAAATTCATTTTACGCCCTGAACTGAATAGAATACTTTCTCATCTATTTTCCAAACGCTCCACAACCCCACTCCATAATTAATCAACCCATCTGTGACACATATTGTCGCACATAATCCCCCTAAATCTTTTGAGAAAAACCCCAACCAAACATAGAGAACGCCTTCCCAAACAATGATTACCGGGCTCATGGCCAGAGTCGAATATTTTAATAAAGTGCCCAAAAGTGTCACAGGCACAAACTCAAATTACACTTCATTCCCAGCAGCTCTCAGTTCCCAGTTCGGAGGATTTTGTGTAAAATGCAGAGTGCCATTGTTTGGGGCACGTTATTCGCAGTTGGGTCTCCCAGCTCCCAGATCCCAGCTGCCTTGTGGCATATTTATTTAAGCAATCAGTAGTCCTCTGATGGAGCTCAGCTTGGGCCTCCATCCGCAAATCAAAAACACAAAACTAATTCCTTTGACAATGGCTCACACAGGAGCCTGGTCTTGGGTCTGGCCCTGAGTCTGGTCCTGGGCTGTAGATGGTGTTTTGTCAAAGATGCATTCAAGGATTAAATTAATGTCACTGCCAGTGGACAATGGCCTAGGTCTGGCCCCCGAAGACCCGGCAGTGTTAGCGCTTAATTGTTTGCAGGCCGGGCTAGCGGGGGACCAAATAGAGATCCTAACCTGCTACTGAAATGAAGTCATAAAGAACCTTTTAAATATGGAAATGTATGCCCGGGACCCGCGGGGATCTTCACAGGCCAAGGGTCTTCACTTTTTCACTTCTTCATCGCTGGCATCTCCGGCATCTGAACATCTACATCTTGATTCTGTTCGGTTCTATTCTTTAAATCAAATCGCATTAACATTTCTATACAATTTTCTGCTCAGCTTCGTGACAAAGAAGTGGAAAAAAATACTCGTTGGAATATAAAGTGTTTTGTTGCTGGTCGCCCCAACAGAAGGAGAAAAAAAACAGGGGGCGGGGCTGAAAGCGCATAAAAAGGATATTTGACACTTTTAAATGTGCGCTTATTGTGACCGCCTCTTTCCTTCATTCCCTATTTTTTTATTTTACTTTATTTTTATATATATATATCTCCGTTTATTCCTTTTGTCTGTTGAACTATTTGCTGGCTGCCTTAGTGCCGTCTTCAATTTTTGTTATATTTCTTGCGCTTGGCTCGGCTTTTTGTTCTTTTTTTATTGTTTGCTTTTGTGTCCTGGGTCCTGACTGCCATCACACAGCAGCCAGCAAAAGTCCCCGGGGTCCAGGGTTCGGGGTACCCCCCTTAGCCAGGCTGGTAAAATCAAATCTATTGTCATTTTGCCAGCTTCATCGTTGTGTTTGTTTAATACTTAAAAAAAAGTCTTACAAAAAAGGATAATAAATGGTACTGCTTCTAAAATAGAGACCAGGGAAGAAAAAGGATCTCCAAACTAAAAGTATTTATTTTTTATTTTAAATATAATTTTTAAATACAAAATCAATGTTCTCAGTGCACTCGTCCTTTCTTGTCTTAGCAGAGCCTGCCCTACGCTTAGCACTTTGCCGAGCTGCCTCCTTCGCGCCTCGCATCCTTTATATCCTTGGGCCGTGCAGCCGTGGTTTAAAAGCCCCCAGCATTTTCTTTTATTGAGTTTTTATTGTTTTTTATACGCGGTACGACGTCGAGATGCGGTACGTCATTGCTGATAGTTTTATTATCAGGAATCAATGATCTATAAGCATTCTCTAGCCACGTTTCTCGTTTCCGTTTCTTTTTGGTTGCAAACTGTCAGCACGTACAGGATACAGTGGAAATAGGGGCTTAGAAAATAGAAATTCCTAAATATCTTGACATGATTGTGAAATGCATTTGTTCTAATCAAACAAGAGAACTATAGAGGTGATTATTAAGTGTTTTTCATTGATCTTTTGAGATATAAAGTGTAGCATGCTTTTCGGGCTATTTCCACGGCCAGGACATCAAATGCATGTCAATAACACTGGCCAACATACAATTGGCCAACACACTTCTGTCTCCACTACCTTTTCGATTTCTTTCACTCTTTAGACAACTCGAGGCATTCGGAAAATCGCATTTGAAAAATTCATTTCATTTCCTGGGGAGAAGAATGAAAGAATTGCAAAATAAAAGCAAAAGTACGCAGCACAGCATGAAGCACTCGAAAATGCCAGGCGTTTTCTGCAATCGTTCATAGAAATTATGACAAACGCATTTCTAAGCTATGTCGCATTGATTGAATTCTCTACCCTACCTGGCCTGTCTGGTCCATACCATTCATTATCCATCGAGTCCCATTGTGCTGGGAATTATATTTTTTCCACCTTTTCATCAACGCGACTTAAAGTCGGATTAGGAACAGCTCAACGCCACTCAATTCGATTTTCGGTTTGGTTTTTGAAAACTCATTCGCACTTACAGTTGGCAATTGCATTTTCATTTGTGTCACCTTTGTGTCGACACCTCGGGCCCTTTGTACTTCAGACACAATGGACGGCAGCTACAAAACGCTTAGAAACCAATTAACGAGATATCTCCCAGTGAGCCCCTACACTTTTTCACCTGGCTTCGTGTATCTCTCTCTTAATAAGATAAAGTAGCTCAAAGTTTGCCTCTCGAATCTAAATTCAAGATTAACTTTTCTGGGCACTGGCGCTTTCCATCCATAACTCCCAGTAATTGATGTTGACATTTGAGGGTTTTTCCTTACAGTTCCAAGCCAAACCGAAATCAATTTTCATAAATATTAGGACAGGCGCATAATTGATGCCTGCAACCTCAAACAGTCCCAGAACTATTTCCGAGCTCTTTGCATAGTTTCGCAGTTTGATTGATTGATTGATTGATGAAACCGAAGCCCGAAAACCGAAAAAATATTACTTGCCCCATAACAGACCATAAGAGGCCCCATGAACAGTATTATTTATTGTCTATTTCTGAAGTGTTGCCTCCATAAATTTCCAGAGACGCCTCTCCTCGTTGCCCCGAAATGACTACTAATTGACTGATTTCCCCACCCCCCTTGCAAGAGGATGGGGGGCTACTAATATTGTTTGCTACTTTCCGGTTTCTTTTGTTTTATTAATGCGCCTGGCTGTGGCAGATTAAAATCTTCTTCCCACACCCGAAATCGCCGGCCGGGGGGGTAATCAAGTCGATCAATCATTTGATTGACGCCGCACCGCACAGCATGAAGGATATGGATGTGAGTGCGTCGGCGGCTATGGGGCAGAAATGGAAATGGCTAGAAGGAGTCAGGAAAAGTGGGAAAAAGCGACAGAGGTAGCGCCACCTGTTTCGGTGAAAAGCAAAACACAAAAAAAGTTGTTTGGTCAGCAAGCTGACGCTCGTTACTACGAGCTCCGAAAGAGAAAGCATCACTCATCTGGCTGATGGCGAGAGAAAAGGACAGGGGGATCGGGTGAGAAAGAGAGGTGGTCATCCGAAATTTAACTATTTAAGGACTAGACCGTCTGAAATGTACCATAACTGCAACTGACAGTATATATATATGTATATCTAATCATCAAACAGAATGCATTGACATGTAAACATTTCAAGTTTTACTTTCTTTTTGGTTTCTAGGCCCATGACAGGTTGGTTATAATATTGGCCAGAATATGCCAGTTGGTTGCTTTGATTTTTGCAGATAATCATTTTATTCAAAAATAAGGTGCTTCTGGGGGTATATCGGTTAATAGGATAGGTTGCAGTATACGTCTTATTTTTTTGGGTCACATCTTTAATTGCTTTCCGTGATCACTGGGTAGAATGGCTAGCATAACCATTACCCATTGTGTCCCATTCCAATTAAAAAACTCAATTTTCTCCTTGAGAGAAAGCAGAGACGTGAAAATCTGCGAAAGTGCTACGGGTATCTGGGTATCTTCCAGTCGGTGCCATAATTAAAGAGTTCCGCCTTTGTCGTTGTTTTCGGTGTGTGTTGGCTGGAAGGACAACAAACAAGCCAGAGCAACCAAACAAAGGTTTTTTGGGCTCACTTTTATTATTGAAAATCGCTGGGTAAAAAATAAAAAATAAAATCATAAAAAATGGGCTTCCAAAGGGATGGGAAAAGAAAAACAAAAACAAACGACGAAGCCAAAAAAAAAAAAGAATTCCCTGCTAATTGCTTTTAAAATGCAAAAGCTCAAAGAAGAGAGAGAGCGGCTGGGCGGGAGTGGGAATCGCGAAGTCCTGTACAAAGGACCAACATTGGCTTTGCCAAGGACTGACTGGACGAATAATAAAAACCGCAGCTGGCTGACGCAAACAGTGAGTGCAAAAAGTAAACGGTCCCTGTAATTGTTTATGGCGAAAGGCCCGAAAAAAGCAGACCAGCAGGATACACATAAATCAAGGATAATGGCCAACTTCGTTGTCGTCGAGTAGACGTCGAGTCGTTCAATCGTAGTCATCGTCATCCGTGCGGTTTGAAATCCGTAATTCGATGCCTCCTGCATCGGCTTCGATTTGCTCGTTCATTTTTGCTTTATTAAAAATTGAAAACGCATTCAATTTATTCATTCGATAGCAAGGTCGTCCCTCTGCCTTCTGCCCTCTGCCGGTCACCACCTCCTCCTTGATCATCGTCATCATCCACCGTATCCACCTCGACCAGCTTCCTATTCAAATCGATTCAATGACTCCGCCCCGGGCGGTATAGGCCCGGAGGGGAGTGGTCTTCGCCTCGGATCTCGGACGGATTAGGGCGTTGTCTGGGCTGACGTTTCGTGGCAGTTGTGTGAAATGTTGCCCGCTACTGGGTTCCTTTTTTTTTTTTTGTTGGTCCTTCTGTCCTTTCCGTCTGTTGTCTTTAAATCAATGTTAAAGCAATTTGTCACGGCCAACGTTCCCGGTGACAATGAGAGCAAGGAGCGTTGAGTGGTTGACAATGCAAAGGGGTTTTCTACACAGAACACTTGAAGAAAACACTAGGAAATCAAGGATATAAAAATATATACTCTGAAGCTTAATCCTATATATACTTAAAACTAAATAAAATTCTTTTTTGTAAAAGTCTGAGCTCTAGAAATATTCAATATTTCTTTGCAGTGCATCCCATCGGATGTCGAAGAACTTCCACTGGGCTGCCATTACCTGTCAAGTGAGCTGAAAACAAATCGCAATGGGAATGTCAATAGGCCAGGACCAGTAGGACCGACTCGGCTCGACTCGACTCGAAATGCTCCCAATCGAGAATGCAAAGTGGCGGCAAAAAGGCCGACGACGTCAAGTCGGGTCAATTCGATTGAGTTAGTGGTTGACGTACAAAATCAATTCGCATTTCTAAAATTCGAAAGTGAGTTGCGAGGCGCTCGTTTAGCTCGAATTTATGCATTTTATGCCGGTTCGGCTTACTTACAGCTCAGGCCAGTTCAATGGAGTTTAGTTGAATGCAACTCTCCACTATAGAGCCCCTCTCGTGTGTAATGTGCATAATTGAGTTCGAGACTACTACGAGCTGAAACACAACAACTCCATTAGAGTGCTACACTCTGCGGGGAGAGAGTGTCCCGGGCTCACAGATAATCCAATTAGTGCGGGGCGGTAAACGAAAATTTTAATTAAATAAACTGCAGACCAGAAACTAAGCCAAAAGTTGCAGTTGAAAGCCAAACATGACTAAATATTCCAAAATAATAAATAAAATTAAAAATATTAGAAAAACTCGAGACAAACTTGGATGAAAATCTTAAGAGTGTTTGGCAAGACAACAAATCCCCCAGCTGCCACAAATTGCAAGCTGGAGGATTTTCCACTTGCCACAAAAGAGTGAGAGTATGGCAAGGAGATTCAAAGTGTGGCGCGTGCAACCAACCCGAGAGTCGATAGCGATAATTATGTGGGCGGGTTGGCTGCCAAATAAAGCTTCCCCCAGTCCCCAGCCCCAGACTCCTCCTGTTCATTTCTGAGGATGCCTTGCATCAAACGCAAAATGCCGCACGTGGCATCCTCATATTGGAAATATATCCTCCGACCCACGCTCCATTCCCGGCATTTCCCGGGGCGAGTGGGTGTTCAACAATTGCTGATAATCGCGCCTGATCGGCGGCGGCCTTTTTGCAACTGCCACCCCGCCCCGGCACACACCGACACCCACACCCACACCTACACCCCCGTGGCACCTGCCAGCCTGCACTCCGTTTAATTAAATTGCAACGCAGCAACGTTTGCCACGCGGATGTGCCGCATTCAGAGTCGGGCCGCCGCTTGAAAGTCGCCGCACCATAATCGAATTAAGCGGCAAGTCGGGCCCGAGAAGAATTACGATGGCACCAGGCGGAAGAGTATGAAAAAAAAAAAAGCAAAGCAGCAAAGAAGCGAAAAAAAGAGGCATTATTAAAGGCTCATCAGCAATTGACATGCGGGGGAGTTGCCGGCGAGGCCACCGGAAAGGTTAGACAGCAACGACCCGCAATTAAACGGAAGCCGCAACTTAAAAATGACTTCATTAACTAGCCTTTTAAGTGCACTCCGCCGGTGAACAATGGGTGGCCCTTGTTGTGTGGCAGGAGGAAGTGATGGGGCAAGTATGGAAATTCAAAGGCAACAGGTTGTTTGATGAGGGATAGGCACTCGAGTCCTTTATCAAATATCTTTTAAAGATTTATCATAAATGTTGCAAGTAAGTTTTACTTTTTTATCAGTTACTTTCCCCATTGAACTGCCTCTGGAAAACACTTTTCCCCCCATTACACATTGCACTTTTCCCGCTTTCATTGCCAACTTGCAACCAAATCGCCCTCATATCACTCACATCGAGAGACCCCATAAGAAAAACGTTGCACTAACGTGCGCACATTGCCATGCCCATTACCGGCAACATCATCGCACTGAAATCAGCATTCAGCATCGACAAAGTGCAACATTCTGCGGTCCTTGCAGCTCGCTGGCTGGATGGCTGGCATCAGTGATGCAATCCACGTGCATGGTTTTTTGTTCAGCTTGTTTGTTTTTTATATTCCTGAGTTTTTTGTGAGTGTGAGCATCTCATATTGAATGCGACAGGAAAATTATGTCCACACATTACATTGACGCTGGACGTTTTTGGTCGTTTGGGAGGCAAAGCAGGAAAGGACTAGGAGCTTATAAGACTATAGGATACTTAAGGATACTCTATTAAATACAACTAGTCTAAGCAGACAGTTCCTTTGGGTTAAGTATAGTAATTTTACAAATCACAAATATTAATTAATATCATTCTGACCTTTCCTAAAACCCATACCCCCATCTAGCTTTAAAATAAGAGGTATCCAAAGGCAGAATAAAATGTGCAACTACCAGAGTACTAGTACAAACACTCAGTCACCCGATGTGGCACCGCATCTTGCAACTTGGGCGCTTGTCAACTTAATTTATGCTCGATTCCGAAAACAGGCAAACAACCATTCCTCCACCTCTCAATCTCCCGAGGCATTCTGCATTTGGCAAAGGCCATCGATCGCCTCGTATCGCATCGTATTGGATCGGATCAGTTTGGTCTGGTTGGTGGTTGGGTGTTTTCGTGTGACTTGACTGGGAGATCCAAGATCGGAGATCGTCGGATCGTCGGATAGTCGGTTTGCAGAGGAGTCGTCATCATTGCTGTGGCAACTTGCGGCGACATTTTTCATGTCTTCATGGGATCGAAGGCATAAATTATCGCAGATCGCGTTGCCGTTGTCGAGTGTTGTTTGTCTTTTTACGGGGCTCTGCCTCTGCCTGCCTCTGCCTTTCATCCTCCTGCCCCTGCAACTTCTGCCGCAAGAGGCATTCAATCTTTGTGTCAACAGAAATTATTTTTAACAGCGACTACGACCAGCAGACTTCTTGGGCAAACTCAAGGCAGCACATCGGAGGAGCGAGCCTCGAGATTAATTGGACCTGATTACAAATGTTTTGTATGGCAAACTAGCTGCAACTGCAACTGCAACTTGCCCCCGGAATGGTATTGGGGTATGGGCAATGTTCAGTATTGTAAAATAAACATTTGGATCCATTAAGGCTAAAATGTGATAATGGTTAATGGTTAACATGGTGCCAGTTTATGAGGGCGAACTTGCAATTCCAAAGTTCAGTAAAAAATGCCTCAAAACACATGTGAGATACATCTATGAGATACAGTCTATATCACGACATTAAGTGTTGAGTGTAAGTACGTGATTCGATTACCTAATCCTTACTATATTTATGGAATTTTAAATATTATTCTCTTTAGCCATCAAAGAGGCTAAAGTTGGTTTAATTAAAATGCTGATTAAGCCCCATCAAGCCCCATTCTCATCCTTTAATGGGGATATCTGTGGCTTCCGCTGCCAGATCAAAATTTCGCCGACTGCCACAAAAGTTTGCAGCAAGTCCTGTGAACTCCGGGCAAATCCCATTCCGGGTAACTCGGCACTTCGGAAGCACAAGAAATACCTTAATAGTTTATTAATGATTTTGCTGTTGCCGGGAGTCGAGGGCTTTTGTTGCTCTAGGTGCAAGTTTATTATAAGCGGCTCGACTAAAGTGGTGTTTCACCGAACGGGGCGGGCAGAAGGGCATGAAGGCTTGGGTTTCAACTATCTGCAAGTATCAAACCAGGCAACACTTTCTTTTCACGTTTTTTAAACCAATTATAAAAGTATTCAGTGCAAGAAGTTGCAACGAAATGGGCGGTGCGCCTGCCTCCAGATCCTGGGCCGCAGAGGGAGAGTCTATGAAGCCATCATGTGGAAAAACACTTAATTACTTTAGAAGAGCTGGAAAGGCTGCTTGCTACAAAAGTGTAAAGTGCCCGGCCACGCCCCTTCCTATAGCCCTGACACCTCCTAGCCATCCTCCATCCCTCCATCCCATTCTCCTCAGCTAGTTCATAAACAGTTAACTAACTAAAGCAAACTGGTAACTGGTAACTCTGGTGGGGGCTGGGGGTTGGGTGTTGGGGCCATGGGGAAGCCATCAAAGGTTGTCCTTAGCCCCACTCGACTCCTTGCCAGCCTGACGTGTAGTCGTATTTAAATTAGATTTCCCTGAAATCGTGCGTGATTGTCAGCTCTGAAGAGTATGGGGCTAAAAAGTATGGGTCTAGCATACCTGAGCAAACACCATTACCTGCTGCTATTGCTCCTAAGAATTTATATACACACTCCCATATACTCTATGTGGGTAGGTGTGTGTGCCACTTGAGAAACTTGCAAATTGGATTTCGGTTTTTCGCCCGCCACGCCCCCAAAAGTCGGCGGCAACTTTGAGTGTTAAAGTTCTTATTTACCCAGCCCACGTGGGTGCCACACAAGTGGCAAGAGCCACCGCTGCCAGCGCCGCTATTTCACGATCTATCCACTTGCCATACTTGGTCCAGTCGCGTTTTAAATCATTTCAAAATTCCCTCTGTTTCTGGGTCAATTAAAGTGAAGCATTTGAAGTTCTTCAGGCTCTTGAATTAATTAAATAAAGTCCGGCAGTGACAGGCCATTGTCTGAAGGGGCTCTTGCACAGCCAACGCGGCACACAGTTCATTTTAATTCCAATTTAAAGTATTATCTCATAGTCATGTGGATATTTACATATATTCAGTAAGGGTATATTTAATATTAAATAGTTTTTTAAAACAAAAACTAATAAAACTCTGAGAAAATTGTACCAGACTTCAACAAGTTTTCTGAAAGAAAGATATGTTATAATCCTGAATATAATTTCTTATCATTTTAAAAAATATCTGTATAAGGTATTTCTTAATCCATGTTTCTCCTCCAAAACTCACTTTTATTTATTTCTTTTCTTTTAATTTTTGTTCAACTTGTTTTATTTTAAGTTCTGACCCGGAAAGGAAATGAATCATTTATGGGCCTTGAATGCTTGAAAGCTGTAGAAATGAATTGAAAATTTGTCTTAATCAGCGTTGGAGTAGAGTGGTGTGGTGGTGGGAACTGGCATCGTACCTCCGGTCAAAAAAAAATACAAAAACCATTCCAATTTCACAAAACATTACAATATCCAGAAGCACTCCAACTACAACATAGATCCCCAAAGCGGAAGTATAAATAATGAAATGAAATGGCTGACAATTAAAGCCATTTTAACGCGCATTTGTAGCCAGAACACCGCAGGACATTTATCCCGGCCAAGGACCAAGGACGAGAAGCAGCAAGTCCTTGCATAACATAGATAATAAATGATGCCAGCGGTGGCGGCGAGGGCTAAACTGTTTTGACTTTGTTAATAAATTGAAAAATTATGATAATACCCAGAGTGCCGGCGAGCAGCGACAACTGTGTGGGCACATTAAATTAAACAAAAGCAACTCCTGAAGGACTCGGACCGACTCGCAGAACTCCCAGGACTCCCAGGACTCGTGCAATGCGCAACGCAACATTAAGCAGGCGACGCGCCGCTTCAGGACATTAAGGCCACCGAGGCAATGATGCAACACATTCCGTCGACCGTTGAGGACTCCAAGACGCCGCAAATGCGCAATTACAATCTCCCGTGTCCTGTGTCCCGTTTCCTGGGTCCGGTATTTGGAGTCCTGTGCCCTCCTGCCTCTCATTTTGAAACCTTGTTCGCATTCGCATCCGTGTACGTGTGCATATCCTGCAGCCGTTGCCGGTGGCACTGCAATAAAGTGTCACTATAAATAAATAATAACGCCCTCAAAAGGGAATCCAGCAAGGAACGTACGAGAGCTGAAGGAAAATAGTGGATATTCGAAGGGATAGTGTGAAATATTAGGACTATTAGATACCTCGGAATCCCAAGATAATTAAATCTAAAATGGGTTAAGAGGATAATAACACAAATTTATAAAAAATTGCAACCTTAAAACAATAAAAGAAAGAAAGAAGACACTACTTTGTAGATATTTTAATTAAATTTTGAAGTATTAAATGCCTAAGTCTCTAAGTCTGATCTTATAAAATATTTTCTGTAAAAAGTCATTCCAATACTCTCCATCTTAGAGCATACCCCACATCCCTAACGAGCACAGGGTATGGCAACTGTATCCGAGCGTACGCTCGTTTGGAAGCGCAGGCGGCGCCCGCTGTGCGAAAATATTGAAAAATTGTAATTGTATCTATAAGATACAATTACAGAACGGAGCCTGACACGTGACCGTCGCATCGCATCGAGTGCGAAAAGTCACCAGCGGCGTCGGCCTTCGACGACTCCGTCGACACTTAATGGACCAGAGTTCCGAAAAGCAAACAAAAGTAACGCTTGATTGCGGGCGGATCGGTCCATGGCGCCGTTAAAAGAGCCCCAGGCCAGCGCGGCGAGGGGGAGGTACCCATTGGCCAAAAAGGGCAATGCTTAAGCCCTTGGCGAATGCAAACAAACAAACGCACCCACACGAAGGACGCTGCACTGGACATGACAGGAGGGGTCGGGAAGCGACCGGAAGCGACTAACGCGCCATTGCAGATGAGATGTTCTGTGTGATGAGTGGCGTCACCCAGATGTGGAGATGCCCTGGATAGGATAGGATTGGATTGGATCGGATCTGGCTGGGTTGGGGTGCCAACACGCTCCAGGGCAGGTTCGCATCGGTTCCTGGCTTCGAATTCCTGCCAAGTGTGAATCGTTCCCGGCCAGCGAAAGTGTGAAGCTGAAAGCAGATGTCAGTGGAAACACTAAGGGAAAATTGGAAATTGTTTGCCAGGCAACGTGGGAGTCCGAACAACCAGCAGTTTTGGCTTAAAGCACTATTAACTTAAATTTAAGCCAAAATGAATGATCGGCTGCAGTATTGAGACTAGCAGGACTAGCGTCCATCTCAATTTTCAGAAGGAGACGCTTTAATAAATTGCCGAAACATCGAAAATAAAATACTTAAAATTACAATTAAATTTGAATACTCCAATTTAATAGAATTCAGATATAGAATCGATCTACAAATCGTTGAAGGTATTCCGCTTACAAATCAGATCGGATTTGGCCCAGATAGAGCTTTAGCAGTGGTCTATATGAGTCCTTCCTATGGGTTTCACAATATTCAAAAATATTTCCCTTGGAAAAATTTGAAAAAAATTTTTTTGTGTTAAGGTTTTCATGAAAATTAATAGAGAATCGATTTACAAATCTTTTAAGATATTGCATTTAAGAATCGGGTGTAAATTGGACATGATAGAGCTATTAAGCTATCCTTTCTATGGCTTCCACATTTTTCGGTAGGGGTAGGACCCATCAGAAAATGGTTCAGAAAATCGAAAAAATATTTCGCTTGTAGATTTTGATGGAAATTGATAGAGGATCGATCTACAAATAATTTGGTGTATTCCTGTGAAAAATACAAAAGATAGAGCTATCACAGTTGGACAATAGTGTCCTTTATGATATCCCAAACTTTTAACAGCGACCACATCAGAAAAATAGACAAAAAATTAAAAAAATATTTTGCTTTAAGGTTTAATGGAAATTGTTAATAAAAATCGATCTATAAATTAATAAGAAGAATCGGATATTTATTCCTCTTAAGAATCGGATATGAATTGGGAAAACTGTAGGCGAAGTTGCCAGTCATCAATGTCTTCTTAGGGATCAAAAGTAAAGAAGGTTTCCCAGACTGAGAAAGGACTATTAGTTGCCCCATTATTAATTCTCATTATACAAAACGTTTGATTTATGATTGCAATCTACGAATGTGATAAACGCACACAAAGAGCTTCCTTCCGACACCGACTCTGCGGCGGATGAAGTCTAAAGGACTCGCCGAGAGCGACGCGTGTCCTTCGGAAGGCAGAAAGCCAGGCCGAAAAGCGCTGGATCAACTTAAGTACAGGCCACAAACCCACCGGGGAGACCGAGCCCGGGACGCGTGTCCATGGCCCAAAGTCGCATAAAGCAATATAATCTCTTATTACAAGTACGACAAAAGCGACCAGCCAGCCATATGCTGCCACGACCTGCCACTCCCCCTACGTACCTCCTGCTCCCCCCTCACTGCAGGCAGTCTGAGGCTTTCGTCTCGAATTTATTGCCCCTGCAGTGCACTGCGATTGTGAGTGCAACAAGCATGGGCTCTGAAATGGAGAAAAAAATTTATAACTAGGCATAATGAACTCATATTTCATAACGGCGTTTATTAACCCATTGATAACCGGGCGTCTTCTCAGCGCTTAACGGCCCAACGAATTTATGCGTCTGTCGCACATTTTGGAGGGTTGACTGGATGGGCAGGGGTGGCTCTGGCGGCCGGAATGTATCTGACGGGTTATCGGACGAGTCTTGGGCGGGCGGACCGGCTTCTGACAAATAAATGTCATATTAATGTCAGAAACCCACAAGCAGAATTGATTCGTTGCGGTGCCTGGACCCAAAGTTGGGGTTGGGCTGGGCTTCCCCACCTCCATAACTCCTTGTATTCAAATCTTTGCACGGCCCCAAAAGCCCCACTCAAGAAATGTTTGGGACTTAGGGTCTAAATTTATTTTAGAGATGGAATCGTGAGGTATAAAGGGAATATTTTAAGAAGTAAAATTTGCGAAAAATATATGAAAATACTATGATAAGTTACATCCAACTTATATAGAACGGAGATCAATAAATTCCAAATCCTCTAGGAATTACCGCCTTCTACCAACCCGGTTGCCAAACAAGTTTATATTCTAATTCTAGTATCATACAGTCTTTTGTTTTATTTGAATATAAATATTTTTCTTCACCTTTCAACCGTGACACGCTCCCATCCCAGAAAAACTACAAGTGTGTGCTTATCCCACTTTAACAATTTCATGCTTGGCCCAAATGGAAGGCGTTTTATTTTGGAAATGGTTGCGATAAGCATGTATTATGGCTTCCTGATAGCCGTGAATGGATATCTTGTGGTAGCTGGCCGTTGTTTCTCAAACTGGGACTGGGACTGGGACTGGGACTGGGACTGGCTTAGTGCAGTTTTAGTTATCAAGACACAAATTGGTCTCGGGCATTTATAAGGAAAATTATGGGATAATGCGTGTAAGGAAGACCAACTGGGAATTCGAAACGTCTTCATTCATTCGTCGATGACTCGCATTTCCCATTGTCCGATTCCGTATTATACCAATTGTTTGAGGTGCTGCTTGTGTGGCTTCGTCGGGCTTCTGTTTCAGGTTCGGGGTTTCTCAATTCTGTGTAACCAGAGAGAATGGAAACCCCCGGACCTATTGACCGCCTGCCAATTTCACGTTAATAATGCCCGTAAAACGAGCCAATCCCCTAATGAAGTCGTCTGTCCCGCCCAGGCCCACCTGCCTCCGAACGAGCTCTGGCTGAGATTCTGGAAAAAATAGCAGAGAACGAGGTGGATAATCATCCGTGACCAGGATGACCGGATCGAACCCTATTGTATTTTTGGGTGAACGCGTGTGGTCGAACTGAGTCGGTCCTCAGACAAAAGAAAAGCAAACACAGTTACAGACAATAAATAAACAATAGATTTGTATTTGAACACTCTGCTACCTCATGTTCGTGTCCTTCTCCGCCTCCAACTCCAACTCCTACTCCTGGACCAGGACATGCGTTTTAAATTTGTCGCCTGCATAAATTTTCCGTCCGCCTGCGATTATTCTTTTCCATCCATTGTTGTCCTTTCTTGAGTGCGTGTTTGGCCTAACAAATTTCGAGCTAATGCCTATTTCCTTTCCCTAGGCCCATCCTTACCCACACCATCCTTAGTCATCCCATCCCTACCCCATATCCTATCCAATATCCAATATTGTGTAAACAAATGATGGCTGTAGGTGTCGCCTTACAATTTCCTCTGTCATACCATCCTTTTTTCTCAAAAGTACAATGTGTGTGTCTCATAGATCATGTCTAAGGAGCAACCCATAAGGAGCAACAGCCTGTTGGATTCGGTGACGCCCATATTTTCTCTTTCGCTACCCTAGATTATAGAGGGAGGTTGGGGCTATAAGGGTGTATTTTTTCTTATAGAATGTACATTTTAGGTATATTATCCTTTAAATAGGTATCCTATATTCGTAACACTCACCTCCTATGTACCAAGTTCACTTTTATTCCAGTTAGCTGGCCTGAGTTGACAGTTGCCAGCAGCTGCTTGGAACCATTATCATTCTGTGTTTATCTGTCTTTGAAATGCGGGTGAAACCTATTGACACAATTGTTTTTGCCCAGAACCGGCCAGGGGTTGGACCTTACCGAAGTCCCAGTCGACAGTCTGACAATTTTTGCCGCCATTGTCTCGCTTTATCGCCGGGCTATTTTTAATTATTTGTATTATGTTTCAGTTGTTGTTTACTTCGATGCGTTCGAGTGTAGCCATAAGCCCGTCAAATGCCATTTCCCCATCAATTTCTCCTCGTTAACGATTCCACATAATGTCCGACTCGTTACGGATAGATAGATGGATGTATTTATGGCAGCTTTCTCAATATTTGTTCCTGTCTTCTGGGTTCTGGGATTCACTTACATGGTGGTCTGCCGCAGGGATAGGGGAACTTAATGCGGTTACTGTGTTAGGTCAGTTGGGTCGGACACTTTCCCAAATGACTTTTGCTCGAAAACCTTGAATTTCAATTATCCCATCTCCCTCCCCCGCCATACATTATCCATCATGAGATGGCCGGGGGGCCTTCAGCCAAGTTAATACCAAAATTGCCAACAGGCAACAGGGAAAGAAATTAAGCTTTATTACCAGATAATTTCATTATTCAGCCAAAGCATAATCCAATGCACCCATAACCATATCCATCACCTCATCTACCCAGCCGCACACACAATTAATTTCATAAGCTTATGAAAACGTGCCAAGGCAAAGGCAGCCAAAAAATCACATACAAAAAATATATACCTAGAGGATCTGATAAAAAAGAACGAGGGTTCATGGGTTTGAGGGGGATTTTGCAAAAGACCGAAAAACCGAAGAGAAATTATACATAATCCCGACGCGCAATCAGCGTGTAAATTATAAGGGACGAAGGCTGTGTGCCAAAGTACCGCAAAACTTTTCCAGCGGTTCTGTGCAAAATAAAGTAATGCGAAATAATCCTTGGGTTGTTATCACACACACACACATACCCCGATATCCTGGCACAGCACGAGATTCGCCAACGAAAGCCTAATATCGACGGAGGCGGGAAAACTGGAAAATGCAAAGTGGAAAGCGGAAAGCCGAAAGCGCAGTCCTGAAAGGAGACAGGATATTTACACAACAATATTTGCTTACCGCGTATGTGTCTTCTGGCCTGTGCAAAGCAATAGATTTTGAACAGTAAGGCTCATAAATATAAGGATATAGAAATTAAAAAATATTAAACTATTAAGATTAATTCCTTCAGTACTTTCAATAAAGAACATCTTTTCTAGCTGCTATGGTTTAAATAAATATAAACCCTACCATATAGATTTGAAACGCACTGTAGACCCGTACATATTGAATACATTGTGTCCTCCCCCATATCCAAAGGGGATGATATATGGGATATCCGATGCCCGGGCCTCGGTGAAAGGCGATCAGATGTGGGCGGGGCCTGATAACAGCAATGATATTTATTGAGTAGCGAGCTTAATTGGTGGTTAGAAGCGGTTTATCCTCAATGAAATGGCTTAGGCCAAAAAATATATCGAATTAAAAGCGATTTTAATGGAAGAGATCTCTTACTGGATAGAGAAATCAATTTTATTGAGGTTTCAATTGAGGAACTATTACAAACAAAAAATTAGGGTAAACCAATTTAGAGCAGAAATAATTCATAGAACTCATCTCCATCTTCTTTGAAGACCCTCTAAACAGGATTTTAATAAGGACTTGCCGGCATTGATTTGCCAAAGGATCCTCCTCATTATCCGGTTAAGTGTAGCGCCTTGGGATGGCGGCGAAAAGAGGAGTATTCTCCTGCATTGCATTGTAATATTTTCTCTTTCATATTCCCATCTTTTTTTTTGTCTGCAGCAAAATCAGTTTATAATGGTTTTAATGAAAATTTTTATCTTTTGTTGTGCACACTCACAGCCACACACACACACCATGCCCCATAGAGCCTGGTGAGGCGATGAAAAGCCGCATTGTCATCAATTTTTGCCTTTGAAAGGGAAAAAACAGAACGCCAGCAAGGATACGAGGATGCGAGAGTGGTAGGACGGCGAACGGGCTGACGGGTTGACAAGGCAATATCCTTTGGCAGGGCATTATGGCACCCGTTTTTATGGCTTTATAGTTTATGTTGCGAACCAATTTTTTAATTTATGCACAATTTTGTTTAGCCTTCGTAAATGCTTTCCTCGGAGGCCCAACAAGTAGGTCATTGTCACTAAATAGTGCGGCAGCACGGGCAATTGCCCAAGCCCGAGGGTAGACCTCGAACCCTGTACCTTGGCCCTTTAAATCCGATTATGTGCCCGTGCAACAATTCTGGTGACCCTTCTTGCCGAGTCTCCGGGCCCTGGACCTTAAAATGGATTAACGCTTGAATGGGAATTCATTTTCGGGAAAAAATTCAACCGTCTACCCACCGAATCCTTTTCCAATCAATTGTTCAGAGCAGCCCCCGGAGCCAGAGCGTTTCGTATTTCTGGGCTGTCTGAAATTTGAGCTCCAGTAATTCTTCAACACGGCTCAGATACTCCGATACCCAACTACAAGATACAAGATACGATATGAAGCTGTTCTTTATTTCCAGCTCGCAAAATCTGTTCATAATTCGTGGAAGTAACATGTTAATTGAATTATCAATACGCACACACACCTCCAGCTCCTGCTCAAAATTAATCTTTCATTCAGAGAATAAATATATTCGAGTGCTGTTTTCCGCACTCTGGTTAGTATTGAATTTCAAGGAATGACAGCTGCGTGTTTTATCGCTTCTGATTGATTTATTGGATCTCAGTTTTCTTACTTTTTGTTGGAAGGGAGGACAAAAGGTTAAACGAAATACTTCTGGGCTATGACCCAAAACATATTTCCACCGAGTTGCATACTTCGAATACCCATCCAGCCGCAGAACATGAATATTTCTTCCATTTCTTTCGACAAAAAAATATATAGAGCTTTCTGGGCCGAGAAGTCAAGCGTATCGGTGATGGGGGATACTAGCAGCAACCAAGTCGGACCTCCTCACCAATCTATCTGTTTATCCATCTATGCAAAAGAAATAACTCGTGTACCGCAGCATTTTATTGATAAACTTCTGCCCACAGAGTCGGCCAGAGGGAGTCCTTCTCCTCGTTCTTCTTACAAAAAACACAGTTCAATGAGCACAAACCAGCTTCGCTCGGTACATGACTGCCAGACTAGGACTTTCAACTTTTTCATCATTGCAGGCCAGCCCAGGCTAGCCCAGGCCAAGAAAAGAGAAGTCCCTCCCTGACCCAGCCTCCCTGAGCTCTCAAAACGCAGTTGTCGCAAAAAATTCGAATAAAATAGAATTTAAATCCGCCAGTACAGTGCGTTATGGCCATTTATGTGTATAGTTATTGATAAAATAACACTATAAACTATCATATAATAACCCTTTATAGCAAACAATAAGCTACAAAATTTTTAATCGAAAAACTTTTCTATAAATATGCAGTTTCATCAATTGATTACTTAGAACTTAAGCTCGGAATATAGCTCGTTAAATTCCGAAACACATATAAAAACTTTCAGTTTTTGGCTTATATCGCCGAGAGGCACCGTAAATTTTCTCAATAAGTGCCAAAACCGAAGTTTATGGCACTGGCTGGAGGAGTTGCTGGAGGAGGAGCCGGAGGAGCACTGAAGGAGAGCCACCAGAAGACACCTTTTTGGAAATTGAAACGAACGTGAGCCAAAAAACTGCAACAACGAAATAAATACGGTTGGCAGAAATGATTAACTGCCCGGGTGAGAACGAGTCCCCCAGCAGGGGGGTGACGGCTTAAAAAAGAGAAAAAATAATTTAAATCAATAAAATAAAATATGCACACACTGCGGCACACAGAGTGTGTCTCAAGGAGTTGCCACGACCATCTACTTTGCAATGCCTAGATGAGAAAAACTAATGAGCAATGCCTACACGTTTATGGCCAAAAGCCAGAGGCAAGTGGCAAGTGGCAGGTGGCAGTTGGCCCGCCAGTTGCCTCGCCAGTTACCCGGCCTGGTACGTGAGCCAGTTCGTTCTACTGGCATCGTGGAGTGTTTAATTTATGCGCCGCATATGTCGCCCAACGACAGAGACAGACTTTCCAGGTGCTCACACATGGAGCACTTTTGGCTTCTCCAGTTCTGGGCACGTAAACGGAAAACCAAGCCCAGATACCCACAGCCCCCAGACCAGACTCAACTGGCCTTGGCCAAAAATTTAATTAAATTGCTCGTTGGGCGATTGGCAGCATTACAAGTATTATTGTTTGTTATTTGCGCACATCCTGGCCACCATGCCGCCCTCTGGCCAAATGCAACTAACGGCCATAAACAAGTTGGCCCAGTGAGTGGCTAAACTTTTGCTGTTATTTTTGATAACAGGTATATGGGTACAGAGTTTATTTATGGAGATTTTATGAAATTAAGTTATCACTTCCACATGATTTTATTCAATAAAATACAGTAATATACCTTTAATCTAAAGAGTCTTTGCGGATATTAAAGTTAACCTGTTTTTGTCTTTTTTCTTTCCAGAAGCAAAGGGCAAATTTAATCCGCCTGATACGCTTTAGACCAAGAAAACTAGCCAACTGTACGACAAAACATTTATGGTGCATGGCTGAGATCGAAGGAGATGGGAATCGATACCGATGCCGAGACCGAGACAGAAGCATCATTAATCTCCGACCACATTCAATAATCATGCAGAGAACGGCAGAATAGAAAGGAGAACAGAGGATAGTAAAGGCAGGACCAAGGATACTGGTTACTAAGGATATGCCAGCCATGCATGGCATTTAACCCCACACTGTGTCTCATATCCCCGCAAAGAGCTGGACGAGAGCTGGGCTGGGAGAGCTATGCTTTAAATTATGCCAATGATTTGTTGCATAAAACCAAGTGGCAAGTGGCAATATGGCCCAAAAACGGAACCCAAAGTCGACAAATTGTGCAACTGCAGGAGCCAGAATCAAAATCAGACCCAGACCCAGAGACAGAAACAGAAACACAGTCGGAGGCAGGAGTCCAGAGTCGGAGGCAGAGCCAAGTCAAGTAGAGCCGAACCACCCACATGCCCCGTTTTTGGCAGTGCTGATTTTGGCAGCAAGTGGCATGGCCACATTTGTCGGTTGAGTGGAGAGCTACACCCAGGACTCTAGCTGGCGTTCTTGTTTCGAGTCTGCATAATTTTTATTCTATGCCCTGGCAACGTTTCTGTTCCAGCTGCCGGCCATCCTCCGTCCTGAGGCTTGACTCCCAACTCAGAGCGAGTTCCAATTCCGGCCATCCGCCACTCTTCTGCACTTTTGGGCTTAACCCATTTCCACCAAGACTGCTGCCACTCCCCTGACATAGCCGGCCATGGCCAGAAGGCAGCCGCATTGCATTGACAATGGCAAATGATTAAGTTGCTTATTCGACAAATTGATGTAGCGTTTGTTCCATCCCAGATGCGAGCCCAGATGGGGAATACTCCATGTGTGTGGCTGTGTGTTTGGCTTTCGGATCCCGAACATGTATTCCCCGAATATAATGGCTTGCCTGCCGCCGCTTTGTGCAATTGTTTCAAGCTGATGCCAAAGGGGAAATCTCTGCAACACAAACACAACACAATACCAGCTAGGAGTTTTGCAATCGAATGGGTTCTGTGACTATAAACATGAATCATAGAATAAAGTGCCATAATAAACAGTGATTAGTTTGTGATTTGCTGTCTTTAATGAGCAGTAGGATTTAAACTCGATACATAATAAAAACTAATAAATTTGATGAAAGATAATCAGATTTATTTAACAAGTATACGCCCTGTGTATAAGAATTATAACTAGGCTCTTACTTAAATAAAAGCGTTTTCATAAGAAATATGTCTATCTATATCGATATCCTATATCCTTAAATCAAACAAAAGATATGAACAAACTGCTTTTATTTAAAAGGATATATTCTGAACCAACAATCCTCTTAAAAAACCAAACTGCAAACCAGGAAATGCCTTGAAATTTAAAATATATACACCAATAACCAAGCTAAACAAGTAGAAACTTAAATAAAAAACTTTTAATTCCGAAACTAAGCCATTTGAAGAGACAAAGTTAGCAAAGTTGACAGTTGCCACAATTCCAATAACCCGGGTTCGACAGCCCTTGATTACTAAAGTTTATAAATCACATGAGCGGAACTTGTCAATGACCGCTTAAAGTACAGGCCCGGCCTCGTCGAGACAATCAATCCCAGTCAGGGGGAGGTGGGTGATGGGTGATGGGTGGGGTAGTCATGTTTTATGAGCCCTGACTGCAGAATTTAGCGTCAGTCAACACAAATAACCCCACTTGATAAGTACTCGTGCCGTGTTCGTAGGCAGAGTCCTGGCTGAAACAATTAATCACACCGTGTCCAGCATATGTGGGAAATTTTCGGCTAACTTTCCGGGTTTCGGGTTCTGGGTTCCGGGCTCTGTGCTCAACATTCCGGGCTGCCAAGTGGCAATGGAATCGGAGGTGGCAGAAGCTTGAAAACAGTTTGCGATGAATAATGACAATTGGCGGAAAGTCAAAGGCAAAGTCAAAGGCTCCCGGCGACGAAAGGAGCGGATGGGCGATGGAAAATGATAAATGAATGCAGGTGCCGTATCCAGGGGGCGGAGGACAGCTAGATGGCAGGAAGGCTAATCGATTGACAACGTCGGCGCGAAAAAAATGAATAGCTGCGAAATGAGAAAAAAAGTTTTTAATGAATTTTCAAAAGGCGTTATAATCAAAAGGAAGACGAACTTCCAACGCTGCCACCCTCCCTATTCTGCGCGCTTCAAGGAAGCTCATCTGAACTCCACCATTGCCACCAAAAACACTTGACAGTCTGCGACTGGAGGCACGCCCGAGTAATTCAATAAAACTTTGCGACAAATGAGGCGATGGTGACGGAGACGGTGAAGGGAGTTGAAGCCGGGTCGCCGTAACTTCAATCAACCGACTGGCAATGAAAATCATTTCCTTCCATGTCATTATTATGTATTTTTAAGATGGTTTTCACTTTTTAGCCATTGGCTTTGAGTCATCGACACACAGACAGAGCCAGCCCTAGAGTCGTAGTCATAAAGATACTACAATTACAGATGCAGATACAATGATATTCGAAGCTATATAAGATACAAGATACAAAAAGATACACCACCAAAGGCAGGACGAAATTCTCCTTTGGCGTTTGTCTGGCGTTGTATGCTTTCCGTTTCCGCTTCCTTGGCCGTTTGCACTTTTGTTGCTGACGGAGGGGTGGTGCCACCCAATCAGCCAACCACCAAATCAGCCCACCACCCAAGCCACCCACTCTACATCCGCCAACTCCTTTACCATTTCCCAGTGACGGCGGCAATTTGGAGAATTTTTCACATAAAAAATAATAAGAAAAGTTGTATGCTAATGTTGTTCTCTGTTCTGCGCTCCTCCTGAAGCTTGGAGCTGGGAGCTCCTCGTTCCTTTCCTCGCAGCGTGTATTGAAAAAGAAGAAAAGAAATTGGAAAACAATTTTTGCATTTGGCATTTTCTCAGCGGGGGGCGGCGAGAAAAGTGAGGTTATGATGGGGTCCAAGTGGAGAAAGTGGCTTAAGCAGCTCTCAACTTAAAACTTAAGAACTATACACATTCTTTAACGCTGAGAACCAGATAAAAAGTTCAACAAAAATTTCATAAAAATGAAATAGCTTGAGGTGGAAGGAGCTTCTGGTCCCAAGACTCTATTTATTTAGTCTCTCTATTAACAACTGAAAACTGTCATTGCCATTGACAACCTTAGAAGAAATTAACCCTTTGAAAGATGTCCTCCTACTCATTTCTAATCATTACCATCATCATTAAACGAATTAAATCTTTAAAAGCAATTCCAGGCGGCGAACTTCATCAACTTTTTAATTAGTTTTGCAATCGGACGAAAAAAGAACGAGGTAACTTTTTTTGAAACCAACCATGCTGATGCAACAATCATAGGAGTCATGCCGAAAGCTGAAGCGAAACTTTGCCTTATAATTTCAAAGTAAATATTTATTTTTCAGCTAATGCCAGTGGCCATAATCAACAGCTTGAAAATGCCAACCGATCCCAGCCACACTGGACCAAACTGGACCGTGTCGCGCTCTCGACAAAGTAATCAATTTTTTCGAGTTGGGGCCAAACCGAGCGACCGACTTTGCCAAAAGTTCTGTTGCAGTTAGTAAAAGCCATCAACAGGATGCCTTCAGTGTTGAGCCCCTCAGAAGCCCTATTTTATTGGTAGATTTAATAGACATTTTAAGTCTCATATTACTCCAAAACAAGTACTACCAAAGAGTAGTTATCTATTAAAAATTACAATAAATATTTTGTAGTAATTTAAGTGACTTTTTTGGCAATTGGCATCTCTGGCAACTGCTCATCATCGACCACCAGGACCCTTTCCTCCCAATCCACCACAAAGTTCAGACATCACCTGCCTCGGGGAGCGGCAGAGGTGAAAGTGGAAAGCGAACAAAGTGGAGGAAGTGGGGCAGGGTCCTGGCTTCCCAAATGGCTCCCTCGATGACTGACGCGGAGAACTCACTCTTGTTTGCCCCGCACCCAAGTGCCGGCAGTATACCCGGCCGCCCCTTAGTCCTGCCGTCCTGTATCCTGGCTCTTGGCTCCTGGCTTGCTGGTTCCTAGTAACTGGTGTTTTATGGCCGGGGGTGTTCTGGAATTGGGCGCGGCGGCGTTTGCTGCTGCGGCGCTGCCAAAACTTTTAGCGCTAAAAAATTGAAATGCTACCTCACGTGCCATGAAATTTTTTATATTTGTTGATTTTTGGCTTAGAGTGTTGACCAAAAACAAAGTTCCAGTTGGCTTTTGTTTTTCAATTTTGAATTCTTTTTTTTTCGCTCTCGCACTCACTTTTTTTTTAACCATTTCTGAGGGGATTCGGTTTCATTGGGACTGCGACCTCTTTTGACGTTTGTTTGGCAGTGACTGTGTACTTTCAATTCGCCGCCCAGTTAGCCCTCTATCTACCGGTCTCCACCGGTTTCTACCGGCGTTTTTAATAACATAATATCCTTTGTCCGACGTCGAACTGCACTTTCATTTGATTGAAACGCAACTATTCGAGTTTTCTGTTTTTTAAGCCCTTTGATTGGGTTCCTTTGCCTCCATAAATCTCGGTCGACCGCAAAGTAACTTTTATGGATATTAACTGACTGGTACTACTGACTAGTAGCAATCTGCTCAAAAGTCAAAGGGATGACTCCTCCCATTGGTAGTGTCACCAGAGTCCTGGGTACACTGCTCTTTCATCGATATCACTTGAAAGTTTTGGGCAACTTTTCTCTGAAAGTAACTGAAAGTTTATTCATTGATTGATATTAGGATTTCGAATTGGTTGTGGTTAAGAGAAGCCTCTTTAAGTCTTTGAATATAGTATAGTCTTTAATAAATAATGTCTCCAAGAGAAACTTTCAATTTATTTTATGTGGAGCGTGATATACTATATGTATCATAGTGAGTGAGATGCCAGCCAGGACAACTTTTTCATCTCGAAATGAGCTTTGAATTTATGCATAAAGCCCCAGATTTGTGACTCTGTTTAAGCCAGTTCGTAGCCAGGCTCGTACTTATTAGCTTTCGATTTGCGTAGTGGCTTTAGCTAAATGCCATGGCTGCGGGCACGTGCCGAACGAGCAGGCCACTCTGAGCGTTTTTTAAAAGGATCTCCTCTGGCCTGGGTGATGGGTGATGGGTGTGGCCCGAGGATTTGGTGGGTGGGTGGATGGATGGGTGAGGTCTGTACCGAAACCGAAACTAGTCCTTCCTCGTTGATGGTGTGACGGGCATATTAAAAAGGACGCTGCCAACATCATGTCCCCAGCATGACGTGCCAAAAACTAAGTAGTGTCAGCATGGCAATCAAAAGGCATGCCATGACCTGAGCCTCTTTAACCCCCAGCCCACCTACCTTTCCCCCGCATCCTATTTGCAATTCACGTGCAGGTGTGCGGGCAAGGACTTTACCTGTAAAGGTACAGTACTCCCTCGGCTATCAAGATACACGTAACTAGTTGGTAAAATTAGTCTTCATTAGGTAGTCCTTACTGTAGTCTTGAAATAGGGATCGCCTGCCCTGAAATAGGCAGTTGGCATTACATGCCTTTTGTGTTCCAAAGAGATTGGGTTCAGTGCGTTGCCTCCAGTTGGAGAAAGGAGAAAGGACCGGGCCGGTTTTCAGGGGGCAGTAACCAAACAACACATTGCTCTTAGAGTGCGTTGTTTTAGACTAAGTGAGGGGCGTGGTCGGGCCCCATTACTCCACCGAGAATTGCATGTCCTGTTTCCTCCACCCTCCACTTCAAATAAAAAGCCAGCATTGTTGTTTTTTTTAAATATTATGCACGGACGTTTATTGAAATCGTTTTTCTTTTGTGTCTTTGCCATAAAAAACCATAAGAGTAACTTAACAACTAATGCAAACTGCTTAAGTATATTACACAAAAACTTACAACTCGAGACTGCGGGGAAGGGCAATAACTTAGGATTAAGAGTTCTCGGGGCTTGGGCCGGTGCTCTAACATTAGATAAATATTTCGAGTTCTTACTATCACTACGGTTCTTAGACATCATCTTAGCACATACACGTGAATACACTTATGTGGATATATTGTATGTTCCGGTATCGTATGGATATCCCATTATTAAGACAAACTTGCAACGCTCTCCATCAAACTACGACATATTTTTTTTTCTCCAGGGGGACCTATCCTAATTATCTTTTGTGTTTTTTTTTTTTTTTGGGATTCTGATTTATTGGATCTGCTTTAGCTATGATTACCGTATATGATTGAGTTCTCAGGGGTATAATATACTTTAGTTGAAAACTCCTAACTGGGCATTAACTCGTGCGTGTCTGCAACATTGGGTTCTCAAGAGGTGTGTAAGTATCCTTTTGTTTTAAGCCTAATTCTTGCATTGAAATGTCACATGTCCTTACAGGCTAGCTTACAACTAGGAGTTACAATGAGAGAAATTTCCGGGGGCAGTAAACTTCATTTAATTTCGGTTTCTCCGCAAGTCATGCGGGTTCTATTTAATGCCATGGGGGACTCTCCACAGCCCCCAGTAACTAGACGCTACCTTTTAAATATGTCTTTGGATTTAAGGTGGCCGACGTGGTCTGCTGGAAAATCTTGCGACGCCGCCTCTTGTTGTATTTACAGGTCTTGGCATGGTGCAGCACCGCCGGTTAAACATATCTGGTGATCTGGGTGTGGAACTCCGATAGGCAGATCTGCAGCTGGCTGAACGAGGGTCGCTCGCTCGGCATGGAGGCCCAGCAATAGGCCATGATGGTGAACCTTAAAATGAACAAGAAAATAAGGAAAAGAGTTAAGACTATGAAGGATACTATAGGGGTTAAGGTGTCTTCCATAAATTAAAACCCTTAAAAAACTAATAAATCTAAAAATATACTTACAGCTCATCGGGGCAATTGAAGGGCTGAGCCAGCCGATAGCCATCCTTGAGATAATGTTCCATCTCGTAGGGGTCTATCTCGGCGTAGGGCAGTTTTCCCAGGGTGCACATCTCCCACATGAGGACGCCAAAGGACCAAACATCACTGCCCTCGCTGTACTGAGACTTCTGCAGGGCCTCCAGGGAGAGCCACTTGATGGGTCGGTACTCTCCATCGCCCAGGGAGTTGTAGTCGCTGGAGAAGAGATCGCGACTCAAGGCGCTGTCCGTGAGCTTGACACGCAACTGGTCATCGATACTGAAAAGAAGAAAAGGATATCTCCAATTAACTTTAATCCTTCTTAAGAATATGCAAGACTTATATCTAAAAAGTCTCTTAAACTCTAAGTAATACTTACACACAGTTCCTTGCCGCAATGTCCTTGTGGATGACGCCATGATTGTGAAGGTGCTCCATGGCCATGGCCAGCTGGGAAGCCATCAACACAGTCTGGATGGTGGTCACACTCCTGGCATAGGTGGGATCCTGCAGGAAGCTCTTTAGGTTCCGGACACTGCCCGTGGCGGCATAGAGGACAAAGGGCGTGGCATAGTCCTCGATAGAGATGCCCAGAACGCTGAGGATGTTCGGGTGCGAGGCCTCGTAGAGCATCATGGACTCCTGGAGCAGGAGGTTCACTTGCAGCTGGCTGGCGTGCTGGGCGACAGTCTTGACCAGTACCTCCTGACAGTCGTTGTAAGTGCCGCGATAGATGCGTCCAAAGTTTCCCTCCTGGACGAGGCAGGAGAGTCGCACGCGGCACTTTTGGACTGTCAGCTCCTGGAGACGGCGGTTGAACTCCTCAGGCTCATGCTCATATTCGCGAAAGGGCCGCGTCAGCGTCGCGTATGTGGGTGTGATGGTCGAGGGGCAGACATAGATCGAGTTGTGGGCGGTGGACGAGATGGTGGGCAGGCGCTGGAAGCTGGAGGTCTTGATCAGGTGGACACCGTTTGAGGGGTGTCGCTTTGAGGGTCCCTTGGCGCAGTACGCGATCAGGATGAGGGTGGACACCAGAACCAAGGCCAGAATTCCGCCCACAACAAGAGTAACCAGACCACTCGCCGGTGGCACCAGGTTCTCTCGCAGCATGGGATCGTAGTCGCCCTTATTTCCCCCGGAGTTACCCCGTCCCACATTAACTGCCGGCTCGGTGACCATCGGCCTGTGCTTCTTCTTGTCCCCATCGGGAGCCACGTGCCCATTGGCCACCAGGTGGTCGTCATTGCGGTCCACGTAGTGGATGTCTGAGTTGTGACCGCCCAGGGCGGGATGCAGCAGGTCCACGTCATCGTCGTCGTACTCCTCGTGGGCGCTGTCCTGTTCCTCCTTCAGGCAGATCTTCTTCCTCTTGAAGATCAGGTTGGTGTTGTTGTTCGTGGCCCTGTCCAGAATCACCTCCACGTGGATGGTGACGGTAACCTCGGCATTGCGGGTGCCCGAGCACTTGAGCGCGATGCCCCAGGTCTGGGGCTCCATGGGCACATCGCCTATCCGGGAAATGTTCAGCAGGGGCCGGGGCAGGACCTCCGTGTCGGAGGTGGCAATGTTGATGCTGTAGGGCAGTGGGTGCTCCACCAGCGACTGCCAAGTGAAGGTCACGTCGCTGATGTTCGCCGGAACCGGGACGGCAAAGTTCAAAGCATAGTCGTTGATGGCGCCCTCACGCACGTAGTACAGTTCCGCCGAGACTCCTGAAAGAAGGATAACCGAAAAGATAAGATTAAAAATTTAGTTTACTTCAAGTAATGTCTATGTTTTTCTCTCAGTGTGTGGCTTGTTGCACATCACCTAACTAAACCCTAATCCCATCCAAACCCAGACGAAATTAATGATATGTTTGTGGGCCAAACGAATCGAAGAAAAACTTTTCGCTCAGTCACTCAAGACGGCTGCATAATCAATCACCAAGGATAACAGTTTCCTTAGAGGCGGAGTGGGCGTGGAAATTGATTTTCCTTAGAAGCGAGGCGGGAGGGGGGACTCTGGCAATATCTGTCGAAGGGCGACACTTTAGTGACATATTGAAGGAGTTAAATGGCATGCTGCGCCCGATCCGAAAGTGATTGTCGATTCTACCCAGTTCCGTGTCCTTTCTTCAGACAATCAACAAATAGCCGGACTAACAATGGCGATGGATGACGGACGGACTTGGAGTATTCTCAAGGATATCCCATGTACACCTGTCATGGCAGAAACACTTGTGCTTCAATAAATATTTGAGGCTTGTGGCAGGCACCCACGTTACACCTTCTGGCACCTGTCCTGTACTTTCCCTTTCTTTCCCCTCGGAAGTATCTTTCTCCGAGTATCTTTTTATCTGTAAATTGATCTGATAGTTTTGACAGGCCGTGGGTTTGTGCGCAACCTGTAACTGCTACCTGCCTCACAATGCATTTTTAATTAAATTAGCCGTGCGATTGCTGCCCCTTTGCTTGCATCTGCGAGGCGCCTCCATGGGATACACAATAAATCAATCAAATTATAAAAACAGAAAGCAGAAAGCAGACCCTTGGCCGAGACACGCGACACCCCTAGTCCCTGCCACTGCCACCTTGTGGCATGCAGTAGGGGCGCGGCCAAGTGGGCAGGTTAAATGTTCATGCTTAATTAATGTTGATGTAGTTGCTGTTGCCACAGCGTCTGTGTGTGTGTATTTGTTGCATGTTGCTACTGCCACTGCTGCTGCAGCGACTATGTTTATTTTAGATTTTTATCGCATTCGTCTGCGTCTCCGTCTCCGTATCCACTTCCCCGCCGCAGTTACATTTCATACTTGTACATTTTATTTTAATTTATGCCACTTATACCTCGGTCTATTCATGCCACCGGGAACCAGAGGAGCGCATAAAGCGGTCCGCATTATAAACTCATATATATCGTACTAATTAGTGGGGCAAGCCTCTCCCCGCCTCTCACGCTTCGCTTCCACTTGGAAAATGTAATTAGTAAGCCCTGCGAGATGCCGGCAATTTCAGATCTAAGGGTTGGAGCCCCCACTATAAGGATATTCTTATAGGATGAAAAACTGTCGCATAATGAACCGGTAAGCCAGATAGAGAGCTCATGATAGCTGCACTGCTGCTGCTGCTGCCTGGCGGGGGGCCAAAGGGGTCAAAGGGTTAATGGGCCGCAGACATGTGAGATGCAGCTCATTAAACAGAAAAAGGAACAGAAAAAAATGGAATAAACAAAACGATAAGGATATTAGTTTCAGTATGAACTTGAATTAATTACATTATTTTCTAAAAATTACCATAAAGGTCAACTCTCTTTCAAGCTCTTGCTGGTTTTCAAGCCACTCTCTTTCCAGTCATGATTTAACTTTGAAACAATTACAATTAAAATTCCGCAGATGTAAAAGTTTTCTGTGTCAGTCCCTTCCTCCTTCCTCCCTCTACCCCCTTCAACCCGCAACACAATTATAGACAAGTAATAGCAATTTACTTGGAGCCACCCCCGCGACACGTTTTGCATTTCAACTCGGTCTGGTGCTAATTAGAGCTGATTGCCCAACAAATGAAGTCGATGCTGGGGAGAGCTGCGCCAGGACCTGCCTGCCACCAGGTGGCTGGAAGGAAAATCGATTTAGACAACATCAATCAGAGGGTGGTACAAGGCGGGACATGGCAGTCGACATGGGGAAGGAGGACACTCCGAAAAACTTCCCCCTCAAGTGCCAGTGACACATAAATGCAAAAGCTCCGAGAAAAGTAAAAGTTTTTCAAGCATCCCAGGAATAGTTCCCTCTGAGCAGGAAAAACTGCCAAGAGGGAGGAAAAGCAATTGGTTTTTTTTACTCCAATCCCGAGTAAATGGCGGGAAATACGAGAAGAGTTGCTGCAGCATTGTTAGAGAAGAACGAAAGCATTTTATTTGAACAATGCATAATTATTTTCCTTCTTGCCGAAAATAAACTTTTTCCTACCAAGACAACTTTAAAAAAGTCATATTTTCTCATTCTTAAATTTGTACTTTTATCGCTTCAAGTCCTCCCATTTGGCAGGACAGAGCAGAGTGATTTGAATTCATGGCACGACATCTATTTAATTTCAATTACAACCCTAAAAATACCATAGCAAACGCATCAACCGAAAAGGGAAAACTCTTCCACACACACACTGGGAGTTTGGACAAAAAAAAAAAAAAGAGGAAAAAAGGGAACAGAATCTGCTACCTCCGCCCAGTGCTTCCTTTTCCTTTCGCCAACCCGTCCAGATCCTAATTTATGCAAACCCAAGGCAGACATAAGCGAGATTTCAAACCAGACCAGAGACCAGACTCCGCATCAGACTCAGACTCAGACCATATCATAGTGGGTAGTTGGGATATCATTTTATGCTTTCTTAACATATTTTTTGCCCCTTGTTGGCCCCATGGATGCTCGCCCACATTGCGTCATTCGTTGGTTTTGGATTTTGTTGTGGATCTGAGGATGGGGAACGGGGGATTTCGCAGGCCATAAATCCGAAATTGTCTTTTGACACATGAATATGTTGTGCATTAAAGCGAACCCTAACACCCCTTCACTCCGGCCAGAGACAGTCCCCTTTGAAAGTCAGACGACATTTTTATTACAAACTGGGGAGCAACGGAAGGGCACAGGCTGCAGACTGGGGACTGGGGACCCGCGGCTGATGATGACATTCGCCTGGGCACTGGCCTAGAAGTTGATGCTGATTTAGGGTCATTACCGCGGGCCTTTCGGGGGGGGAGACATCTAATGGGCTCTGCCATTTTCGGCTTCATCTGCATACGAGCTACGAGAGATACCCATGGATTTGTCTAAGCCGGAGGCGAGCTCATCATAACCCATGCGGATTCAATTTTCCAGCCAACGTTGAGACTGAATTTAGGCCAGAAGACAGCCCTTTGTCCAGGCAACATGCAATTCTACAAATTATATGTTTGTCGGCAAGTCGGCTGATTAAATCTCCAGAAACTTGAGTGCTGAATCGTGAATCTGCGACTGAGTCTGGATACAAAAAAAGGTCAGTAAGGAGTCTGCATAGAAGGATGCACTTCCACAAAAATATTCAAGAAATCTTTAAGCTTTTCTATAAATTATAAAGTTTAATGTAAGAAAATTTTTCAAAGTGTTCTGAAGGAAAGGTAATTCTTCTGCCCAAATGGTCATGAATCGGGCCTGACTGGCCAACTGCAGCCAGACCTTTTGGCCAAGTCTTGTCTGGCCAAACAACTTTACTCTCCTCCGATCC
The DNA here is from genome assembly GCF_030179905.1 of Drosophila bipectinata. Classification (NCBI taxonomy): domain Eukaryota; kingdom Metazoa; phylum Arthropoda; class Insecta; order Diptera; family Drosophilidae; genus Drosophila; species Drosophila bipectinata. Next base: position 16,375,685 of record NC_091736.1, on the reverse strand, counting down.
AAGCCACGGAGCGTCAGAGTGTAAGACAAACAAGCCAAAGGACATGTGAAGTGACTACGTCTGACAGGCTCTTGCCCCTTTCTGCGGCTCTGTGGCAACTTCATCCAGTAGCTGGCAAGTATTTCTATTTGTATTTCATCGCCCCGGTCGAGCAGCTGCAATTTATTTGCCTTGGTCTTTGGCTGGCTATTGCGAGTCTTTGGATCTGCGACCATGGTCCAGAGACGTAGCTCTTCTTTTAGTTATGGCCTGCCTGCAGCACAAACGCAATCATCAGGCCCCCATCCATCCATCCATCCAACCTTCCGACCATCCAGCCAACCAACCCATCTCCCCACTCCTAGGGTCTTGTGTTTTCTTTTACATTATCACCTTCACGCGGCCCCATCATCATCATCGATGGCGAGGATGGCCGAGGAATGGATGCTCTTTTCTGGTCAAGACCATAAATTCAGCAAAGGAAGGCGGCTCCAAGACGAAGTCGGCGGTGCATAAATTATGTTGCCAACTGTTGTGTGCGGATTTCTATGACAAAAGCCCATAAAAGAAACGCATTACATTTATGGCCTTTGCTGGACGAGGCTGGCCTTGGCCAGCGACTATATGGGAATGGGAATGTGGTCTGTGTTCTCTCGTTAGTTGAATCTGTTTCTTCAATTAAAAATGTAAATTCCAAATGAGTTGAGGCAGTTCTTTTAACTAGACTAGTGGCAGTTAAACTGGAATGGCTTTAAGATGCAATTCAAACACTCTTTAAGGACCTCTCCTGACTAAACCCCATTTAGGTCACGGCATTAAATAGGTTAATTATTTCCCTCCTAATTTGCAATTAATCCCATTCTCCACTCAAAGCAATGTCACGAGCAGGTGCATGACCAGAACCGCAATTATGATGTCGATACATGGAATCGCAACCACTTTCCCGCAACTGAGCTCCAACCCATCACACTGACTCGTAAAAAATCGAAAGAACCTTTAACAGGCGAGCTCTTAAATTTAATGTGATTATCTGAAGAAGTTAATGTGATTATTATCCGGCTGATAGCAGGCAACACCTGGCAGAGACAACGGAGGGAGGACAGAGTGTAGATACGGCAACACGCCCATTCGCATCCATCAGATACGCCTCCGGGGCACCTCCCTTGACAGTGATTTCTGGCAGAGTGTTGGCCATTAACTTGCCACTGGTGCCAAGTTTTCTTTCAATTTCTCGGGACAAGCATTGAGAGAAAATAATATTCAAACTTCGACAGCCAGTTTTTGAGGAGTATGTGGATATTACAAATTTAAAAAAACAAAACCATTTTGGAATAAATATCCTCGTGGCTAAAACCATACTTCCTCCCCTTGGTAGCCCCTTTTTTTGTTCAGTGTCCTGACTAGCTTTTTGCTCGAGCTGCATTGCGTGACGTAATGAAATTTTTATCACCTCTGGTTGAGGGATCTCCGTCTCATTCCGTATCCGTAGCCGTATCCGTATCTGTATATCGGTGTCTAGGCGCTGTCATAAAATTTATGGTAAGTCATAAAGCGAGGGCGGTCCACCCGATGGTAGCCTGGGCTTGGAATTGGTCTGGGTTGGGCCTGAGACTTGGGGTTTTTGAGGTTTTGGGGGCAGGTGCCACCACCATCTCTTCGCCACCTGGATGGGCCTGAAAGTTTCGGGGATGCGGTTTACGGCTTGGCCTGCCCGGGTCAGCGTGCAATGTGCGTTGTGGATTTCTGGATCTGCATACAGCCTCCGCCATGGGTGGTCCCTGGTCAAAAGACATTCTATGGCCAACCCGCAAAGTCGCATGTGTATGTGTTAAGTAAACAGCAACTTCCTGTGCTGAAACTTCTTCTGTGGCACTGTCGGACGACTCTGTCGGGGGCTTGGGGTAAAATTTATGAACAATTTTTGACAGGGACAGGGTCGAGAGTCGAGGAGCAGTTTTTGGCCAACAGCGGAGCCTCCTCGGGGCATCGTTGCCCAAACAAACACCCGGAATGAGGGGCGATCCCAGAGAGGACCCTCAGGCAGAGGGTGAGGGGCGGTAAACGCACATATTTTTCAATAGCACCCCAGGGATGCCGTAATTTATGACTCTGACCGAGTGAGGAGCCCCGTAGTATTGACTTTTTTCCCCTCGACCAGCTGCCGTTTGTAAAAAGAAGAACAAAAACCAGAAAGCAGGCGGCAGGAAGAGCAGATTAGCATTGTTGCAGTGGCCGCTTGTAGGCGGCGGTGGCGTGGCTGCCACTGAAGTGGACATTGTCACCCAGCCATTTGCTGCCCCCACCCGGGGAAACGCCCCTTAAGAACACCCATGAAAAATCCCAAAAGTTTTCAGCTTTTGTTTGTTTCAAGTGGAAGTGCCAGTGAGGGTGGCGGTACTGGATTCTTTTTTTTTTGGGTCAAGCAAACACACTACATAGGTATATGTATATATATTTTGGGTCTTGTTTTCATTCGCTGTTGAAAAGTGGTTAAGGCTTCATCATCTTGTAAACGTGACGATGCAGAAGGGAAAAAAAAGAATCAGCCCAGAGCCCAGAGCCGAGAAAAAAAGGGGCAGCTGCCGTATACTTGCCACACACGAAGCACAAACTGACAAAAGTGCCAAAAGCTTTCGTTGGGGTTTATTTTCTTTATTCTGGCCAGCGGTTTATTTTACTCATCAGACCCAGTGGATAAGTGAGAAAAGCATATAGTACAAAAAAAAATCTGTTAAGATCTGGATAATTAACACGGCTTAGCGGTGAGATAATTAACTGGCAGTTAAATAAATATGAATTTAAATGCTAAAGAGGGGAATTATTATCCACCGATGGGCTTTATTTCAAAGGTGTTGAAGAGCTGCCAACTTCAGTTCTCAATTAAATTAAATATGTTAAGTAGCCTACAATTATCTGATAATTACTAAAAAATAATATGCGTGACGCTTATGAATGAATAAGAATTTTCCACTCACTTAATAGATTTTCATTTGAATCCACTCATTCATTCATTCGGCTGTTCATTGGTCGCCACCCCGGGCTTATCCCACATTAAAATATGTTAATGACAATGTTGCCCATGTCGGTTGCCAGACATTTCACGCCCCGAGCCCGGAATTACCAAAAAGGCAGAATACACAGAAGTTGTCTATAGTGAAAGGAGGCAGAAGGGCACAAGGGGCAGAACAGACATGATAATAACCGCGACTAATTCACGGAAGAACGCAGACCGAATTGCATTCGATGTGGAACGAATCGGTGAGATACATGCTCATAACTTCCCCTGCCACATTTCTTGCCTCATTTTTGCCCTCCAAGCAAACTTATAAATATTCTGTATCTCATCGCTTAATTAAACTTAAAATAAACCGCAAAATAATCAGGATTCTGCGGCTGCCTGGCTGATCGTTCGTCCATGTGGAGACCTCATCGGGCGTGACAGTGAAATTGCCAGTGCTCTGGTGTCTCGTCACTGCAGACATAAATTATATAGAGGGGGTCTGACTGATCAAGCAGGGTCTGAAAATAATGATTTGGTTATTTTGATTGGCGAGGAACTGTTGGAAACAGTCGCTTGGCACATGTCCGACGGCGTGAGATCTATCACTCGCTGACAAGGAGAATAAAAATACACAAAATACAGAAAAACTAAAACCGAAATTGGGTCAATCGAACGCATTCTGAATTTCGAAATGTTAGTCTGTTTGCATGTGGAAGTGGTTTTATGAATTATGGTTTTCAGTTTGCGGCGTGCTTTTGGCTAGTTGGGGCTTAAAGTTTCAACAGTTTTAAGCGGCTTTACTCAGGTTTAAGTTTGAGCTTAGTTTTCTATTCAAAAATATGAAATCTATAAACCAAAATTTTAAGAGCGCACACTTTTAAAAGATTATTAAAGTCCTATAATCTTCGAGGGGGAATATTAAATATTAAATGCAACCCCCATTGAAACTCATTATGGGGCCCCACATGCTCCTCATTTTTGCGGCACTTAAGTGCTCCAAATATTGTTAATTGCCAGCCATGTTATCAGAACATCCCCCCATCCCATCCCTGCAGATATGTTTTCCCAAAGTGAAAGTCCCCCCCATAGTTGTGTTATCTTTTCCCTCTGCGTGGGAAGCTGATGCAGCTACTGCCTCTCTCTGAAAATTTGTGCGAGCGTGTGAAATTTTCCAATAAGCTGCACTCGAGATACATGCCATGCGTTTAAGGATTCTCCACGCCCCAACCAGATAATTGTGCGGAAAGAAATTAGCATTCTCTTAAAGACTCTGGCTCGATTTGGGGAATATTCTTCTCTATAGAGAACGATTATCGATTGGCAGTGCCTGCACATTACATATTTTTTTTCCCACAATCAATTCCAATAACGAATGAATGCCACACACGCGCCGCTCCTGTCATTGTCCTGGACGTGAAAGGAGTAGCGAAAACGTACAATAACAGGCAATGAAAAAATTAAATACAAAATAATAAAAAATAATTTACGGGCTCATTACGAAAGTGCCTCTGAAGGGAAAAGTCTGAGCACGAACCGAGGGGACCGACCGCCAGGAATGTGCCACCAATGAAAATATGAGTGGCTGACTATACCAGGGTAGACAGTGGTTTCAGGATGATAATAAATAAATATAATATAAACCAGGATTTAAGTATTAAAATATAAGAATTTTTGTCTAAAAATTTAGTAAATTAGTGCTTAATAAAAATAGTTTTTGGTAGAAAGAAGGTTAAATATTTGAAAGTAAAGTAAAGTGCAAAAAAAAACACTATTAGAGGTCTCTTATTATATTAATAAATCCCATTAAATATTTTTAACACTCATTTAATTAAAAAACCTTGGTCGTCCATTAATTTTTTTATTATAATCCTCTTAAAATAATTACCAAAACCACTGTGCCACTGTCCTGATTGGAAATGTCAGCCTGCAGTTTTGCCTGCAGGCAACCAGCCTTCGGCCCGTCACCGGGCCACTCCTCCTCATCCTGCCGCCGGCTCACCTCCCCTCATCAGCAAGCAAGCGGTTGCAAATAAAGCACTCAAGCGGGTAGCAGGCAGGGATGAAAGAAGACCTCTGCCTCACGGGGGGTGGCAGGCAGTCCTGGGACAGGCACTGAGCTGGGCTCAAAGGGAGGGCACTGGAAGCCACGGCGTGCTCAAGTGCCAGACCCGCCTGCTTTTCATTCTGCTCCGACTCCTGCTCCTGCTCCTCCCACTCCTGCAGCCTCACATTTCGCTTCCGGACGTTTGTTTGCATACGCAGGAGCGTCGGCAGGACGAGGGTCAGGGACACATACATAGGTAGGCAGGAGAGGGGAGCAATGTTTGCAGGACGCATTTCTGGTCCATTAAGTTGCCTAGGTAAGAGTCACCCTCGAAGCCGATTCCTGCATCGGAGGAACGTTTGTCATTGTTGTGTGCGACTTTTCTCACTTTGGAAAAACGAAGGGGGGGTGGAGCGGTGGATGGCACAGGATGGTATGTATCCACAAGATACAATTGCTTTTGGCAAGCACGCGTCGCCTTTGTTTATTTAGACATTTTATTTGCAGCTTAGTCGCTGAGATGCATTTGGCGGGCCAACCCTCTGCTAATCACCCATCATGATTGTGGGAAAATGATTTTTCCATTGCCCTGGGAGAGGTTAATTACGACCTCCGAAGCTTTAAATGCGTTTATGTTTTTTTAGCCTCGAGATTATTTGATTAACTGTTCGTGCGCGGGTAAGATGATTTGGGCATTTTCCCAAGGATTACCATAAGATTCTTACTTTTGATTTAATCCCCAACCGCCATGGAAGTTATGTGTGGAAATCCATGAATTATTTCCACTGCCCACATATGGTGGCCATCACATCAAAATCCGCCGCATAATGGACGCAACAATTTGTCTAGGAACATAATTTCCAAAAAAAGAACCAGAAGCTCCAGTCAATTGGAAGTTGTGCAACTCATTTGGAGGAGGCGTGTCCGGGAAACTCTCCCATTTCGTGTCTGGCCACCACCAATCATGCCAAATCCAGCCAGTCGAGTAAGAAAACTGAAGCCCAAAAGAACTCCCGAAAACATAAACAATTGAAACTGATTAAATTAATTTGATAACAAGTCCGGGCCAACTGGCAGCACTTTAGATATGCCGGAGTTCATCCACATGTGAGTGGCTCTTTGGGGAATTCGTTTCATTGCTAAATTGGAATGTGAAATATGATTTTAATTTAAATAAATTTGTTTTAATTGAAAGCCGTATAAATGGGCTAACCCAAGCAATTACTATTCCTGGCTGCTCTTTTTGTGTTGGCCAGTTAATGGCCATAAATTATAGAGATTAAAAATCCATACAAGTGTAAGATAAATCACAAAAACATGAATTCATCCCGAAACTTTCAAACTACTGGCTAACTTTTCCATAAGCTCTGGCAGAAACTTTTCAAATAATAAAAACTATAAAAAGAGGATCTCTTGGTGGACAGAATAACAAGAAATAAATCAAATAATGGCATCAATTTTCATGCAAACTGGCGACTATAAAGTTCATATTGCAAATAAATTGCATAAAAAAGTGTAAATTGCAACAAAGGGGCAATGTTATATGAGGTTTTCAATTAATTTCAGCTCCCAAATATCCCATAGTTTGGCTTCACAAATGAAAGGATAAATCGGTTATGATTGCTTATTAACTTTCATTGAAAGGCTTTCCCATCCACTTGTATTGCTTCACCCATTGGGCTTATGGAGGTGTGAAGGCTTTGTGGCAAGTTGTTTATGTTTATGCGGCGCATACTGCTGTTGTCACACTCCATGGCTCCAACAAACAACAATATCCGCCTCGTCAAATCATTTAGTGATTTAATTAAGCACAAGTGAGGGCGTCAATTACAGGGGCGTGGTCACTAAGCCATAACCGATTGCGTAATGCCCGTCCCATCCCAACCGTAAGAGTGGACCAGTGACTTGCAATCGCACCGACACTGACAGTGCGTGGATTTCGAAATGGAGGGTTCGAGTTACGCGTGCCACGTGCATCCAAGTTGCAGCCTCAGCGGGATTTGGAGTGGCAACTGCGATTGTCGCTGGCTGGGCCATGATGTTGCAACATCATCGTTCCTGTCACTGCAACAGCAACGGAATCGATACTGCCACGTTGTTCACTTGCCAATTACGTTCTCCAGCCGGCGGGCAGACTACACGGCAAGGGAAACTATCTGGTTTCATCAAAGTGCATACTAAATATAATTCAATATTTACTATCAGAACATTCTACATGAATTTATGTTTATTTTAAAGGAATTTGATTGGTAGACATTGTAACAATTTTATGATAAAATTGTACAAAATAAAATTCAAGTTAAAAATGTATTTTATCTTGTTCTTTAATAAATGAAATTGATATAAATTCATTGATAGTTTTAGTATCATATATCTTGTTGCTGATTTCTTTGCTAAAAATATAATATTATTTGCGTGTTGGACTGGGTGAGGTAGCCTTGTTTATGTTGTCGTGCAAAATTGGCAACACATGCCGCACGCTCGAGCACATCTAATGCCTTCGATTCCGACTGGAACATTAATTATTCCAAGGGCGAAACCTTTCTGGCCACGCACACAAGAGATTTCATTCAGAGTTCCATGATGCTCTGAGCTGAGCCCTGAGCCCCATGATGATGCTGCGTCCTAATTGAGTTCACATTACTTGCCGAAAATATGTTTTGTATTTTCGGCCAAATGTTCTTTGCTTTTATTAGCCAAACGTGAGTTGGCAACAATTTTCATTGTGCCCCGGCAAAATCATGTTCAGTGCGGGAGATGATGAATCTTTCGGTAGAACTCCCGACTCCAGTTGAAAGTGTCAAACCGTTTAGAGAGATGGGGTTGAGATTAGCAAGTGTTGATAGACAGACCCGGAACGTGACTGGCAATTGCCAGTCGATGGGATACGTGAATCCTGGGCCACTGTTCTGCGTAGCAGCCATCTGGCAGGGATACAAAGTTAAGCAAAAGTTACACGCCAGGATTATTGGATGAGGTGTGAAGAAAACTTTTCGAGGGCGCCGACCATCGTTGAGGTAAATATGGCTCACCGAAAAATATTCCTTATAATTCCAGTCGAGTTACTCCTCTATATCCCCCCAAAAAAGTTACTCCTCTACTCTGGATTTCTGTTCTGAAAGCATCTCTGCTTTAATTATCTAATGGTGTCCCTAACTTTTAGCCACACCTGACAACTTTTGGACTTGTCTTTCGAGCGCATCCTCCTGGTCACTCATTGCAACCGCAAAATCCATCAACTGCACCGACTTTACATATCCGCTCATTTCGCTAACGAGCTGAGCCACAGAACCATCGAACCAAGAAGCCCCCTCTTATCTCCCAAACCCTCCGGTTTTTTCCGGACCCACACCTGACATGGTTTACATAGAGCATAGCAATTTGGGGCGCACTTTGCCAGAGTGGGTGGTGATGGAATGGATCGGATGGATGGACTGGGATGGTATGGAATGGGGTTGGATGTTAACCTAACGAACAGTGAAGAGTGAATGCCAGCCGCAGCTGCAAGTGCATAAAAACTCTTCCTCGGGGCGCTTCGCCTTCTTCGTTGACAATTTAATTGATGTGCACTCACACAAAGGCTTTTGAAGCGACCGCTAAAAAAATACAAAAAAAAATATATTGTATAAGTAAAATAAAATAAAAGTGACACCTACCCAATGACGTTGCGAACACATAGTGAAGCCCCGAAAGTAGGTCAGGCATGCAACCCGCTGTCAACGTTGAATAATTGGAGAGGGCTTCGTATCGCCAGGGATCCAGGCGACCTGGACTGGCATTCGACCCGAAGCCCCAACCAAATGCAAGTAGTAGGGTCAAGTTGGGGGCGAAAATGAAAAGAGGTAACCGCTTAATGGGCTTCAATTCTGATTTCCTTTGACATGCGGCTGACACAACTAATAAATTTTCCTCGCCCGTAATGTCAAGTGGAAAACCTCAACTGGCCAACAACACTAGCCCTCCCAGCCACTTGGCATATCGCCTTTGATTGATTGTCTGCTGGCGCTTGCCGTGGATGATAAGCCAGTTAAGAAGCCAGGAGACCTATGGCACCAGATCCCCAGGTTCCAGCCAGCCACAATATGAATTACGACGAGTGGCAAACAGTGATAACCTGGCAGATAAGCGACTGATTAGCCCTACTACGTACCTTCATGCTGCACTAGTCCAAATATTTACCCAGTTATTCACAAGTGACGCGATGCAATCGGGCCACTCCTCCTCCCATCCGAATGCCCATCAATCACTTGGCACACACTTCGGGGCACACACGCGAGTGTTGTAAATTTTACAACATAATTTTTGATAATTTCCTCGTATCAGAGGCATCTCCCACCTCCGATCCTGATCCATCCAGACACCCAAAACAAACAAACACTTTGCATGTGTTTTACGATTCCTCGTGGATTTGGTGTCCCCACCACTTGGCCACCCTTTTCTTGATCCCTTACCCATTTTTTTTTTTTTTTGCCTTTTTCCCCGCCTTGGCTACTGATTTATTTTTTATATGCAATGGGTTGTAAATTCTTTGTCTGGGCCTGTGACACATTGTAAAACAATTTTCCTCACTTTTATTAGCTTGCCAGGATTTTGTGGAGACTGAGTGTGTGTGTGTGTTTTTGGTTAGAAATATCTTGACTTCAAATAAGATAAGGTGGCTGGCGGAACAAAATGGAGGAGAGCCTATAAAGGGCTTAAAGGTTTTCAGTGAATGGTGTGTTTAAGAAAGATTGGATATGTTTGATATTTAAGAGGCAATCGACAAGTATCTTATTGGATGTTCTAGTAGGAGATTTTTATAGGATTTTGGATTACAAGGCTATGTAAAATATATATTTTTGATATATTTTTTTCTACTTTTATGACTAATTTTAAAACAAAACATCTTGTAGTTTTGTGGAATATTCTTAATAAATTGAAACAGTATCTATCTAAAAAAATTGGTCGTTTTAAATGTGACTTCTTATAAGAAGATCAATTAAATGGATTGTTTAAACAAAAACAAAGTTTTTTTTTTGTGAAAATATACTACAAAAATTGTCTCTAATTGTTTCCAAATATATACAAAATTGAATTTCATTAGTGTAAAAATATAGCATGAAACTATGAATACTAATTTAACGTAAAATAAGTAATACTAATAAGAAATGAACGTTCTTTATTTCCTATTTATATTAGGCTAAATATTTTGAATATTCCACAAATATACCAACTTATCCTAGCTATTCTTTAGATTTTTAAAGATGTTGCTTTTGTCAACAAATCCCAATCTGAGCCTTTTTAAACCAAAAATATCCTTATTTCCACAAGAAAAATAAATTTAAATCTCTCTTTAAAGTAAAACACAAAGCAACAAACTTTTTTTGAGCAGAAATAAATGCTATTTAAAAAATAAACACCTCTAAATAACAACAAATCTGTCTACAAAATAAGAACAAACAATATTCTACAAACAATAAGAATATTAAGCTAATCCCTCAGTATTTTGTCCAAAAACCAAAAATGAAGTAGAAAAACAAATTCCCCGCATAAATCAAATTCCAGCCCACACAAAGTTAATTGATAAACAATTCGAAAGGTAGACGACAAATAAGCCAGGCCAACAAACCGGCAGCCACAATAATAACTCGAAATTAAGGCCTTAAAATTTTCACACAGCCTGGCCAAGTGTGATAACTCACCGATTAGCCGCAACACCTCGTGCAAATTGAGGAAGATGTTAAGGTGGGCCTGACCACTGGCAACCAGGGTCAGAAGTAATCCGATTGTCAGCAAATTGCTCCGGCTGTTGGCCATCTTCAGATTATTGTGATATATCTCGCTGAATCACTTAATATAGTTTTAATTTCCCGTTGTACAGTTTTTTGCTGCTTTTACGAGTTTTTATTCTTATTTTTTGGCACTGACAAAAACTTTAAATTTCCGCTGTTCACTTTTTATACAAAGCGCGCATTTTAATCCGACAGATTATTACGAGGATTATTTGTCAGAGCATTTGGCACAGTGCCTTTTGGCCGAAAAAATCTCAAGCGCACATAATTTCCAATTCGGAAGGAAATCGAATCGAATACGAAATGGCAACATGCACTCGGGCTATCTCCACCCGATTTTCCACGCTTTCCTCGGACACTCGAAGAGTTTTCCGCGACGATTTCCCGCTGATGCGCGCACCGTGACGATTTTCCAATGAATGGCAGCTGGATAACCCAGCACGTTCAAATTACCCGGCGCGGAAGTGTGGAAGCTATGCAGTGTGACCAGATGCCGAATTGGAATTATTACCAAGGGCTCTCTTCGAGCTCTAAGAACCCTCTACCAATTCTTAAATTTAAAAATAATAAAAATTATAAATTAACAAAATATCTAGTTACTGATTTTGTAAATTTAATAAAATTTATAAAAAACCTTAAACTCTTATCTTGGAATCCACATGAAATGCAACCCACCCGAATGGTTTTGTGTTCGGAACCCGAACAAACTTCGTATTTTCTGTTTATTTTTTGTTTAATAAGTACATACGAACCACAAAGAAGTGGAACTCATGTTTGGTATAACAGTTTCATCCGTGGTGCGGGTTCTGTTCGAGAGGGGAAAATGTGGACTGTAACCTCTTCAAAATATTTAATAATTAAAAAATAATAATTTTTTCAGATTAGTTCCATGCATTCAAAAAGTATATTATGATCCTAGGTTCGTTTCAATAGATCCTCCATAAAAATATAAGTAACATTCGTATCAAACACGAGTCTTTTGTAGAAGTACCACTGCATCGATAGCAAATAATCTCCCGAAGGAAAGGGCAGCCGTAAAAGTTCAGATCGGAGGTAAAAATCCTTTACAATTTGTGGTCCCTGAAAAAAATAAATTAAGAGACTTAGTTTTATTTCTTTTAAACAACTTACCACATAAGGACAAGTGTGATTAATATTCGAAAAGTCCTTGAAGATATTGTAGATTATTTTGCCAACAGGATCGTAGGATGATTTCACAAAACGACAAGCATCGATGGTAGTGTCCATTAAAAAGGGCTTGAACCCAGAAGCTCTTTTCCATACCTTAACACGCACTGAAATTTCATTAACCGGATGCAGTATTGTCGCATTCATATTGAGGATATTTCTTTCCCTGCTGACGGCTTTAAGGCGGCAGTTGTGGAAAATGACCCAAGATTCGTTGTAACTTTTACACACGAAATTAGAAAACTTAAAGTCCACCGCATTCTGTCAAATTAATGCATTAATTAGCTTTATAAATAACTAAAAATAAAATTATCAAACTTACATTGAAAACAATACAAAAAATTAAAATTGACCCAGCAAGTTGAAAAAAAGTTCGAAGCTGCATGACACTTCTGATCGCGCGGTCGATTTAAAAATGACTAGAAGTAACCAAATTATAGTTTGGAGAAGAGATTTTCAATAGGAACTAATAATTGACTGTGATTATAATGTCGTTATTATCAAATTTACATTATCTCGGTGAATTAAACATTAAAAACAAGAAAGCAAAGCTAACTTCGGGCGGAGCCGAAGTTGATATACCCTTGCAGCTAAAACCGAATATATAGCGCAAACATCGGATATAGTTGGCCGATCCTTATGATTACATCATAATAAAACCAATTAATTACAATAAAAAATCTAAAAAAAAGTCCCAAGCTTCTATCTTCAAAAATACGAAATTTAATATTTCTACCAAATACCATTTCCGATCGTTCAGTTATATGTCAGCTATAAGATATAGTCAACCGATCCTAATGAAACTTTGTAGGTCGGATTAACTGACCAAAAATAGAATGTGTACCAAGTGCCAGCTTTCTATCATCAAAAACACGAAAGTTGGGTCATTTCCGATCGTTCAGTTATATGGCAGCTATAGGATATAGTCGGCCGATCCTTATGAAATTTGGCATGTCATATTATTTTGCCAAAAATAGCTCTCATATGAAATTTGAACTCTCTAACTCTAAAAACACCGAAGTTATACCATTTCCGATCAATCAGTTATATGGCAGCTATAGGATATAGTCGGCCGATCCGGGCCGTTCCGACTTATATACTGCGTGCAAAGGAAAGAAGGGTGTGTGCAAAGTTTCAAGTCGATAGCTTTAAAACTGAGAGACTAGTTCGCGTAGAAACAGACAGACAGACAGACGGACAGACGGACAGACGGACAGACGGACAGACGGACAGACGGACATGCTCATATCAACTTAGGAGGTGATCCTGATCAAGAATATATATACTTTATAGGGTCGGAGATGTCTCCTTCACTGCGTTGCACACTTTTGGACAAAATTATAATACCCTCTGCAAGGGTATAATAATAAATCAATCATGGTTTGTGGTTCCAACAAGAGCAAAAGTTGGTAAGGTCTGCATTACAACGATGAGGTTTTAATATACAGGTGTTCTATATTAGCTTTTATTTATTTAAAATTTGAATACGAACAATTAAATAAACTATATATTTGGATTTTATAAAATATTGTTTTGACTTCAGGTTCTATGTAAAAGATCTTCCAAGTAGACATAGGTCACATTAATGTCAAACTGGATCCTTTTATAGAAATACCACTGCATCGACAATAAATACTCCCCAGAAGGAAAGGGCAATCGTACCAGTTCAGGGCGTAAGTAAAAGTCCTTGACAATTTGAAGGCCCTAATAAAGATTAGCAATAATACAAATATTATTCCCTTTAAAAAAAAACTAAAGTAAACTCACCACATACGGACAGGAATGATTTAGATTTGAAAAATCACGGAATATCGTATAGACCAAGCCCACAAACGGATTGTAGGCCTTCTTCATAAATCGACAGGCATCGACCGTGGAATCCAGCAAAAATGGCTTAAATCCACTCTCCCTTTTCCACAACTTGAGACGGACATCGATACTACTGGACGGATAGAGGACCATTGTATAAACATTGAGCACTATTTTATCCCTACTGATGGCTTTAAGTCTGCATTTATTAAAAACCACCCAAGACTCGTTGTAACTTTTGCAGACGGCATTCGAAAACTTAAAGACAATCGCATCCTTAAAAAATCAAATATTAGAACAATAAAATATTATTTATTCCAAACTCACATTAAAAGTGATGGAAAAAATCAAAAGTGTCGCAAAAAAATTAAACAGTTTAGCCTTAGACATTTAGATATTTATAAAACGAAGCTCGCAGTTGATTTTAAAATGATTTAAAATGGCAAAAGTTACGAAATATAAAAGAATATCCATTGCCTAAAATTAATTCGCTCAGCCATTGGAAAACGCTGTCGTTATTCATGAATCAAAAATTAATTATTGGTAATAGTGATGAAAAAGATTATAAATAATTAAAAACAATCTAAAGAGTACCTATTTATAAATTTTATGTTAATAACCTTTGCCATTGTAGTTTCTGCAATCCGAGCCATCAAGTTGTAACAAATCGGTTAAATAAAAAACAAGAGAAATAAAAAAGACCATGAAAAGATAAGATTAAGTGTCCTGAGACAACTTTATAAATCGTTTCTTTCGGAAATAATCTAAAAACCGACGCTAATCTCTATTTATAAGATCTTCCAAAAAGACAAAGGTAATATTTGTATTGGCCTGCAGATTTTTGTAGAAATACCAATTCATTGAGAGCATATATTCCCCGGACGGTATCGGCAGTCGAAGGAGTTCCGATCGAAGGTAAAAGTCCTTAACAACTTGTATGCCCTGGAAATATGAACTGTGTTAAAGTCTTTAATATTTATAGAAATAACTTACCTCGTATGGACAGGTGTGGTTAAAGTTGGAAAACTCCTTGTAGATATTGAAGACTATATTGGCAAAAGGATTGTAGGTCTTTTTCATAAATCGGCAACAGTCGATGGTAGAGTCCAGTAACCATGGCTTAAAGCCACTTTCTTTTTTCCACATCTTTATATGAAGTCCAATATCGTTAGTCGGATATACAAGAGTAGCATTCGCATTAAGTAATATCCTCTCCCTGCTGACAGCTTTTAGGCGGCAGTTGTTAAAAATTACCCAAGATTCGTTGTAACTTTTGCAGACGAGATTTGAAAACTTGAAGACAACCGCTTCCTGTGCATTTGTTCAATTATAAGAGTTACTAGTCTAAATCTTATTAACCAATTTACATTTTTGAATGTAGAATAGAAAATATTTATCCAAAAAAGGTTAATCACAACCGAAAATTTCATATTCCTACTTTAGCTCCCGGTTTATTGTAAAATGACTGAAGAAAATGAAACTCCAGCTAACAATCACAAAAATTCAGTTGGTAAGTATGAGTTAATTGTCATTTCGATTAGCTAATATACTGAAAATTAGACGATAATAATTACGCATTACCAACGCAAATAGTCAAACGAAATATATCGAATTACTACGTATAAGAGGTGCATTATATATAATAGGTGCATATAATATATATATAATATATATATAATATACCTATATATAATATATATATATAATACCTATGTATATATAGAGGTGCACCACCTATTATACCTATATATAGAGGTGCACCATCTATTATTATATATTGTAATAGGTGTAAGAGGTGCATTTATATGCATAATTTACTTTATTATTTATTTAGGCTTATAATTTATTTAGGCTTCGAAAGGACGTCAACAAATTGGAAAAATAACTATCTTAAGGATGTTATCAAATTTTGAAGCTAGTGTTTTGATAGGAAACTTAAATATAAATAATTTGAGATATAAAATTTAAGAATCGTACATGAATTAGCGAAGTTAGAGCCCCTACGGAGGGTCACTT
Organism: Drosophila bipectinata; assembly: GCF_030179905.1. Taxonomy (NCBI): domain Eukaryota; kingdom Metazoa; phylum Arthropoda; class Insecta; order Diptera; family Drosophilidae; genus Drosophila; species Drosophila bipectinata. The sequence goes on along the minus strand of NC_091736.1, from coordinate 16,359,877 downwards.
GTCTTCAGGGCTTTCTCATTTTCCAAAGGGGGTCAAATTTTTCCAAATTCAAAAAAAAATGTTTGTTTCTAGATTTTGATGCAGATTTAAAGGTAATTGGACCACAAATCGTTTAAGGTATTCCACTCAAGAATCGGATGACTATTGGCAAAGAAATAGCCATCGCTGTGGGCCATATTGTGCCTCTATGCATTTTCCCCATTTTTGAAGGGTATCCTCCAGAAAATTTTACAAAAAATCTAAAAAATATTTTGACTCTAGATTTTTATGAGGATTGAAAGGTAATTGGACCACAAATCGTTTAAGGTATTCGGCTCAAGAATCATATGACTATTGGCAAAGATATAGCCATCGCTGTGGGCCATATTGTGCCTCCGCGCATTTTCCCCATTTATGAAATGAAGGGCATCCTCCAGAAAATTTGACAAAAAATCTAAAAAATATTTTGTTTCCAGATTTTGATGCAGATTGAAAGGACATCGGATGACCATTGTCAAAGATTCTTCTAGATTTTATTATTCAATATTTCAAAAGAAGAAAACAACTTGATGTCTATCGTGCTGAGTAGTAATCGTGCTGAATAGTAAGTGTGAATTAAAATAATCGAAAAAGCAAGGATCGTGCAACAAGTAAATCCTGGAGAAAATTTTATGAGATTTATGATTTAGCAATTTTACATATAGAGGCACTAATATCTTTTAATAAGATCCTCCAAATAAAGAAAAGTAACGTTGGTGTCAAACTGTAGCATTTTATAGAAAAACCACTGCATCGATATCAAATATTCCCCAGAAGGTATTGGCAATCGAAGGAGTTCAGATCGAAGGTAAAAGTCCTTCACAATTTGTAAGCCCTGTTAAAATAAAATAATAATGGTCAAGTCTCTGGTTTTTTAATAGAAACCTACCACGTACGGACAGGAGTGATTTAAGTTGGAAAAGTCCTTGTAGATGTTGAAGACTATGTTGGCAAAAGGGTTGTAGGACTTCTTCATATATCGGCAGCAATCAACGGTGGAGTCCAGTAACCATGGCTTAAAGCCACTAGCCTTTTTCCACATCTTGACATGAAGCTTAATATCATTAGTCGGATGTAAAATATTCGTTTTAATATTAAGTAAAACCCTCTCCCTGCTGACGGCTTTTAAGCGACAAGTGTCGAACAGGACCCAGGACTCGTTATAGCTATGGCATACGACATTCGAGAACCTGAAGACTTCCGCTTCCTGCAAAGTTTGTTTCTTTTAATAAATTCTTAATTTATATTTACCAAGATTACAATGTCGCCGATATAAACAAAGATGATTATCCAAAAATATGGAAACACAATCGAAGAGTGCATATTCCTGCTTGGATTACGGTTGACTTTAAAATGATTGAAATTAAAATAAGTAAAGCCCTAAGGCCAGTATTCCCAGTTTTATAAAATTAATTGCCCAGCAATTATAACGAAATCATTTATGAATTTACATCGCAGTAATTGAATATTTGGAGCATAAATGGGAGCTAATGTAAAGCACTAATAGCTTATAAAACATATACTAAATGCGATTTAGAAAACTGATAAAATAAACTATGAGTATAATTAATAAAGTGTGCAGTTAATAACCCATTTACATATTTCTAAAAGATAGACAGTATTTTTAACATTAATGGTTTAATCGCCGAACATCGTGGATCATCTTGGAGGAGGGTATTAAGATACAGTCTGCCAGCATCTTTAATCTAGATTCTAGAAGTACTATAAATTTTTCCAGGATTCAATGTAAGTTTATCAGAAATCATTGGAAAACTTAAATAGAAGCTTATTCTTACCTTAACTACTAAGGGAATAACCAGAAAAATCCCGAGAATATAAAGTCTATTGGCCAAGTTCATGGTACTGCCCCAAAAACACTGTTTTTGGTTTATTGCGAAATAATTGGAAATGCAAAATTTTATTTCATAGGGAGTGGCTTCCGATGAATTCAATGACAGATAAGAAATCAACTCTCCCATTATTATAAAACGTTATTGATTTTTAATGGTTCCACAATAAAATATAAATATTACTGTGAATGTTCACGCTTAAAATAGCACTTTAATTAAAAAAACTACTAAATCATATCCGGCATATATGCACACGCTTAAATTATTTAAAATAGTACTCCTAGTTTCTTTTCAACAGGTCCTCCATGAAGATGAAAGTAACATTCGTATCGAACTGGGGTTTCTTATAGAAAAACCACTGCATGGACAGCAAAAACTCGCCTGAGGGAAAGGGCAAGAGTAATAGTTCCGGTCTGAGGTAAAAGTCCGTGACGATTTGCGGTCCCTGTAGTTGATAGTAAATTATAAGAATCATCAAATTTTTGGTTCAATACTAATCATACCACATACGGACAGGTGTGATTAATATTTGAAAAGTCCTTGAAGATATTATAGACTATTTTTGCAAACGGATCATAGGAAGATTTCAAAAATCGGCACGCATCAATGGTAGAGTCCAGCAGAAAGGGCTTAAATCCATTGGCCTTTTTCCAAATCTTGATATGCAGTTGAATACTACGGGCCTCATGCAGTATAGTCCCGTTCATATTGAGAAGAATTCTTTCTCTACTGACAGCTTTCAGACGGCAGTTGTGGAAAATAAACCACGATTCGTTGTGACTTTTGCACACAAAATTCGAAAACTTGAAGACAACAGCATTCTGTAAAGATTACACGTTTAATTGTAAAAACAAATAAAATTTAAGAAAATTACGCAGAATACGATATAGAATATTACTCCCAAAGGTAGGAAAAATGTCGACAACTGCATAATACTGCTTATTTTGAACTGGAAATGTTCAAAATAATGGACAAAATTGGAGCATTTTTAGCAGAACAAACAACTAACCTATTATAAAGATTATATATAATTTTTAAATATATAATTTTAAAATGACACGAATAATTAAGTTCATATCAATAGTGTTTTTTTGTTGCCACAGGAGGATATGATATAATGAACAGCACCCAGCCAAAAAAAAACACTTGATTTATTCAGTGAATGGTCAGCCATATAGCCATATAGATATATTGTTCCACAAATAAATAAATAAATAAATTACATACATTTATCCCTCGAATTACATTAACATGGAATGTAAATTAAGCATTTAACATTTAACAAATTAAAAATACAAGCTGCACATGTAAACAAGTCTTTGACACACAAAACAAATAATATAATATACCTAATAAATTATATACCTTTCCTTACAGAATCTAACCGGAATGGTTGATATTTTGACACTATACTTTGGCCTTTAAGTAATACGAATTATTACATTTAATACTTATTTTATACTAAGTACAAGCACATTAATTCTCCACTTTTAGCTGCTCAATGGAGCTCAGAGTAGTTTCTATAAGCAGATTATAATCCAACTCGTTCAAACTGGCCTTGGCCGTCAACAGATCCAGAAAAGAGTCCAAAGGAGTTAGGGCTTCAGCAGTTAAATCTAGAAATTGAAAATATTTATTAGTATCTGATATAGAACTCAATTTATTCCACAATAAAAAGAAACAAGCTGTGCATATGAGACAAGGACGGGCAAACACTGATCAGCGTTGCTTACCAGTCAACCGTGGGGTATGGGGGCTACCAAGTGTGCGGACGTTGGCGGAGCAAGAAGCTCGATATGCTCAGGGCAGCTGTGGTTACAATAATAACCAGAAAAACTAAAAGCAACGAATGACAGACCATTGTGTTTGTCTTTCCCAAAGCTGAATGAGATGTGTGCGGTGTGAAAATGAAAAGTGTAATCATTTGTAGAAGTTTAAGCCTCACCACTCCGAGCATTGTTTCGCGATTGATTGATGGTCGTCGTGGGTCTCTGCTGATGCGAGGATTCCTGCTGCTGGCCCGAAAGAATGTTTGTCGCATGCTCCCGACCACGAATCATCAAGCTATCCGGATGTTGCCAGCATTTCAAAAGGCGCTGAGCCCGCTGCTTGGGGAGAGCCGATAAAAGCGAAAGTTTTCGTTCCGTTCCCAGTGGAGTGTCCTCGATATCTACAGGGAAACAGGGTCACAGTTATTAGGCTCTCATAAGTTGAGGATTAAAAGACTAACCATAAACAATAGCTTTCATTACATCCACCTGCAGCTCAAAAACGTGATTTTCCACATACTGCAGAAACATATCAAAGCTCAGGGACCTATAGCCCAAGTATGTGAAGAACGAAGAGAAGCCTTCGGGCAACGGAAAGGCAATGGACTCCACGGCCAAGCAATAGCGCTCCAAGATCAGGAAAAGTGTATGCTGCTGATTGGCGGCCATTTTGTCACTGCAATTATAATAACATGAGCCCAAATGCTTTGCAAGATTAGCTCTAAATATAAACCCACATTAATTGGAAGCCTCGCAGAATCTCCAGGCGAGCATCAAGTCCGGCAGCTCTGCACACCAGAGAGCAAAGAGCCCGGGACAGTTCCAACTGGGCAGAAACGAACTGGGAGGCCACAGCATGGACATGAGCCGGAGCCTGGGAGCGCTCGAAGAAAGTCTCCTTCAGCCAACGAAACCCAGTGTTGGGTTTTGAAGAATGCTTCACTAAATGGACGCTCAACTCTCGCAGGTACTGTTGGAAAAGTTTAAAAACGATCACATCTTAGAAAACTTCAATAATCTCAAGTACTAACCACCGAGATGACATGCTCCTGCTTGCTGGCAGTGCAGCCCTCTAGTTCGAGGAAGGGCAGGACCTCGTTGCTGAAAGGAAAAGCACTGCCACTGCTATAGTCCCCGAAACCGCCGCCAGTACC